>NC_135893.1:6835325-6965689 GCF_964194155.1 Cetorhinus maximus
TGTTTAGTAAACTTTCCACAGTTGGTACAGATAAACGATCACGGTGGACAAATAAACGATCACGGTGGACAAATTATAATAACAAGAAAAGTTTGAGGTAGAACAGTCCATTTGACCTCTGAACCAATTTAAAAGGGGTTGAAGGCTACACTTGAGTTCAACAATAACTTATTTCTGTATAGCACCTTTAACATGGTGAAAGGGCCTCAGACGCTTCACAGTTCCTCGGCATTAAGCCAGTCTCAGCCAAATATTACTTTTCCTCTTGTCACAACAGCCGCTAACTTGCGACATCGGAGATCTATTCTATTAAAAACACTGCGTTTTTCTAAAATTCGATCTCACCCTCACAGCTGTCACTTTATTTCCAAGTAAATTCCTCATAAAAGTAATAACCTGTGATCGCAAAAGCTTTAAGTACTGTTAAAATAATTTACGTGGGCATCTGTCAGTTGCCATATTTATAACAGAATTCCCCCACATGCAGATCCTCACAGACAAAAGAAAAATATTTGAGTTAACTTGCAGATCAATAGTAAAAATAGACCAGGCACATACACCTATAATCTGATAGTACTCTACTAAGATCTTACTATTGAAGAGTGCATTTTATCACTCTGGCTTTACTTGGATTGGTAGTCACTGGAGTGTGCTAATATTCTCAATCACTGTATGCTTTCCCATTCATTACTGAATAAGGTCGAGACATTTCCTCAATTAAAGTGCAATTTGAAATCCATATATATTCTGTTGATCGCAGCCCAGCATTTGGTATAACGAAATCATTTTGGAAAATTAGATTCATATTACTCAAACGCGCAAAACATCCCACAAACGAGGGTCCATCCACAAGACCACATTCTATAATCAGGAACTTTAAATTGAAGGCATTTTTGGCCACAAGATGAATCACAGGATCACAGTGCATACGAGGCCCTTCGGCCCATCGAGTCTGCGCCGACACGTGAGAAACACCTGGCCTACCTACCTAACCTAACCCGTTTACCAGCACTTGGCCCATAGCCTTGAATGTTATGACGTGCCAAGTGCTCATCCAGGTACTTTTTAAAAGGATGTGAGGCAACCCGCCTCCACCACCCTCCCACATTGCATGTTCAAAGACAAAGGTACATTCCTCTATGGATCAGTATAAAGTTTGTGAAGTCAAGTCGATTGTGACAAAGGTGCACACATGCAAAAAATTCTTTCAGAAACCTGTTTGGCAATATCCCTTTCCTTTAAAATCTTTTGAATTTTGGTGTGTGCCTTCTTTAAATGGTGGTTTGACTAATGAGGTATTTATTGGTTGTCTAGGTTATGAACACACATATATATTAGCGACATCCGTCAGCAGCTTGATAGCATCTGGTAACAACTGGCCCTAAATTGGCTGGGTGGGCCTCAAACAATTGAAAACCTGGAGAAAAGGTTAAACCTGACGTAGGCAGCCCTCAAAAGACAAAACTGCTTACAGCTTGAAATGGCCAGAAACGTTTTAAAGCTTGCAAATACTTTTTGCAACAACCTATTCCATCCCACCCATTAAATGGTCTTTTCAAAAAAAAATGTTCCCAGTCAATGCGCTTTACATATTTATATGTTTAGCTCATCATTTCAGGCACTGTGCAGACCCTCCCCCCACCTTGGTTTTAGAATTCATATTAAAGTTAGCAGAGCTTGGAATAAACTCATCTGATACTTGATGCATTGAAACACTCACTTTGGACTTGGTTCAAAGACCAATGAACTGTGCGCCGCTCAGGGTACATGTGACATTCTCGGGGCATGAGGCTGAGTAAGCTGGCTTGATCTGAGTCTACAGGACGTCCTGCGTATCGGATGACACGTCATCGACCCAAAATGCTAACCCAACCCCTCTTCCCCCCACAGATGCTGCCCTGACCTGCCATGTGCTTTCCAGCACTGTCTGCTTGCCAAGGTCTGCAACTGCTTTCTATACGTGCGGTTGTCGCTGAGGGGTTCAAACCTGTTAAGGCAGCTATATATTAAAATAAAACATTCCTAACAGGACTGTAAGTACAGAACAAGACTAGTGTGCGCAGTCCGTGGAGTGATTCGCTTTCCAGAAACCACCTATACCTACACACTCCACCGTCAAGGGCAATTAGGGATGGGCAATAAATGCTGTCCTTACCAGCAACGCACACATCCCATGAATGAATAAAACCTCTTTGAGCATCCTTTGAATCTTATTCACTGCTACTGATAAGTCAGGAGGAGAGATCCAGTTATGGTGGAATTTAATATTGACTATTTTTCCCCACTGTGGCATTTTTAAAAAAAAAAGATTTCTTATGCTGCTTACAGTGAATGATATGTTCGCCTGCTTTATAAAATGTTTCTTTGCAATCAGTGAAGTGTGACAGGAAGTAAGTGTGAAGCTTTCAGGGAATGGATTGGAGATGTATTCTGCATGCGGTGAGACATCAGGCATGAGTGGCCACCACCCATGGCAGGAGGAAAGGGTTGCGCAAGTACTAGTCTGCCAGAGGGCAAGATCTCACACAAAGCACAGGGGGCCATTCAGCCCATCGTCTGTACCAACCTAATCCAATTTTCCAGCTCTTGGTCTCAGCCCTGCAGCAATTCTGCTATAAGAGAGTCAGCTGAGGACTTTGGTGGGGTAGCCAACAGAAGAATGCTGATGGGCATGCACAACAAAACACTTGGTGCATTGGGGAGCCTGTCAGAAAGGCTATAGTCAACGTTAAAGGGCACAGAGGGGTCCAACATCAACTTCTCACAGGGCTTTGCAAGAGCCTGGAGCCCATTCTTTCCAGCACCAAGTAGTGACCAACTCCATTTGTACATTTGTGGGCCCAACCACAGGTCAGCGGCTGAAGGTCAATGTCACAGCTTCCACTGCACCGCAAACAACCACCACCCAATGTCTGAGTGCTTCAGTGGAAGTTCAGACAACTGTGGTGCAAGGTCAGCTTGCTATCATGGCTGTGGAGTACAGGATACAAAAGGGCGTGCAGGATGTCACAGGCGACCAACAGTCTGTCTTCCGATGGATTAGTAGGATTGTTTAAGGTGGTGTCCCAGGAGGATGGCAGTGGCTCCATGGAGAATGAACCCACATTCCCTCGGGAAGGTAGTATTCTCCCTCCTGTCTGCCAGCCAGCCCAGGTCGAGATGCAGTCCGCAGTGGGGCCTTCCAGACCTAGAGCTGCTCGAGGTTGTCCTCCAAGGCCATCTGCATTCTGCTCCTCTGAAAGCAGTCTTTCACCTGTCACGCTGCAGACCAATAGCACTGCGCGGGAGCAATAGGCAAAGCCACATGGGGATGCAGGCACAAAGGGAATGCATGAGTGATTAGTTGAACTGTGAGCAACATGACATGCTTTCATTTAGAAATTTGGTTTGTAAAAAAAAACCATTGCAAAATAAACATCCATTATGGTCAAGCAGACGGTGACGTTTAGTAACGGGAAAGGTAAGGTATTGGACAGTTGGTGAATGGGGAATTGTAGTTGCAGTTTCTCCTATTGCATTTAGATGAGATCTTCACAAATAGCCTGGATAGAAAGGGGATATTGAGATTGCCTCTTCCCCGTGTAACTGGTGGGAAGGGGGAGGTGTGCAGTCTACAGCAATTCTTGACACCCCCTCTGCTGCCGATTGCAAGGCTCCTTCAGAACATTCCAGGCAGAAGTGCTGTTTCAGCACACCTGTGCTCGGAGATGCAGCGGGATCTTGGTATCCTAGTGTATGAATCACAAAAGGCTAGTATGCAGGACAGCAAGTAAATGGGAAAGTTAATAGAGTGTTATCACTTATTGGGAGGGGAATTGATTACAGAAGTAGGAAGGTTATGATTCAGTTGTACAGGATACTGATGAGACCACATCTGGGGTATTGTATACTGTACTAGTCTCCTTATTTAAGGAAAGATATAAATGCATTAGCAGTTTAGAGAAGGTTTACTAGGCTAATACCAGGAATGGGTGGGTTGTCTTATGAGGGCAGGTTTGGCTTGTATCCGCTGGAGTTCAGAAGAGTAAGAGGCAACCTGATTGAAACCTGAGGGGTCCTGACAAGATGGATTTGGAGAGGATGTTTCCTCTTGTGGGAGGATCTAGAACAAGGGGTCACTGTTTAAAGTAAGGGATCGCTCATTAAAGACAGATGAGGAGAACTTTTCTCTGAGGCTAGTGAGTCTTTGGAACTCTTCCTCAAAAGGCGGGGGAAGCAGAGTCTTTGAATATTTTTAAGGCATAGCTAGATAGATTCTTGATTAACAAGGGAGTGAAAGGTTATCGGGAGTAGGCAGGAACGTGGGGTTTAGGTTACAATCAGATCAGCCATGATCTTATTGAATGGCAGAACAGGCTCGAGTAGTGGTCTACTCCTGCTCCTAATTCGTATGTTCGTATGTGCTCTTTCAGATTTTATGTGGCAGCGTGTTCTCACTGTATGCATGCTGTGCATCAGAGTTATTAGCCAAGTTATTAGTGATTGCCCTTGTCATTCAGTAGCTACCCTATAGTTTGCCGCAGTGGGTCACATGCAGAGTGGACTTTCGCAGAATGAAGGGATCAAGGCTGTTGCTAAGATACCAAGTACTGACCTGTGTGACTTGCTCCCTATGTCCACACACCATCTGGACATGGAGGGAGTGAAATTCTTTTCAGTTTTGGGATAGAGCAGAGCTGACATGCAGCATCTGCAAAGCAACGTGTATATAGTCGATGGTGCCTTGCACCCTGGAGAAGCATGCAGAGTGAATGCATTTGCTCTCTCTGCCTGCTGGCCCTGCTCGTCTCTAGTAAGACAGAATGAAATGTAGTGAGCTGTCTTCAAATAGAGAGCTTCAGTGACCTCCCTTACACAACAGCGGACAGCAAACCGCGAGATGTTACAAATATCCCCAACTCCAGCCTGGAAAGTGCTAGGTTTGTGGGAGAATCCAAAAATTAATTACCATAAATACAAGACAGCTACATATAAATTCAATAGGGAATTTTCTTTACTCCGGAATGTTTAGAATGTGGGACTTGCTACCATAGGAAGTGGGTTTAAGCAAATAGCCTTAAGATGCTTTTAAAGGGATGCTGGACAAGTGCATGTAAGAAAAGGGAATAGAAAGATAGGTTGAAAGGGTGTGATGAGCTTGGTCATGGAGTGTAAGCAGCAGCAGCACAGACTTGATGGGAAAAATGGCCCATTCCCAAGGTGTAAATTCCACAGAACTGACACTGTATTGTCAGACTGCACACTGATATCCAGTCTAGCGAGGGCCACAATTTGCTCCAGTAGAACAAAGTCATCATCTTCACCCCTGCCACAAACTCTGCATGTTTACCACTGTTTCTATCCCCCTCTCCACTATTCTGCTTCAGCAGAGGGGAGGAAGGAAAAGGTGTTTTTTTGTTTAACATATCAACACATATGCCATCAAGATGCCAAATGAATCACAAATTATTGATTCAAATAAGAGTGGGGACACATAAGAGATGGAAGCAGAGGAGAAAATGGATGGCAGAAATAATGGATTGGATGCAGTTGACCTGTGCGGAATGTATCAGGGCAACACAGGACAGAGAGGTGGAGATCCCATGACAGTCAACCATCTGGGAAGACGACACCAAATGAACAAACGAGAATGGGGACAGGCTGAAGAATCACATCCCATTTCATTTGCTGAAATCATCACACTAGGAGAGAGAGCCCTGAGGATGAGCAGTCATTTAAAATGATTACCATATCAAAAGGCAGAGTTGCATAAATTCAGTTTATAAATTGGGTAGCACAAGGGAAATGCAATCTCCGCAAGGACTCGCGTACTGAAAATTCCCAACATGGAACAACAGACTTGTGCACCTGCAACAATGTTATAATCTAAATCTTAGCCATAAGCTGGAAAAAATATATTTAGTTTTTGCACCATCTTAACTTGAGTCAGAAGGCTGTGGATTAAATCCCCTGTTTCAGCACCAAATCTAGGGTGGCATGCCAATGCAGGGTGTGCTATATTGTCGAAATTGCAATCCTTTGGATGAGATGTTAAACTGAGCTGCTGCTTCCCTGTTCTGGTAGATTGTAAAGATTCCACAACACTATTCAGAGAACAAGTTCTTCTGACACACAACCAAAAACAGATTAACTGGCCATTCATCCCCATGCTTTTTGGAGGAATCATGTTGTCTGCAATATTAATATCGTAAAACCAGAGCAGATGAGTGGAGCGGTGGTCTGGAGGTGACAAGAGAGAAAATGAACCAGAGCCTGCCCGATTTGCACAAACTACCAGCTGAGGCCACTGACCCTCACTTGTGAGACTTCTTAGAGACCCACTGCTTGGATGAACAAATGTTCATTGTGTGTGAAATGTTTTGTATGCTAATTCATTGTAGGTGTGCCAAAAAATGCCAGCTTTCCTTTGACATCTGGATGGATTTGTAGTGGTTGATATTAATGCAATTTAAATAAACACAAATGTTTAAAAAAAAGTGAAGAAACCAAGAGAATACTGACTCCTTCCCCCCAACACCACCACCACCACCATGATCTTATTGAATGGCAGTACAGGTTTGAGGGGCCGAATGGCCTAATCCTGTTCCTATTTCTTATGTTCTTATTTAACAAGTTTACCTAAAGTATTATTTATAGCTTACAATTTAAAAGCATAACTATAAAGCTCTAATTATTAGTTAACTGTAAAGTTATTAGTTGAAAGCTCCACCCAACAAGTTACAGCCTGACTTGTTTGCACTGTAAATTTTCTGCTCACATTATCACCTGATGCATCATTCCTTTCAATTCAAGCTACATTTCCCTTTCATAAACATCCTCCTGAAAAGCAAAGCGTATATAAATTCTAAATATGTAGGAAGGACTGCGCTCACCATGCTACTGGGAATAAAAAATAGGTTTCCACAGTGAGAGAATCAAGTTACTCCCAGCTCAGGTATAGAGCAGATCTGATGTGGTGCAGAATCCCCTTCTTTCTAACTCCATCTCAAATTGGTGTTCAGATGAAAGGTCATCAAACTAAAACGTCAACTCTGTTCTCTCTCCGAACATGCTGCTTGATCTGCTGAGTATTTCCAGCGTTTTCTATTTTCAACTCCAAATGAAGTGTTTGCGTCTACATTTAAATTTACTTCACCCAACCAGAGGATAGCATCAACCTTCAGATAAACCTGGGCTGGATGCAAACCTTGGACGTAGACAGTGAAAGAACAAGGTAAAGATCCATTGTTACCAAGTCCTCAAGGTACTGTACTGCTTCTGGGTCAAACGGTGTCACATAATGCCATCAACTCAAAGCTCTAATTTAGTACTCAAGCCCTTAGCTGCACGAAGAACATACCAAGGACCAGGAATGTGTCACTTTTTGTGGCACCCAGAGGATGACCCCATAATACTCCAAGTGCTGCATACAATCCCAAATAAGGAGTGTCTATAGGCCTTTTGACCAGAGGTCATCATTGTCCTGTTCACAATCAATGTCCCTACATTGCACTCTCTGTCAGAGAACCCTGAAGAGCAATCATACATGGACTAGAAGCACTGAAACCACTATTAAACTAATCTCTGCACGTGCAGCAAAAATAATAATGAGTCTGTTCTAAACTACAGTCTGCTTCAGTGAATGCTCTGGCACTCAATAAATGATGCTTACTTCAGCAGAGTAATGGCCTCATTGTCAATATGCACAAATGCACATGTAGGGTCTCCACTGGCTTCTAAACAAGATTGGTATTTTGTTAAAGGGACAATCATAAACAATAGTGGACTTTTAGAGTCAATGCTTTCCTTTAAACAGATTTCATTTACGTATATTAAACAAAAATTTTGTTGCCTGTGTGCTGGCTTGCACCAAGTTCCATTCACCCATCACTAGCACAGGCTGACTTACATCAGCTCCTGGTGTGGGGATTCCTTGATTAAAAATCTCATCCTGGTGTTCAAGCCCCTCTAAAGCCTCACCCCTTTCTCCCTTTGTAACCTCTTCCAGCCCTACAAACTTCCTAAGATCTCTGAACTCCTCCGACTCTTAACTTTTCCTCATTGACAATTATGATAGTCAACTAGAATTCCAATGGGAATCCAAAAGAAACTTCTTCACCCAGGAGTGGTGAGAATGTGGAACTTACTATCACAGGGAGTGGTTGGCATTCATATTATAGATGCATTTTAAGGGGAAGCTAGACAAGTACATGAGGGGGAAAGGAACAGATGATCACAATGGTAGCTTAAGATGAGAAAGGCTGAAGCTCGAGTGGAGCACCAACACCGACATGGGCTAGTTGGGCCAAATGGCCTGGTTTTTTTTATTCTTTCGCGGGATAAGACAGGGCCAGCATTTGTTGCCCATCCCCAATTACCCTTGAACCGAGTGGCTTACTAGGGCCATTTCAGAGGGCAGTTAAGAATCAACCACATTTCTGTGGGTCTGGAGTCACATGCAGGCCAGACCAGGTAAGAAAGGAAGATTTCCATCCCTGAAGGGGCATTAGTGAACCAGATGGGTTTTTTAACGACAATCAATAATAGTTGTCATGGCCACCATTACTGAGAATAGTTTTAAATTCCAGATTTATCAGTTATTTGAATTTAAATTTCACCAGCTGCTGTGGTTTCTGTGCTGCGTACCCCATGTCATTCTGTGCTGCGTACCCTATGTCATTCTGTGCTGCGTACCCCATGTCATTCTGCGCTGCGTACCCCATGTCATTCTGCGCTGCGTACCCCATGTCATTCTGCGCTGCGTACCCCATGTCATTCTGCGCTGCGTACCCCATGTCATTCTGCGCTGCGTACCCCATGTCATTCTGCGCTGCGTACCCCATGTCATTCTGCGCTGCGTACCCCATGTCATTCTGCGCTGCGTACCCCATGTCATTCTGCGCTGCGTACCCCATGTCATTCTGCGCTGCGTACCCCATGTCATTCTGCGCTGCGTACCCCATGTCATTCTGCGCTGCGTACCCCATGTCATTCTGCGCTGCGTACCCCATGTCATTCTGCGCTGCGTACCCCATGTCATTCTGCGCTGCGTACCCCATGTCATTCTGCGCTGCGTACCCCATGTCATTCTGCGCTGCGTACCCCATGTCATTCTGCGCTGCGTACCCCATGTCATTCTGCGCTGCGTACCCCATGTCATTCTGCGCTGCGTACCCTATGTCATTCTGTGCTGCGTACCCCATGTCATTCTGTGCTGCGTACCCCATGTCATTCTGTGCTGCGTACCCCATGTCATTCTGTGCTGCGTACCCCATGTCATTCTGTGCTGCGTACCCTATGTCATTCTGTGCTGCGTACCCTATGTCATTCTGTGCTGCGTACCCTATGTCATTCTGTGCTGCATACCCTATGTCATTCTGTGCTGCGTACCCTATGTAATACTATGTCATTTTCATTGCTCCACCATTGGCAGCAGTACCTTCAGCTGCATTGCCCGGAGCTTTGGAATTCCCTCCCTAAACCTTTCTGCCTCTCTCTCTCCTCCTATAAGGTAGTCCTTAAAAACCTACCTCTTTGATCGAGCTTTTGGTCACCTGTTGCAATATCTCATAATGGTTTTTTGTCCGATTACACTCTTGTGTACCATGCAAACCCTTTAGGCAATGCTAAAAGTTAATTGAAAGTACTACTAGCTTACGTACCAATGCACTTTACATGAAAGTATCCTAAGCATACAGGATAGGGGTATATAAGTTTAGAACGCTTATGTACAGTCTCCCTTCGTGTAGATGAAAATTTCACTAATTTGTACACCGATTTCTCATTTTAACTACAGCAATTCACTTGAAATTCTAGAACACAGACACTGGAAGTTAGAGTTGATTTGAGATTTATGCAATCAAAAGCAGGAAGGCATTCCGGAAAACAAAATCAACATGAAAAATTAAAACTTAAGCCCGACTTCAAAGCAGTTTATTACAGCAGAACAACATGTTTCAGCAGTATGTGCAACAACATATATACGCACAGCTGTCTCAAAAGCATTTCAAATAAACAGTCTTTTAAGAAACTTAAATTTTAATCATCAAGAATAAGACAGCCAAAAACAGAGAGAGAAAAGAAAATCAAAGCAGCAGCTTCCATTTTCTGGCAGCTGACATAACGTCCATACTCAGAATAAACACCGAGTCAAATAGTAAGGATTGGGGCATTATAAAAATCCCACTGGCCAAGGAGATAATTTCCGACTCACCCAATCCCAACTTGCTGCATCACTTGGATTTCTTCTTTCCATCTATTCCACTGTCTTTCGTGTCTCTCTGCCCTACTGTATAGCATTTTGGCACAAACTCCAAAATCAAAATCAGCTGTCACTGTCTTTACACAGCTCAGGAAGTAGACATATCACTAAGAACTGCGCCTGTTTCAGGAGGGGGTGGAGAACAGGGGGACCTTTAGGAGCTGTAAAGCTAACCTGGGAAGGTGCGGTACACTACTTTACAAAATGTTTAAATTAATGACCTTAAGATACTAATAAGCCAGCTGGACATACAGGCTCTACAATAACCAGCCACCGTCATATTTTGGGGCAATTCTTTATGCTGCCTCCATGATACGGGAATTTAGGAAGATAAGAACTGGAAAAGTAGCTCATTCCTTCATACAAAATAATTCAGTGGAACAATTACACAGTATGAATAGGGTTTCATTCATAGCCTGAAACACACATTTAACACTACAAATATATAAAGAATACAAAGAGAATCTGGCTTCTCAGGACACACGCTCACAGAGCCATTAACAGCTACTTCAATATTCATCTCCATTTATTCCCTTGACGTGGATTCAAAGACACTCCATATACAATACTTAATTAATTCTGATTTCCTATGGTTTGTGACTGCACAGATCATGTCTATAGTACTAAACAGATTACATATGCAATATGTACAATAATTACTACAGCTAGTGATCACTTCATGTCTTTTCCCTCCAAAGAAAGAAAATATATAAATATAAATGAAATTGTAGAGGTGGAATTATACATTGATAAAAGAAAATTTACCAGCAGGATGCCGTTTCCTCGAATTCATTGTGTTCTATTTTGAGACCTGATAGATATATTTAATATAAAGCGTAAACTCAAACCGAAACAGATGTATTTATATTTGTGTGAACCAAACTACCTGTAGCAGAAATACTACATCCCAAGCCCATTCATATAATCTATTAAATGTTAAAAATAGTGTTTGAGCTTGGCATGCCGCTGTTAGTGGCACTGTAAGTGTAAACCGTTTCAGATTATAACCACTGCTCCCCACTTTACCAGCTGTTTAAAAATGATTCCACTATTGCTATTTACACCTCCTCCAGGCTCATCTTTTGCTTTCTCTTTTTAAAACTTACCAGCCTCCTGCTCCCTTGTTATTTAATCATTACTGCCTTTCACCCCAAGACAGACTTCCCTTTTACCCTTTGCTCCCTTCTTGCCGCCCCCCCCCCCAATGTACTTGCTTAAAGCCTGTTGGAAATGTAATTTTTCCAGTTATGGTGAAAGATCACTGAATACATGTTTATTTCACCATAGGTGCTCCCTGAGTATTTACAATAGTATAAACATAAAACACTGGAAATGTAAAGTTGTGAAAAATTGGGGAGGCAATGATGTAATGGTGTTGTTGCTGGACTAGTAATCTAGAGACCCAGGGTGATGCTCTGGGGACCCAGGTTTGAGTCCCGCCACGCCAAATGGTGGAATTTGAATTCAACGAAAGAAAATCTGGA
This sequence comes from Cetorhinus maximus, assembly GCF_964194155.1. Classification (NCBI taxonomy): domain Eukaryota; kingdom Metazoa; phylum Chordata; class Chondrichthyes; order Lamniformes; family Cetorhinidae; genus Cetorhinus; species Cetorhinus maximus. The sequence continues at coordinate 6,847,050 of NC_135893.1, forward strand.
ATTAAAAGTCTAATTGTTCCATGGTCATCATTGTCGATTGTTGTAAAATCCCATCTGGTTCACTAATGTCCCTCAGGGAAGGAAATCTTACCCGGTCTGGCCTACACGTGACTCCAGGCCCACAGCAATGTGGTTGACTCTTCAATGCCCTAGCGAGCCACTCAGTTGTAACAAACCACTACAAAGTCACAAAAAAGGAATGAAACTGGACAGACCAACTGGCATCGACCTAGGCACCTCGGCAACCTCAACCCTGCAAGGTCCTCCTTGCTAACATCTGGGGGCCGGTGCCAAAATTGGGAGAGCTGTTTCACAGACTAGTCAAGCAACAGCCTGACAGTCATCCTCATGGAATCATACCTTACAGGTTTTTTTAAAAAAAATTCATTCATGGGACGTGGGCGTCACCGGCTAGACCAGCATTTGTTGCCCTTGCTCAGCATTTAAGAGTCAGCCACATTACTGTGGGTCTGGAGTCACGTAGGCCAGACTGGGTAAGGACGACAGATTACCATCCCAAAAGGACGTTAGTGAACCAGATGGGTTTTTATGGAAATTGGCAATGGTTTTATGGTCATCAGGCTTTTAATTCCAGATTTTTTATTAAATTCAAATTCCATCAACTGCCGTGGTGGGATTCGAATCCTGGTCCCAGAGCATTACATTGGGTCTCTAGATCACCAGTCCAGTGACAATACCACTATACCACCGCCTCCCCAGATAACGTCCCAGACACCACCATCACCATCTCTGGGTATGTCCTGTCCCACCGGCAGGACAGACTCAGCCGAGCTGGCGACACAGTGATATACAGTTGGGAGGGAGTTGCCCTGGGAGTCCTCAACATCGACTCTGGGCCCCATGAAGTCTCATGGCATCAGGTCAAACATGGGCAAGGAAACCTCCTGCTCATCACCACGTACCATCCTCCCTCAGCTGACAAATCAGTGCTCCTCCATGTTGAACATCACTTGGAGGAAACACTGATGGTGCAGAACATACTCCGGGTGGGGTCTTCAATGTCCATCACCAAGTGGCTCGGTAGCACCACTAAAGACCGAGCTGGCCGAGTCCTAAAGGACATAGCTGCTAGACTGGGTCTGCGGCAGGCAGTGAAGGGGCCAACAAGAGGAAAAACATACTTGACCTCATCCTCACCAACCTGCCTGCCGCAGATGAATCTGTCCATGACAGTATCGGTAGGAGTGATCACCACACACAGCAGTTGTGGAGACAAAATCCCGCCTTCACATCGAGGGTACCCTCCATCGTGTTGTGTGGCACTGCCACTGTGCTAAATGGGATAGATTTCAAACTGATCTCGCAACTCAAGACTGGGCATCCATGAGGCACTGTGGGCCATCAGCAGCAGAATTGTACTCGAACACAATCTGTAACCTCATGGCCCGGCATATCCCCCACTCTACCATTACCACCAATACGGGGGATGAATCCTGGTTTAATGAAGAGTGCAGAAGGTCATGCCAAGAGCAGCACCAGGCACACCTAAAAATGAGGTGTCAACCTGGTGAAGCTATAACACAGGGCTACTCATGTGCCAAACAGCATAAGCAGCAAGTGATAGACAGGGCTAAGCAATCCCACAACCAACAGATCAGATCTAAGCTCTGCAGTCCTGCCACATCCAGTCGTGAATGGTGGTGGACAATTAAACTCAGTGGAGGAAGCGGCTCCACAAATATCCCCATCCTCAATGATGGTGGAGCCCAGCACATCAGTGCAAAGGATAAGGCTTAAGCATTTGCAACAGTCTTCAGTCAGAAGTGCCAAGTGGATGATCCATCTCGGCCTCCTCCGGAGATCCCCAACATCACAGATGCCATTCTCCAGCCAATTCGATTCACTCCACGTGATATCAGGAAACGACTGAAGTTGCTGGATACTGCTAAGGCTATGGACCCTGACAATGTTCTAGCAGTAGTAATGAAGATTTGTGCTCCAGAATTTGCCACGCTGCTAGCCAAGCTGTTCCAGTACAGCTACAACACTGGCATCTACCCAATTATGTGGAAAATTGTCCAGGTATGTCCTGTACACAAAAAGCAGGACAAATCCAACCAGGCCAATTACCGCCCCATCAGTCTACTCTCCATCATCAGTAAAGTAATGGAAGGGGTCATCAACAGTGCTATCAAGCAGCACTTGCTTAGCAATAACCTGCTCACTGACGCCCAGTTTGGGTTCCGCCAGGGCCACTCAGCTCCTGACCTCATTACAGCCTTGGTTCAAACTTGGGCAAAAAAGGGCTGAACTTCAGAGGTGAGGTGAGAGTGACTGCCCTTGACATCAAGGTAGCATTTGGCCGAGTGTGGCAACAAGGAGCCCTAGCAAAACTGGAGTCAATGGAAATCAGGGAAAAACTCTCCACTGGTTGGAGTCATACCTAGCACAAAGAAAAATGGTTGTGGTTGTTGGAAGTCAGTCATCTCAGCTCCAGGACATCACTGCAGGAGTTCCTCAGGGTAGTGTCCTCAGCCCAGCCATCTTCAGCCGCTTCATCATTACCTTCCTTTCATCACAAGGTCAGAAGTGGGGGTGTTCGCTGATGATTGTACAATGTTCAGCACCATTCATGACTCCTCAGATACTGAAGCAGTCCGTGTCCAAATGCAGCAAGACCTGGAAAATATCCAGGCTTGAGCTGACAAGTGGCAAGTAACATTCGTGCCACACAAGTGTCAGGCAATGACCATCTCCAACAACAGAGAATTCAATCATCGCCCCTTGATGTTCAATGGCATTAACATCACTGAGTCCCCGACTATCAACATCCTGGGGGTTACCATTGACCAGAAACTGAACTGGACTAGTCATATAAATACTGTGGCTACAAGAGCAGGTCAGAGGCTAGGAATTGTGCAATGAGTAACTCACCTTCTGACTTCCCAAAGCCTGTCCACCGTCTACAATGCACAGTCAGGGGTATGATGGAATACTCCCCACTTGCCTGGATGAGTGCAGCTCCCACAAGAAGCTTGACACCATCCAGGATAAAGCAGCCTGCTTGATTGGCACCACATCCACAAACATTCACTCCCTCCACCACTGACGCAGCAGTGTACCCCCCATCTACGAGATGCACTGCAGGAATTCACCAAGGCTCCTTCGACAGCACCTTCCAAACCCATGACCACTGCCATCTAGAAGGACAAGGGCAGCAGACACATGGGAACACCACCACCTGGAAGTCCTCCTTAAATCAGCTGATATGAACTCCGCATTCTCAACATTCCCTATCCTGTCCTTTTCCCCTTTCCCCTCCTTCTTCTACTCCCCCCTTATTTATTTCCTCATCTTCCCTTCTTTCATGCTGCCGCCATATTGGTTACATTACCCTAACCATAAAAAATTGTAATTTCTTGGCCACAGGAGTACATCATAAAAGACATCACGAGAGTTCAACCCCAATATTTTGTACTTTAGGTAGCACTTACTGAGTAATACTCTTTGCCAAGACTAATTTTCGTGGAAAAGCACAGATGGCACAACATACCGAAAAATTTAGCCAATGTTTTCTTACATTAAAAATGAGAGTGAAATATTTGACTTTTTAATATCTGAAACAATGATTGCAAGTATACAGTTTACAATAGTAGAAATGGAACGGTTTAATTTCGAGCCGTAATAATTTACTTACACTATCACTGGGTGCAAAAGAGCAAAAACATCAGGACAAGATAGAAAGAAAGGAAAGATATTTCTTATGTATTTGGGCATATAAAAGTTATGCATGCTCCAATGATTCCTCTCCACTGCATGCTTACATCAGAACATTGAGATTATCACCTCCATTATGAGACACATGTTGTGTCCATGACGTTGTGCTTAGATATCAAGGGTTTCTTCATTTTGAAGTTTTTCACCAGGGCCTGAAACCAGCCACTCTTTTAGGAACAGAAATCAATAGCCCTGGATATGATGAAGAAATTAACATATGGGCCAGTGTTCCTTGCCGATTTGAGGCATTCATAAACCCAGGTGGTTTGCCCATAATGTAATCCAGTCCCCGGTCACTATACCACCGGTTTCAGTCACATTATTCTGCAAGACATTAGGTTCCAAATGGAACCACTGATTCATATTTCACATTCCAGCCATTCAGGAGGCTACTGCCAACTCTCATTTCTCAGTTATTTAGAGGAAATTATTCTGTATATTTTACTGATACCCAAGTCACGGCAAAAGAATGTGAGCCAACACCAGACGTCTTCCCCCTCAAGAGAAGAGTAGGCATCAGCAAAGGCTTAATGGCCTGGATACTTGGCCTAGGGAAAAAATTCATATAGGATTACAAATACAAGGTTACCGTATAAACGGAGGGTGCCGTTACCATTGATCATAACATTTCTCATCTTTTCCCAACATCAGTACCTGCAGTATCATATTGTTAGGAGGAATTAGTCACTTCCACAATTGTACAAAGCACCATATACTGCAAAACAAAAAATTCTTTGCTGTGTTCAAATCCTAAAACGTACTGTTATGTTAACAGGCAGCCACAGAAGGTGCAAGTCCCCATCCACATTTAACACTTCTAAAAAAAACTTATAACATACATGGTCATTAGTATTTCTAGTCCTGGATAAGCTAATTAACTTGGCGTCAACAGATGTCATAAATAACTACATGCGCTGAAGCATCTATTTACTGTGCAGGGCCTACATTCACTTGCTCTCACTTTCAGTGAACGGCCCGAGAGAAGGTCATCTTCCTGTAGCCGATTTAAGAGTGAAAATATGTCTGGGAACAAGAGGCCACCCAGGGAGTATGGAAAGGAAAAGAACAAGGACAGGAAAAGAGCGAGCGCGCAAATTTGGTGGCAATACACTCTCAGAAGATGCATCAAAAACCCTTACAGGCAGGGGCCCACCCACAAACCTTTTCAAACTAATTACAGCGCTGTCCTAATGGGAACTATTAAACACTCAATCTCTCAGTGAAAATTTAAATACGATATGGAAATTCTTGGGGCTCAGTGGAGCTTTGTAAAATAAACAGAAAGCAAAAAAAAATCACATTAGAGGTTTGTGCGGGAGGGGGGGTGGCAAAACAAAACCACTGGAGGGAAGGATTTGAATTCAAATATTACTAGCATACCCTTGAATACTCCAAGTGCAGTTTAATTACATATAACAAAACCCAATGATCTACTTAATTATATCAAGATTGCATAAATGACAGGCCTGGATTCAGACTTGCCGCCTTATCCAAATTGCTGCTGTATGAACAGCTTACTACAATTTTCAAACGCTTACCTAATGCACCCGCTTATGAAAAAGAGATACAACGTGTGCAATTCAATTCTTATGACAATTTCAGGATGCTTGAAGAGCTTAGGGTGTATAATTTTATTGGCTGCACTTGAGTATTGATGCATAATAATAAATTGGCATCACTGGTAAGAACAGTGCCAAGTACAGCAAATATAGGGTGCATTACATCATTAAATTAGCAAACGGGACACAGAACTTCTCATTATTCAAATGATCTAATCCTATGCTTCCAAGCACTAAATTTCCACTTCGCTTTTTAGGCTGCTCAATTCAAAATTATTAGATCAAATTGTTTCAGCACAAAAAGCACACTGAATTCTCAAGAAGCAGACTGTGCTCTGGATGCCTGGATCAAGAATTTTACCACGGCTTAAGTTGGATGGTTTATTGGCACCTTGATTTGCATTTTTTATATTATCATCTTTCCCAGGAAACGTCCATCACCAGAGCAGAGTCAGGTGATAGTCGAAGGGTTCCCTTATCCATTTAGTCTCAGTTCAACACGGTACTAATGAGTGACAGTGGGGCCAGGTGCACTGTTGATATTTTATGAATTGGGCCAGGTGATGGCAAACAGAGTCTAATATGACCAAATTTAGGATCATTAGGTCGGAAACAAGGAAACAAATTTCAAAAGATAAAAGCAAAATACTGCGGATGCTGGAAATCTGAAACAAAAAAATCTGGAGAAAGAAAGTGCTAAGGTTTCGAGTCCACATGACCCTTCTTCAGATACAAATTTCAAAGAATGTGTTGAGCTCATCAGTCATGCAGCACAATGACCAGGAAGATTGTTTGGGGATTGTGTACAAGTAGTCAAATCCATCTATTATATGCCTGCAGTAAAGGCAGCAAAGATACTGAATTGCATTAGCAGAGGGGGTAGATTCAAATCAAAGCAACATTGCTGCAGAGGGCACTGATTATAACTCTTCGACTGCTATGTTCAGTATTGTTGAATAACTAAGGCTGAGGTGACTAAGGCTGAGTGTTCTAGTAGCAGATGGCTGAGACAAGCAACGTTAAACGTGGAAGCAGCCAGTCTTTGCGATGCAAAGTGTGTATGGTGTTGGAAGCTCAGCCTGGCACTCAATAATTCACTCAGGTAGCAAACGGTCTGGATACATGGGCATCAAGAAACAACTGGATAGTCTCTGAAAAAGAAATGATTTGAAGGATGTGGCGAGACAGCAGGATAAAGCAAAACGATTGTATCTTCTGCTTTCAAAAAAACATCTTGCATTCCAATCCTTCAAGCCTTGGTCACTCAGACCTGGAAACATATCAAGATGGAAATCATGCTCTCAAGTCCATGGCAATACATAATAAAGAAGAGCTCGTGAACAAAGCCGTACATTGCAAATGAGAGATATAACCTGCACACTACAATGAGTCATATAACCTTTCGTACATCTAAGCACAGCATCTCAACATAGTTCACAATTTACTAGCTCAAAAGCCTCAATTTATCAGACATTGAAGCCTGCGACTAGAAAGATTATAGCTGTCACGCTTAACACTAGGGGCCAAGTCTCTGTCCGTATCCTAAAGAAAAAAAAGGTTCTCATCACATTCACAATCGAGACCCTTCCATCACTTTTGTCACAACTGCATTTTAGTCCCTTAAATTCCAGATTTCAGCCTGATGATACTTGTTGAGAAAACAAGCCTTTATTTTTCACTGCTTCAAAACGGAGCTGCTACTGCAAGCAGAACACTCGATGTCTGTCACTTCAGAGATAGGTTTATGTAACAGACGTGTCTGAATGTTTCATGAGTCCCTCAGGGTAAAGCTTTTCAAAGTCAATGTCAAACTAATGATAATGCAGCTTTGAAAACAGCCTCTTAAGATTAATATACTTTTCCTGTGCTAGACAAACTGCCTATATAAAAAATATAGTTGAAACAAGGTAACTTAATGCTGCTACTTCTAAAAGGGGGACGGTATACTTTAGTATTCAGCATTCACGTGTGTGTGTGTGTGTGTAGGTTAGTGCTTTATGTTGCATAAATTTTTGTGGTCTCAGTCAGTGATGCCAGTTCTGATGAAATGTAAACTGCAGCATTCACTCCAGTTAGATAAAGGATGGGGCAGATTATCTAACATTTCCTGCACATTGGTCTTCATATAACTTGATCTGAAAAAAAAAACAGCATTGCCTAGTTGCACGATATTTCCACACCAACTGATCATTGTGGCCTTGAAAGGCAGCCTCAATCACTTTTCATTTAAGCTCCCGAGGAACTAGGCTACAATTACGCACACTCTCCTTTACCAATGCACCTTGGGAAACCCCTAGGAACTCATCGCCTGTCTGCCTTCCAGCCACCATTGGGAGGGAAACAAAAACTGATAGAGCAAAGATGGAATTTAACCCTCGGATGTTTAAACTATTTTTTTTTGAAAGAAAACAAAATAAAACAAGTTTAATTCTCTTCCATTTTCTTCTTCCTTATAGTGGAGTCTAATCTATTAAGCCAACGTGCTAACAAAACTTGCACATGAACACTTGCATTTATACTGTTCATCATGTTGAGACACCTCAAAACACTTCCATACAATGATTTACTTAATGAAATGTGATGACACTTGCTTAAATGCAGTGGCAACACCTCACAATGAGCCAAATTACATGGTTTTCATTTTCAGTTGAGAGTGAACTCTTGGCTATTATAAGCTTAATGTTGAAGCATCAGTGCGATTGAGTAAACGTGTATCACGTTGCAATGTGCCAATGAAAAATTCTCTTCAATTTCACGAAAGTAACCTGAGTGGTACAAGTAATAACACCGTCGATCCAATGGGATACAGAACTGAATTTACTATTGGCCTTTGACTACATTTGACAAAAAAAATTACTAAAGCCGATTACTGTCGGAATTTCAAAAAATGGAACAAAAAGTCTGCGACATTACTGGAATGTTGGCTTATCCAGGTCTCCACATATTAGACAATTACAAGCACACAGACAGCACCAACGGATATCTTAGCAAACCCATTCCTGGGTGCATGTGATATTTTTGTTCCCAACTTCACAGAAAGGACAGAAGTTTTTGTGAATATGTCACTGCTCTACCCCACTCGGTGGAGCCAGGCATCATTGAAGTTTTGGCTGCCACACAACTACTGCATTGGATTTAAGTACAGCATGTGCCACATGACAAGACAGTAATGGAAAAAAAAATGGGAGACAGAAGAACATAGGAAACAGGAGGAGTAGACCATATGAACTGCTGAGCCTGCTCCGCCAGTCATAAGGTCATGGCCAACACTGGGCTTCAACTCCACTTTCTCACCCGCTCCCCATATCCCTCAATTCCCTTACCGGCCAAAAATCTGTCCAACTCAGTCTTCAACAGTGGAGCATCCACAATCCTCTGGGGTTGAGGATTCTAAAAGTTCACAACCCTTTTAAGTGAAGAAATTTCTCATCTCAGTCCTAAACGATTGGCCCTTATCCTGAGACTGTTCCCATTGTGCTCTGGACTCCCTAGCCAGTGGAAGCAGCCTTTCAGCATCTACCCTGTTGAGTCCCTTCAGGGTCTTGCATGTTTCAATGAGGTCGCATCTCATTCTTCTAAACTCCAGAGAAGATTGAACCAATTTTCTCAGTCTCGTATCATAGGGCAATCCTCATCCCAGGGACCAATCTAGTGAACCTTTACTGTACCGCCTCTAATATAGGTATATCCTTCCTTTAATATGGAGACCAAAACTACACACGGTATTCCAGATGTGGTCTCACCACATGAGATGGTGTCTATAGCCAACAGCACTGAGAAACTTCTGGCAGCTGTTATGCAGCCAAGTTACCACAATTTGTTTTTAAATGGTTGCTGCTCAAGTTGTGCAATAATGTAACTGGGAAGCACTCTGAACAGCTTATTTTTTTTTCTTTTGTTTCTAATGTAGAAAAAGAATGATCAATGATGAACCAATTAGAAAGCTCAGCCATAAGCTGCTAGTTATATACATAGGAAGTAAATACAAATATTCTTCCAAAAGTGGGAAATGGTTCAAAAGGCCAAGCGGCTGTGTATGTGCACAGCTATGGTCAATAGTTTGATAATATTTTTAAGGTACAAAAAATTGACTTTAAAAAAAATGTTACTGTTTTAATTTGGACTTTATACTGGCTGAATCTACTCTCGCTAGTCTTGCATTGCTGAGAAAATCAAATTCAAGGCCACATTAGGAAAACCACCACGTAGTGTGGCGGCCTCATTACACAACAAATTTAATGGGATCTAACTCTTACAAATAAATCAATATAACGCCTCTCAACAATTCCCCACCCCCACCATATTAACTTGAGTCCTAGCCAGTACCGTGGTGTTTTATTTTTGTTAAGTGTATGATTTTCTTCCTCTCCACTTTTCTAGATGGGAAACTAGATGCTGCCCATAAAAGAAAAACACAAAATAAAAACCAGCAAATACAAAAACTGTTCTCTTTCCAAGAGTTGAAGAGGTTGCTATGGCAATAGTGTACACAAACAATTTAGTGCTATGTTTGGATTATGATTCAAAAAGAAGCTGAAAAAATTAGACACTAAACGTATGGAAAGTCATGTACGTTTTGTTAGTTGCATATTTGTAAATCTTTTCACGAAAATCATTGGCTAGCTAAATGGGAAAAAATGCTAAAAAATATAAAGCATAAAAAATACACGGTATGCTGATTTGTGATCAGATAGTTCTCTGCCTTAACAGTGCTGGTCTCTGATTATAGCTTCCTACAGATCAGATGGTAGACTACCCTGTTGCACAGCACAGTAGCAAAATACAATGCTTCGTCTGAATGTGAACTTAAGGTGATCTTAAATGATCTCTGGTTCCGTAATGCTCCGCTGGAGGTGGCTACGATCTGTGTTCTGATGTCCAGATATCACCAGACAAGATGCATTATGACTCACACTAAATGTAAGCAAGCATGGCACCATTGCTCCTCCACCTTCAGTTTCAGGCCGTGGGTGTACATATTGCTTTAGTGAGATACAGATAATGTCTCCGTTGAGGTTGTATCGTCAAAAACTGATCTACTCAAATATTCCTCTCTGCTCTGAGAAAACAAATGTGTTTTTACAAGATTGAGCAATCCTTTACACAATATGCCCTGGTATAATGGGGGGAAAAACAGGAACAGGTCATGGAGTCCCTCAAGCCTGCTCTGCCACTCAATTAGCTCAAGGCTCATCTGTACCTTAACCACCATTTACCGGCTTTATTTCCACATCCCCACTTGCCTGGATGAGTGCAGCTCCAACGACACTCAAGAAGCTCAACACCATCCAGGACAAAGCAGCCTGCTTGATTGGCACCCCATCCACCACCTTCAACATTCACTCCCTTCAATCACTGCCACACAGTGGCAGCAGTGTGCACTATCTACAAGTTGCACTGCAGGAGCTCACCAAGGCTCCTTTGGCAGCACCTTCCAAACCCACGGCCTCTACCATCTAAAAGGACCAGGGCAGCAGATGCTTGGGAACACCACCACCTGCAAGCTCCCCTCCAAGCCAAACACCATCCCGACTTGAACTATATCACCGTTCTTTCACTGTCGCTGGGTCAAAGCCCTGGAATTCCCTTCGCAACAGCATTGTGGGTATATCCACACCACATGGGCTGTAACAGTTCAAGGCAGCAGCTCACCACTACCTTCTTGAGGACAATTAGGAATGGATAATAAATGCTGCCCTAGCCAGTGATGTTCACATCCCATGAGCGAATAAATAAAAATCCCCAACAAAAATCTATTGATCTAGTCTATTGGCCACGCTGCAATCGCCTCCACATTATCATCTGCCTCCGGTTCATTTAGCTGAGACAGCGGGAAAATGGATCACAGTCATCAGTGTAACTTCTGACTCATTTGCCCCTTGTGGATCCTGCAGTTTTTTTTTCTTTTTCTCCTTGCCCTAAATTTCAGGGTTGGGCATCACATGTTAGTAAAGATCATCTCACCGTGCCACATGGCTGGCAAAACTATAGCTAACCACATCTAACATCCCCTCCTGTGGGGTGATGAGTTTTGCTAATGTACAACTGTTTGGAATGCCACCAGCCCTTGGCAGCTCACTCAAGTAACTACTTTCCATATGTCAACCTAGATAACTGATTCCCAAATGCTATTTTATCAGGGTAGGCTTCACTGCCTAGCCCAGTGCAGGCTTTGTTAGGTGCCTGCACTTGCACCTCCCTGCACAAGTCACTGAAAAGCAGTTAGGAGAGGGAGCCTGATTAATTTTCTCCCCGCCCCCTGAATTATCTCAGGTGCTCTGTGGTCTCCAAACTACTTCCTGCCTGAGAACAGCAAACTCAGCCGAGATTGCAATCAAACCTGTCATGGTCAGCATCACACCAGGCGACCCACTTGACCATCCAGAAAGTGCACCATCAACTCACTGCTGGCTGTGTGAAGTAATGTCTTGTGTGTCATTAAGTCTCATTAGCTTTTTGCTGCCCGCAAAAAACGCCATCACTGGTGCTTACCAGAATTGGAAAGGTCGGGCTTACGTGCAACCAACACCAGCATAACAGTGAATCTTCCAGCAAGTCTCGTCTCCCTTTGACTCCACCTCAAAAGTTGATCATGAACTGAAGCCATTTATAGTCTTGTGAATGTCTGAATATTTTTTGAATGAGCCAAATCTTAGTAAATGTTGCAAAAAAAAGTTGTAAAGACTCTTTCCAGTAAAATCCTGACTTACTAACCACTTCAGAATGCTTCAGTCAACAGAATCCAATCTTGTGATCTCAACAGTTGTGGCAAATTTCAATCAGAATCCTAAAGTCAGCAGACCAGCGAGTAAAAATCCAGCCTCTGATCAGGATGACATGGGTAATGCTTACTTAGTATTTTAAAGGCAACAAAACATTCTAATTTGCTTACAACTTCCAGACAAATCAGAGTGAGCAGAGTTAACATTCATATACTAAGGCATGATACAATGGTGTCACATGACACAGGGTGTGCCTGCAATTCCCAGCAAAAGCTACTGAAACAGGGTAAAGGAAACATTGACAATGGCCAATGTGTACCCCTTCCTCACCCCCATCTTGTCTCACATGAAGGTCAAGACAAGATTAAGTTAAAAGCAAAAAACTGCGGATGCTGGAAATCCAAAACAAAGATAAAAATACCTGGAAAAACAGCAGGTCTGGCAGCATCTGCGGAGAGGAACACAGTTAACGTTTCGAGTCCGTATGACTCTTCACCTCTTTTCTATTTTTACTTAGTTCTGTTGAAGAGTCATACGGACTCGAAACATTAACTGTGTTCCTCTCCGCAGATGCTGCCAGACCTGCTGAGTTTTTCCAGGGATTTTTATTTTTGTACAAGATTAAGTTAGTTTAGGCCAATGTGTGCAGAGACAGAGACAATCTCAATAGCAGTCTGGACAGGTACCTAGCAGTAAAGGCCAATCACAATCTAATAGGAAGTGAATGGAGAGGGGGAGGGGAAGAAGAATGGAGAAAAGGGTGAATAGAGACAAATCTAAAAGTGGCAACTTAAAATTCAGAAGCAATGTACAGTTCTTATTTGAAGTGTGAGTGGATCAAATTTTGTACCCGTTGCATATTATTGGGCAGTGAATCGAGCCACGTATTCAAGTTTAGTTTATACCTGATAGCAGAGGATGATTCTCAATCTTGTGACTGCTGCTAGAAAATCTATGTGGATAACCTGCGTAAAACTCACCGGTGCTATCTTTCACAAGCACGTCATGGCAAACAGATGAGCATTCCAAGGATGCAATTGATCTGGGTATAGTGACTAGCTTTCAGAGTTTGGGTACCTTCTCAAATTGCTCACCACGTGGCTGGACAAGCTCCAGCTTCAAAAATACAATTACTTAAATGATGGGAAACACAATGCTCCATTTAAGTGGCCAACTGCACTAACAACTTTTAAGATTCATTTCCAAAATCCCAACAAAAGATAAAAGTAACTAGCAGTTATAAACAGAATAGAAGGATATAACCTAGTTAATCAATGACATGAAAACAAACATCAACTTGCAGATACATTTTTATATAAGCCATGATATTTGGAACAGCGTATTTTTCACAAACATGTAGCCCCATACCTGCGTGAGAACACATATAACGCAACAATAATTCTGAGAACAACAACTTGCTTTCTCAGAACGATGGTGGGCTTACCAACAGCGTTCGCATACCACACCTGGAATGCGAGGATTGGTCTCACCTGTGCTAGTTATTTCTCAATTTGTCAAATGATCCTGAAAGAAAGCTGTGATTAACACCCAGTTTAAAAATGCTACAAACTGGGTGCAATAGGCTCAGGCCAGAAGGTACACATGACAGAGCCGGCTACAGTTTAAAAAAAAATCCATCTAGACGTGGAAGAGCTGAACAGAAAAGGCAAACTATCAATTCAGTGGTCAAAGGAAGTGGGGAAAAGCTACCCGATTGTCTTTCCCTGGAGCCAGTTGTCAACCAAGAATCATCACAGCAGCCCTCGGAAACTACAACAATTAGAATGTTTTACAGAGACGCTATTCCACATGTACCTGTATAGGCATCAAATTAGGTAAATATAAAGAAGTGGAAATTATTTGCCCATATGAACAAATACCAGACACAGCAACATATCTAGGTGAGATTGATCTAGAATCACATAGCATTAAAAGGATATTATTAAGAATTAAAATTACATATTTGATTAGAGTTCTTTTCTCGAAATATTCCAGAAATCCAAGTCCAAATTAGATGCATTACTAACCAAAACTAATTTGATGCAACAACGGCAAACATTAGTTTATTACGAAGCCGAATCACCTGCTTTCAAGAAAATTAATACCCTAACCACTGCACAGCCTGTCAGTCAGTGGCTCTCAGCACAAGGATTGAGCTCAAACATCAGTGAGACTATCCCAATTTAACCATCAGTATTCTATCCACTTCATTACTTAAATTTTTTGAAATACATGAGTGATTATTTTCAAAGCTCAAAGAAACAGAGACAGAATAATGTGCCAAGCTTGCTCAATGTTCAGTTGAACACACACCTTTGTTCTATATGGACAGATAATGTCCTGGTTTACAATTTTAGCTCATGTCACTGAGCTGTTATACCCACTTATGCTCGTATTGCTTTAAAAGCCAAGATTCATAGATTCAGCTGGTTTACTCTAAATGGCCCTGGCACAGAATGTGGTAGAGATGAAACATAGCTCCAAATGGTTTTGGGTTGAATCGCCATCTAATACATTCGTTACTTCAACTGTAAACTCATACAAGATTGACTTTTCCTTATGACTTTTCATGAAAGTGAGCACCAATGGTGTTGAATTTTAGTAAATGGACTGCTACTGGTGAAAATAGCTGCTGATAATGAACAATGTCTTTATGAGAGCAGTGCAACAATAAAATGATGCTTGATTCTGGAGATACAAAATTACATTACAGTAATTGGAATAATCTGGCTAAATTTATATATTATAATTAAGATTTGTAAAACAGGATAAAACTAATGATTACATTAAACTAGCTGCGCACAGCAGTAACATTTCCGTAATTACATTAGGCTGTACCTTTATAATACAATAAGATTTACACATTTAAAGGTCTTTGATTATTTACATAGTGTCAAAACACAAATTTACAGGCTGCATTTAAAGCAATTTATATGCTAACTAAAGATTAGATCATGTGTTTTAAATATGCTGTAAAAGGCTACAGGCTACAACTGAACAGGAGGCAGCCTGAATGCTGTTGAAAATCTGTACTGAAACCAAACCTTTTAAACCCTCTCTTACACATGTATACTGAACTTATCTTGTAAATAAAATTCTAAGACCACATGGTTTTACTCCTACAACTATGCTATTGCTACATGTAGAGAAAATGTTGCTTGGACAGCTTCAGGCCTAATCAGCTATTTACTCAGGTTAATTATGTCTGAAGAGGTGATGGCTAAAGTGTTTTGCAAAAGATGCAAATGCGAGATGAGAATTTTTTCTTCACACAGCGAAGAGTTAGGGTTTGGAATGCACTGCCTGGAAGTGTGGTGGAGGCAGGGTCAATTGAGGCATTCAAGAGGGCATTGGATGATTATTTAAATAGAAACAATGTGCAGGATTACAGGGAAAAGGCAGGAGGTTGGCACTAAAATAATATGCTCAGAGAGCCGGTGCAGACACAATGGGCTCAATGGCCTGCTTCTACACCGTAACAATTCGGTGATTCTGTGAGGAGAGTTAGTTCTCCCTAGTGGTCGGCATCAACAACTTGAAAGCAAACCTCCCATTAGGACACGTGACTTGGATCTAAACTGAAGTCTGGTCAGACTTGAAAAAGCTTGAAAATTTTTGAAAGGCTGTAGAGAACAAAGCCTATTACCATCTTCTTGAACGAGCAGAGTTGCTGTAATGCTGTGAATGTTTGCTTTGAAAAATTAATTTGGAAATGAATGGCAGCAGCACATAAGCAAGGAGTATGTTCAATGATGGATATACAATTTATTAAAGAGAACCAGCTACATATAAACCTAGAAACTTCAACCATGCACATTACAGCTAGAGCTACTTGGCAACAGACATTAGTGGCCCCAATTAAACCAGTACAAAGATATTTTTTAATGTAGAAAAGACACAAGGCGACAGAAAAGGGTTTGAAGCAAAAAAAAAGAAAATGGAAGGCTGCATGTTTGAATTTAAGCAAATTTCACAACATTCTAGAACAATTAAGATGCATAAAAAGATGCATAACAAAAGGCAAGGTGAAAAACAGATGTACAACCTTTTTGAATGCTGAGGCTTTTCAAATAAAGTACAAGATAATAATTCAATATAAAGAAATAAATGCATTTAAAATTCAAAACATTTGCAAATAAACTTAATATTTTACAGTTAACAATAACTTTAGCATGGAAACTTAAGGTCAATGTGATAAAGGACGGTTATAATTTTTCTATGAAGCATAAATTAAACTTTATAAATAAAAAAAATTGTGCACATTATTATTTTTAAACACATCTTACTCTAAATTTCACTCATCACCATAGTTAAGGTCCCCTCCAAGTCGCAAACCATCCAGACTTGGATATATTTCACCATTCCTTCATCGTTGCTGAGTAAAAATCCTGGAATTCCCTCCCCAACAGCTCTATACCTTTTCCACAAGAACTGCAGCGGTTCAAGAAGATGGCTCACCAGCATCTTCAAGGGTAATTAGGGATGGGCAATGATGCTGGCCTTGCCAACAACACCCACATCCCACAAACAACAAAAAAAACAATTACACATTACCTGACACAGACTTTAAAGGTAAACCTGGTGAATCTGGTGATTCTTAAAGATCTGAATGTGGCTTCTATATAATTTTAAAATTAAGTGTGAACACAAACTAAATCTAATGAATAGTGCATGCATTAAATATCTTATATTGTACATTCAGAAGCATTCCCAGGACTGCTGGATTTGAAATATTAACAAGTTATTCAGCATTCAAAAAAGTTAAGGAAACTTTATGAAAAGAGCACCAGCAGATACAAACAGGAGAAATTTGAGCTAGTGATGGGTGAGCTGATGGCACCAGTGTGATACTGACACTGTTTCATAAATATTAGACTGCCTTCAGCATAAATGACAGGAAAACTAAATTACAAACCTGCACTACTTTTATTTTACACATTTACTTTGATTAATTTGCAAATGACGGAATACAAATCACATCAAAAATGTAGCACCTAGTTTCTTTCGTGATCCATAATGTGTTAAAACAAAGCCATCATATCACCCACTCACTAGTCTGAAGCCAGGAATGCAAAGTTTTTGTTTAAAAAGAAACAGTAATCATTTTTTCTGGACCTAGAATGGACTGCTTGCACCTTTAAGAAAATCAAACACAGTCACTTTCTCTTTCTAGACTCCTAATACTCGGTTATCTGTCAAATGCATCATTATCTTACAATAACTTTTTTTTGAGGGGGTGGGGGAGAAGGTGTCTTAATGCAGTTTCACAATTACATGAAAGAACGATACATCACAGGAGGAGGTCATTCGACTCATTGTGCCTGGTAGTGCTATGCAATCAGTCCCACTGCCTTGCTCTTTCCCCATAGAATTACATTCTTCAAGCAAGATAGTTTGTTAGAAGTGTGGCAAGAAAAGGGTAGAATGTGAGTCAGTATCACAAAACTGAAGAATCAAGCACAACAGTACCATTAGAGTTATGAGTATAAATCAAGAATATTGTTGCTCTTTGTTGAATATAAGGCAATGTAGCACATTGAGGACTGTAGTGTTTCTAGTCTTTTAAAAAGAGGCCCATCATTAATCGCTCGTTTCTAAATGGGAGAGAACACACAAAGCTAAGTTTTTTTTGTTGACAACAGTACAATTTACTATTTAAAAAAAACAAAGTCAGATTACATTAAAATGGTTGTTGTGCCGGTTTACTTACAACCGAGCAACAAATTAATTTGTGAAATGGATGCATCCAGTCAAAAAAGTTCCAAGATTATATTAAAAATTATCCCCAAGACACCATTTATTTTTATTACCTTAAATATATTGTTGATGCATTTATTTTCTCTTGTCATGATGTGTGGTCATGCTTTTTATGTCGACCTTCATGACTGAAATGCATATGTAACCAGCTATATATAAATGGGAATTCCCTAAGTCAACATTTTCAGTGACACTGTAGCTGCAAGCTACTGCCACTGAGAGGCATTAGAGTTTCACTTTGTCCTGTGATATATTGAGCAATGCCACAGGAGATCTATTTCCACACAAAAAAAAACTGAAGTTTTGTCACTTGATCTAAAAGTTCAATGCTTTTCCAGCTAATTTGTTAAGTTTGACTAAGTGGTTTATTGACTCAGTTATTTAAAAAAAGCCCACTAACCTAACATAGATGGTAGAAAGAGTACATCGTTGTGTAGGTTTGATTTTATTATAAAGTCAAGCTCATATCCATAGGTCGACAAATAATGATGCTGCATCTTTAAGGTCCTTAGGAGACAATCAAATGATGGAAAAGCGAGATAGGAAACAGCAATCCACTGGATAAATAAGGACAGAATCATTCACACAAGAGTTCATATTCTGCCACTGTTCACTGTTCAGACTCTGACCTTCGTGCCCTGTATCGCCGCTGGCCAGTTGACTTTCGAGTAGCGATGGTTGCAGTGAATCCCACCAAACAACACAGGGACGTGGTGCTGAATTTCAGAGTGTCAAGCCAACCAGGAACATCGGTTTGCAGGTAATTCTCCATCAAATGCAAGCTCATCACCGTCAGCCAGAGTAGGGAAGCCACAGCATCGATCCTCCGCAGCCTGTGGGGGATTAGGTGAGAAAGAAAAAAACAAATAAATAAAAACACATCATGTTCCAAGTGTCCCAAGGTAAAGACAGAGGAGGTCAGACTAATTATCAAGCATACTGGCATAATGAGCTCCCACCTTACTTGCATGGAAGAGGAAGCTGGTTTTGGAAGGTATGTTCACTCTCATTCTGTTCTCTCCACTTTCACAGGTGGCAGCCATTTGGCCCACTGTATTCTGTGGCAGCTCTTTGAAAGAACTTTCCAATTAGTCCCATCTACCCACCACCACCCCACCCCAACCCCCACTCACCGTCCTGGCTCTTTTCTGCAGTGTTGTACACTTCTTTTCACAAAAATAATTTCCTTTTGAAATGGTTCTATGAAAGTTACTATTGAATCTGCTTCCACCAACCTTTCCAGCAGTGCATTCCAAATCATAACTTTCTGGATAGTTTTTTTTAAAAAAAGACTCATCTCCCTCCTGGTTTGGTTCTTTTTACCATTATCCTAGATCAGTATCTTTCAATTACTGACCCACCCACCAATGAAAACAGCTTCCCTTCATTTACGCTCGTCATATTTTTGAACACTTCTATTAAATCTCCTTTTAACTGCCTCTGCTCCAAGGAGAACAATCCCAGCTTCTCCGGTCTCTTGACATAACTGAAGTCCCTCAACCACGTTATCATTTTGGTAAATCTCTTCTCCAAGGCCTTGATACATCTCTTGAAGTGTGGTGCCTAAAATTGGATAATTGGCATAAGATCTCAGGGTGGAAATGAAGAGTTTTTTAAAATATAAATTCAAATTATGATCTGGAGCACATCACAGAAAAGATGGTGAAAGAGATTCAATGGTAACTTTCAAAAGGAAATTAGACATCTCCTTGAATTGGAGAAATCTGCAAGGCTTTAGAGAAAGAGGAGGGTAATGGGACTAATTGGACAGGTCTTTCAAAGAGCCTCCACAGACCTGATGGGCCAAATAGCCACCTTCTGTGTTTTGTGTGTAAATATTCCAGCCAAGGCCAAACCAGTCTCCTAGAAACTTGCATATCTTCTGTGACCATGCAGTGGGGTGGGTTTGACAGGTAGGTGATCTATTCCACACACTTCACCTGCTAATTGAGTCAACTATTGGGAATTATACAACGTCAAAGGCTGGCTCTGTAACTGATTTTCCTTTCCTCAGAGGGAGTCATCTGACTTGGACTTGGTGTCACTCCAATGCGGTATGGTTGAGATTAGTAATGTGCAACGTCACTGTTAAAAGCAGGAGTCCAGAAAAAATCTTACACCAACTTTCAACAGATTTGTCTGCTGTTTAAATATTCTTTGCTTCCTAGTAAAAGCAGATTATTGCACTCCTCTTTAAGCATGAGCAGAATTTCTTTCTGCCAAAATTGTGCTGCATCAAGTGGAGATAGATTAAAATTTGATATACACAACGCACAAGCTTACAGGGCCCTCTTTACTCACGCTGCCCGAACCGCAATACAAATTAAAGATATTATTTTGCTTGCATACTGTTCAATAGCCCAGAGTAAACAACTATCTAGGTAACCAAACCTTCCCCCACACCAAGATTCATAGTTTTCTTTGGCCAATCTATTTTTTCAGTTGAAGTGCACAGCACATTCTCTCATCCATCGTTTGTCTAAACCGGATTTTGCCTTGTCAAGTGGGGCACATCTCAAAACACCTGCAGCTTGATCAAAGGGGCAGTTTGCTGTAGCCTAAGGGAATTTAGGATATAGTTACCTTGTAAGCCAGCATCCTCAACTCTAGCAGGTTTCGGCAAATCAGGCTACAGGTTTTGCATGCACAGCAGAATTATTCACTGCACAATGAATGACGGCGGGTCAGCATACAAGGTATGAATAAAACAGTAAAATAAAAGCAAAATATTGTGGATGCTGGAAATCTGAAATAAAACAGTAATGAATAAAGCAGTAAGGCGATCAATGTGAAACATGTTCCAATACATTTGGAAGCCATGTCGTTTACCCAATAGAAGGAGCAGACCGCGCAATTGTCCCCAGTGCCAAAAAAAGTTTCAAGAGGGAGGAAAAGACTGTTTTGCAGGGGTTCAGACCAGTGATGAACGAACGATGCTTTGCTTTAAACAGACATTGACCTCTAGGACAGTGCAGGTTAATATAAATCACAAAGTTAGAAATTAGTAAAGTGCAAATCAGTGACATTTGCAAACCAGCAAAAAAAATGCAACTCAACTTGTCCCCAAGTTCCAAAATACTTTTATATAAAATACACAGTCAGGGTTAAGAATTAATTAATTGCTGTGTTTAGTGATCCTGTAAATGTTTCTTCCTTTTTGCATGTATTTAGGATGTTGCTACAAATTGTGACCAGACTTAATTCTCTCTTTCATTCCACCCAGTCTGAATTAATTTTGAACACGTAGACACTTCCAATCCCCTCCTATTTAACCACTGAGGGAGTCACACGCATGCACACAACTTCCAGCAGAGGTTATCCAATACTGACCAGGACCAACAGCAATGACTTCTACCACCCTCTCCACCCACCTAACCCAGGGATGTTTAAGCCAATTGTAGGATTCCAAGTGCAATCTTGACTGAGCTCAATCAAGTCTGTACAATCCTGGAGCCAAATCTGCAGCCTTCAGGACAGTGTGATGCAGTTGCATCCTCCCTTTACCCACTGAAAGCTAAGGGAAGCTATATAGACTTATTTAATTGGGTGCTTTCTCTGCAGGGGAAGTTCCCTTCTGTGACTACAGTAGTGCAAGACCACCAGGATCTAAGTTGAAAGGTCACTAAAATACTTAATGGACCCTAGGAAGCAAGGCACACCACAAATACCTCAAGTGAAAATAATCTTCCTGATGGTTCAGTGGGTAAGTACTTCATTTGCGATGGTACTGATCCTTAAGTCAGTTAAAGCTTCAATACTTGATCTGTATTTATCTGAGACAGGTGGGAACCAGTTGGAACACAATTATTCAATTTTTCAAAGTACAGAGATGGAAGGAATGTAGCAGGGGAGGTGCATATGTGGTCAGTGATGGGAAAAATATTGCTGGATAAGGGACAAGGAAGGTTTCAAGAACTAACTGGCAAAGTACCAGAGGGTGGCGATGATCTGCAGCACACTACTTTAAGTACATCTGCTTTTGAGAGGGAAGACAAAAGGAGATGGAAAAACAAATCTCCTTTCCTAATGATTCTCAAAGCGATGAGTTTGTTACAGAAACAGGCTGGGGGGGTGAAACAAAAAAGTCCTGGATTAGGCCCCCGTGCAGGCTAGTAAAGATTACAAGAAACAAAATTATAGTAAAAGGTTAGCACCCGTCTGACTTATCACACTGATGAGCAAGACCCATGTTGCATTACCTGTAAAATAAACGAAGCTGTTGTCATTTTCTTACCCATATTTACAAGGCACACAGAACCCCGCATAAAGTCAAACAGTAATTTCTCCCTACCCTCAGTTTTTAGACGTCATTTCGAATCCAAATTCTTAACCTTGAGTTTATGGAAACAATGCCAAATCAGGCTGGGTTGGACAATACAAGACAAATTTTACATTAATGTCAGTTGGGATTCATAGATGGTTTGGAACTTTCTTTGGATTCTAAAAGTATAAAGTCATTAAGCTTTTTAATGAAATTAGAACATTTTACATCTGTACTGCAATTTTGAATTCTACACAAAAGTTAGAATCAGTTAAATGCTCCTGAAAGAGGATAAAGCTTTTGGAACACAGGAACAAGGAGACCATTCAGCCCCTTGAGCCCATTCCAACTCTTAATTAGATCGTGGCTGATCTCTACCTCAACTCCATTTACCTGCTTCTGATACCCAACGCAGTACTTCTCAGTGAAGGAATGGAGTAATAATCTGCCAACATGCACAAGGGTACAATTGGAAATGTGAATTAGGGTTGTCATAGACTTCATATACCACTCTGTCTGTTAATCGCAGTAACTTTTATACACCATGCTTGAAAAAAAAGACCAATTGCAGGCTGCAGCAATTAGATTTTTTCATTTATCTTCAAGGATATGGGTTTTTCTCACTTCTCTCACCACCAACCCTGCTCCCCTTGCCCAAATCCATGTATTAAATGTTAGCTTCGCGGAACATTCTTCCACTTAATTAATTGCACAAGTTTGACAAGTCTATTAAAAATAAGAGTTTATCCTTCAACAGCTTTACATTAAACAACTTTGGAACTCCCGCTGGCATGTCCTGGGGCTGAGAAGATTACCCTCCAACAGAGACAATGATCTTTCTTTTTGTGCTAGTTACAACTCCTGCCAGTGGAGATTTTTCCCTCAATTCCCAATGATTTCGATTTCACTATGGCTCCTTGATGCCATGGTCTGTCAAATGCTGCCTTGATGTCAAGAGCAGTTACTCTCACCTCAACTATGGAATTCAGCTCTTTTGTCTTTGTGATATCAATGGAGGAGTCTAGGAAGTTGGCTGAAAGGTATGACTGAGCATAATTGACTACACTGTGGGACAGCACTCCCAATTTTGACGCAAGTCCCCAGATGCTCGTGAGGACAACATTGCAGGAGTAACTGAGTTGGGTACACCTCTTCTGTTCGAATCGAATGCCTAGTTTGATTCTGGATGGTCTGTCCGATTTTATTCATCACTATACTTGGTCGTGGCTGCCTAGTACAAGTGAGTGGTTTGCTAGGCTATTTTGGAGACAGTTACGAATCAATCACATTGCCGTGGGCTTCAAGGTACATTAAGTTAGGCCAGGTAAGGGTGGCAGATTTCCTTCCCTAAAGGATGTTGATGAACCAGATGGGTTTTTATGACATTGTTAGTTTCATTATTGGTATAGCATTATAGTAGGATTTGAATTCATTTTTTAAAAAAAATTATTCATTCAGGGGATGTGGGCTTCACTGGCTCGGCCAGCATTTATTGCCCATCCCTAGGTGCCCTTGAGAAGGTAAGCTGCTTTCTTGAACCGCTGCAGTCTATGTGGCGTAAGTACACCCAAATCATCAGTCCAGGTCTCTGGATTACCAGTTTAGGGGAGATGGTAGCATAGTGGTAACGCCACTGCACTACTAACCCATAGACCCAGACTAATCTTCTAGGAAGATGGATTCAAATCCCACAACAGCAGTTTGTGGAATTTAAATTCAATTAATAAATCTGGGAATTGAAAACCAGTCGCAGTAATGATGACTATGAAAATATCAATGATTTCCTTCCTTCACGGAAAGAATACAAATACACTTTAAGCAGATGACGAGAGGCATATTTATGGGGAGATGCGATAAAGTCGGAGCAATTTTTAAAAAGAAAAAAAATCACCAAATTCCATTACAACTAAATTTTCTGATTTCTGATCAGACAGTATCCCATGCCAATGGGCTGCATCGCCAATTTACAGAACACGAAAACAAGCTGTCTGCACTTCCCCCTCCCCCAAGCTGATAAAATGGGCTCCCCAATATGGAGTCTACAGGCCAGGAAGATCCCAGGTTTGATCCCCTGTCTGTGCTGACATGATCTCAGCTGATGATGCAATTGGTTCAGGTCCTCTGGTAAATGAGTTATCTTGATGAAAAGTACACATGCAAAAAGATGAGGGCACAACACAGTTCTAATGTAATTCCCTCATGGTTGAATAACCTGCCAATCTCATGCCTTGGCTCACCATTAAAGAGCAAAGAATGCAAAGCAACTTCACCCACCCAACAGAAAAAAAAAAGGCAGGATTTTTTGTGGAAGAGGAAACAGAAGGAATAAGCTATTCATGCCCAAAATGGCTATATAGCCTAACATGTCAAACAGAACCGAATTTTTACAGCCACAGTTCTTTTCACACTGCATCCATACAAAGGAGAAAGGAGATGACACTGAACTCACCTTATACGTCCGGCTAGAAATACAGCCAACAGGCAGGTGAAGAGGCCAGTGGTAACGACAGCCATTTGGTGGTTTTTCCCATAGTCCCATGCAGCTTGCAGGTTCATCAACATTTCCTCTGGTACCACATCCAACAGCTGCTCCCAGCCGGTGACATTCTGGACAGGCCTTTGGTCAGACGGTGAAATGGTTTCATCGCTGCTATTGGACATCGGATCAACTACCCGCATTTCAGCAGTGGGTTTCTGTCCTGTAAATGGATTGCCTGATCCATATACTGCCATGGCAACCAACACAGCACAACTGACAAAGGCCACAAAGCGAAGGAATAATACTCTGATCGGAGTGGAGAGGCTGGAATAGTGCGAACTCTGAAACATAAAAGGTTAGGTGATTAGACACAGCCAACATGTGGAATTTAAGCCACATTGTGTGTATTCACTTAAAAAAAACACTTCACAAATCAGGTGTAGAATCACAGAATGCTACCGCATAGAAGGCGGCTGTTTGGCTCATCATTCCTGTGCCGACTCTTTCAAAGAAATATCCAATTAGTCCCATTCCCCTGCCTTTTCTACGTTGTCTTGCAAATGTTTCCCCTTCAAATATCTATCCAATTCACTTCTGAAGATTATTGAATCTGCTTTCACCACCCTTGCATGATTGACTTTTGACGAAGTTAAGAATGGATCTTCCAGTGCCTGCAACACCCAGCCACTAAGAAAAATATTATATAAAATGGTTTATTTTATACTGTTGGCCGTGGCTCAGTGGGAGCATTCTTACCATGCAGTCAGTAGGTCATGGGTTCAAGCCCCAAGGCACGAATAGAATCTAAAATGACAACTAAATGCAGAACTAAGGGAGTGCTGCACTGTCGAGAGATGGCTTTTAAAAGGAATATGAGAAACATGAATCATGTTTTCCCTTTTGGGGGACGTACGGTGTCTTAACCAATATCTATCCCACAGCCAACATCACCAGAAAACAGATTATCCAGTCACTTATCTATTTGCTATCCTTGCAACTTTACAAGCTGGTTGTTAAATCACAAAAGTATTTAAGTGCTTTACAGCTAATTTTGAACGTCTTGAGGTTATGAAAGGCAAGTTGTTTGTTAGAGCAATGCAACAAAACAATCTCTCAGGCTTGACACTTGGGACTGCTCAGTATATAACAGAAAAATTATACTGAGGTTAACATACAAGTCACACTTACTGCTGCACACTACTCAGTATGAACACAAGTAACACAAGGGGCAGGAAGGTACAATAAAAATTAACAAGAATGATGATAGAAGGGGTATCACAACATTCACTGGAGCAGAGAAAGTTGGACAGTCCATTAAAATACAGGTTTTTGTTCAACCGTTTGACTTCAAATGTGAAATAGGTACCCTGGTGGCCTACGCAAAGAACGCAGCCCATCAGTGTGGGACATGTTCAGGTCCTGTATAAAATGACGAGATCAAGATGTGCATGTGGAGAAATACATTGTCTCCTGCCAGCGCGAGATGGCTGCCAATACCCATCTGTGCGTGTGCAGAAATCCAATGATGTCACTCTGCTAGAAAGCTTTTTTGCTCTTGTGGCAATGTTTTTTCCAATAACCCTGATATGTTCCTGAGACATTATGTCCCATGTTAGAAATAGGCTGAATATTTTTTCCAAGTGAAATTAGAGGCTGCAAACTAAGAATTGTTTTTTTTCCCCTGAATGTTACAATTTCATTGTTCTTTTAAGGCCTTAATAATTAAAGACTCATGAACTCTGCTGTCATAGTTTAGCATCTGAAATCCTCTGTGGATTATCCCACATAACTTGTCAAATGTTTACTAGGCTGGTTATTAGAATTTTTTAGAAGCTGAGATGTTACTGTTGTTACACAAGCAAACAAGGGCATCTGATATTGTGCACAGCTATATTGAAAATCATTTTTTGTCATCATGGGTAAAGTTTCAGCTTTGCTTCCTTGATTTTTTTGGAAGCTTTTTTTTATACCGTACAGGAAGCAGAAGTTGTAAAATACTGCCCTGCAACTCCAATAACTTTGATAAGCATCTCTGCTCCTGGCCTCTGCCTACTCTGTCGTTCACATTAACGTTAACAGAGTCAAACGCTAGAACTGCGCATGCGTGGCTTTGGCTACAACTGCAGCTGAAGAAATAGCACCCAAATTGCAAATAGGAATCTAATGTCTGTCGTCCAACTTTTGGACGTGTACCTCAACAAGTCATTCAAGGATCCTGTTCGCATCAAATGAAATAGGTGCATGGTCGACAGAGAAAAAACATTCGCTAAAAGCAGAAACGTGTGCTGCCCTGCTTGATGTTTTGTGAGGTTTTGTTATCAAATTATGGGGTGCTATAGGTATACAAACTGTCATCAGGTTGTTCGAAAAGATGCAGAATATCCAATTCAATAGGTGGAGAGGAAGATGACTTGTTGATTCTGAAACTGAAAGCGCCAAATCTGATCCAGAGTCGGATCCTTAAGATGATGCCATAGCCAAAGTGGCTCAGAATGAATTCGGTGAACACTTTGCATCGGATGTCGGAAGACAACGAATTTGACTTTTTCTTAAAAACATTTTGATTGTGGTTAAAGATATTCTTGTAGAATTCATTCATTCAACAAAACACGCAATATTGGTTTAATTTGAGATACCAGTGTTATTTTTTTTCACATTTCAAAATGGTGACCACTATGCCAACGCCAGCAGTTCACATTTAAATTTGGCATACAAGTCAACTTGCATTTTTTGGAAGGATTGTCCAAGGTCGATTTATACGTCGCGATCTACGGTAAATATTGGTCAGGAGACTGGGGAGTACTCCTCTGCTCTTCTCTGAATAGTACCATGGGATCTTTTGCTTCCACCCAAGAGGCAGACAGGGACTCGATTTCATCATCCAAAAGACACCCTCTTTACTGCACTATAACATCAGCCAGGATTGTGTGCTCAAGTCTATGGAGTGGAGTTTGAACACACGATTCTCTGACTCAGAAGAGCGTGACATGACTGAGCTGTGGCTGACAATCATTCTTTGGGAGTCATGGGATATGGCTTCTATCCCAATTCCCCCAAAGCTGGGCCTGTACTGTCTATGTATCCATTGAGTCGGGAATAAGATGTGTGAAAGGAAATGGAAATAAAGAGGGGGCCTTGTGAAAACCATGGTGATCAATTCAAAGATGACTGTTCTTTCCACAACTTCACTCAGATTTTGAGGTAATTTATGCAATTTCAAGGTGTATTTATATCAAATTCCATCTATTTTGGGTGGCAGAAGATAAATGATTTAAAAAAAATATTCTTAGACTTTCATTTTTGTAAACATAAGTACCAAAATCAAAAGTATAACAGCATTCTCTTCATTGTAGGCCAGGATGAATACAAAATACTTCAGGTTTTACCTGCATGTACCTGGTTTGAAATTAATTCTACTGAAATGAGTTGAGTAGATCTAATTCATCTACATCTTCATCTAACACAATGAGAAAAGTTGGTGACATAAAGAACACCCCGCCAAAGTTATTCTTCTATCTCATTTAGAAAGCCTAATTTGTGCCTCCCTCTCAAACTGAACAGCATAGCCCTTGTACTACAACATATACTACAGGACAATTGTTTATAGCTAAGGGAATTAAAAGAGCCAACAGTAAAGATTCAAAGCATCTATAACTTCAACTTTGTTTATCTATTTAATACCTCCAGTTCTTTGAAACATCTTTCTTGACACCTTTATCCTTCATTTCTGCCACAAATTCCTCCAAGTAGTTAAAAGCAAAATACTGTGGATGCTGGAAATCTGAAATAAAAACAGAAAATGCTGGAAAAACTCAACAGGCCTGACAGCATTTGTGGAGTTAATGTTTCGAGTTCATATGACTCTTCTTCAGAGCTCTGAAGGGTCATACGAACTCGAAGCATTAACTCTGTTTCTCTCTCCACAGATACTGTCAGACCTGCTGAGTTTTTCCAGAATTTTCTGTTCTTATCCTTCCAAGTAGTCTTGTCTGGTTTATCATTTCATATCAGAAAATGGGAGCTATATTGTCAGATGAATGCAGGATATTGCGTATTACAATGCAAGGGATTACCAGTCTGCCAAAGCCTTAGAATGGTTGTGTAACTAAATTATACACACAGTGAACTATTGCTGGCATCTGTAAATTCAATGGCAAACACAAACAGAAAAGTTCTTGCCATTTGAGCTAATGCTCAAGGAACAAAACTGGGAGCATCAAATGGTTTAGTGTCAGTAGACGACAAAAAAAATGGCTGCCTGTTGTCAGGTGCCTGATGTGTTCCTGTTCAGCTCCTCAGGCCAGCACGACAGTTTCATGATATGAGCTACAGAGACCTCTCTTGGTCAAGAGGGAAGAAAGCAGCTCCTCACAAACATAGTGGCTGGTTGCATCTTCAAAGCAATGTGTGTGTGCAAGTTTGTGCATGTGCTTTTGTGCTTCAAAGCAAGAATCAGCTGCTGTAGAAAACAACTAGCTGACAAAAAACGCTTCTGAAAAACACACACTGTTATTAAATGTGCAAATCAGCCAGTGCCTCGTGACAAGAAAGCTACACAGATGAATTATCACAAGCTTGTTGGCCAATCGGTGCCACTGTATTGTTAACTTCATGAAATCAGCATCTTGCTGTCTATGTGCCCTTGAGTATCCTTAAGTAATGGCATTTTCACATTAATTGACCAACAAACTCACCTTAGAAAGTTAAGTCTAGTAATTATCAGCGCAAGTACCCTTTTAATGACATGATCATTGTCAATTATTGTCAACCAACCCCTTGCCCAGACCATAAAAAATAAGTGTGAAGTCTCATTCCTTCAAGTTGCGAATTGTTTTAGGAGATTTTCAAAATTTCCTTGGTCCCTCTTTTTCTCTCTCACCACTCTTCTTCCCTCTCTGTACCTGACTTACTATTGAAGTCACTCTCTATCTCAGTCCTTCGGTTTATTATGCAATCCTTTAATCTCATTGGTTTTGGTGATACACTATTTGCCTCATTGTTCACCAAGGTACCAGGTGCCCCATTTCCCTCGCTGTGCCATTATCTGCTCATGTTTACAGCAAAACATTTTTAAAACACAACTGTGAGTCTAAGTAATGGGTCAAGCCACCAGATGCACCACTCCACCAATATCTGGCCAACAGTTTTTTTTATAATTGAGGACTTTTATCAGCAAGTCTCCCTCCAATGAAATTGCACTTAATTGCAAAGTCTCCCTCCAATGAAATTGCACTGGGCAGCACCTTGATTAGCCAGCTTTGACAATGCCACATGCAGTGCATTCCAGGTCATAACAAGCTGTGTATACAAAAATAAATTCTCATATTGCCTCTGATTCACTCGCTAATTACCTTCCTTCTGTGTCCTTTACAAAGAAAACTGTGGTGATCTGGGATGCACTGCTTGAAAGATTTAATAACTTTCAAAGAGGAACTGGGTATATACTTGATGGAAAAACAAAGTACAGGGCTATAGAGGAAGGGGAAGGGAGTGGGGTTAATTGGATAGCTTTACCAAACAAGCATGATGGGCCAAATGGCCGTTTTCTGTGCTGAATCATTCAATGCCTCTATGAATTATCTGAACTGCCAGGGTTTCATTGCATAATGAAGCCATGTTAGAAAATGAAAAGGAACTATTTTCAAAATACGCAACTGTTGAACTATGAACAGCCTACACCTGAAAGTTACCCTTGTCTAGTTAGAATGTTCACATTAATGCTTCAATGCCCCATGGTAATAAGGATCAGTTTTTTTGCGAGAAACTGACTGTGGCAAGATTACACCATATAGCTGCAAATTTATTAAAATATTGCAGAATTTAACAGCCTTTCCATAAGGAAACCTTCCAGCTGAAACTTGCAACCTGTCTTGTCATGCTATGTAGCTACATACAAAGTGCTCCAGTTGGGTTTCTATTGAAAAATGATGATCTGACCACACCCTTTTCTGGCTGAGGCAAAATGTATCTAAAATCATATCCATGTAGTAAAACAAGGCGCTCCTATCATCATACTGTCAAAAAGTGCCTCAAGTGAGTACCAAAGAAAACTCAAATCTGTCATCATAAACATTTAATGAATCAAAAGAACGTTAAAAAAGGGGGCGCTGGAACACTCAGAAAAAGGGGGGGAAAAAAGCGTTTGACCAGATTAGAATATCAAAAAAAAGGACAAAACTAAATGTATCAAATTCTCAAAATGAAATGTCACTGTAGTATTTCAGAAAGAAATCACAGTGGAGTCCTTGCTCTCAGGTTTGCTAACAGAAAGACCTCAAAGCCAAGAACTTCATTACTAGAAATTCCTGAGATTGCCACCCACTCTACCCACCCCCATCAAACAATCCATCTCCTGGAAAAACTTTTTTTTTTAAAAATGAGGTCACAGTAACATTGCATCCAACCCTTACCTGCACAAAGGTTTTGTCTGCTTCTCGACGACGGAGCTGATGGTCGAAGAGAATTGCCCGAATCTGCCGGTCCTGGTGCTTGATATAATATTCCACCGCTGTCTGACAGGGACGGCATAGCTTGTAAGTCTGTTCGAGATGGTGTTTATATACCTCAATCTCTTCTTCGTACTTATCCTAAAAGATACAAGAAAAAGTTGGATGTTAACCAGACAACCATTGGACGAGGCTCATTTTCTAAAGACGTAACTTGGTTGCATCCAAATGCAACAGGACGGATTGAAGTTGGCTTGATTGGGCAGGATGTTGACAACTCACTGACTAGGTTCAAATAAAGATCACACACCTGGGTGGTCTGCAGCAAAATGTAATACAAACCCAAGAAATAAGAACCCGAGTCATCAAGAGGGAGGAAAGGCATGAAGGACATTTTAATACAACTACTAAAAATTAAAGTGAGATAGGAATATCACACCTTGGAAGTTAAATTGCACATCTGATGCCAGTGTCTTCAATTTATTCATCGTTTAGATTTGTTCATCAGAGATCACCCAAACCAAAAAGACACATTTAAGATTGGCACATCATAACTAAATCAACAAATTGTTGTGCCATAGTCATGAAGTCTTTCAAAATAGATTTACACAAGTTTAAGTTACATATATTTTTGGGTCAGTTGAATACATTCCTGGAAACCCAATGCTCAAGGCCCTCCAAACCAAACTATAACAACTTGCATTTATGTACCATCTTTAACATAGGGGCCTATGTGCTTCAAAGGATCAACCAAAATCTGACAAAGTCACATGAGACATTAGGACAGGTGATCAAAAGCTTGGCCAAAGAGGTAGGAATTTAAGGAGCATCTTAAAAGTAAGAGAGTGCACAAGAAAGAGACAGGGAGAAAAGAGGCAGGAGGGTTTAAGGAAGGAATTCCAGAATTTAGGGCCTAGGCAGCTGAAAACACAGCCACCAATGCTGCAGCGATGGGAACTGGGGTTAAGCAAATGGAATGCGTAGTTCTCAGAATTGTAGGAGGAAATATTTGAAAACAAAGGTGGGAATTTTAAACTTTGAGGCATTTCCACACCAGGAACCAATGCAAGCCAGCAGGCACAGGAGTAATAGGGGCACAGAACTCAATGCAAATTAGGATATGGGTGGCCGAGTTCGAGTGAGTTCAAGCTTACAGAAGACTGGAGGCCATCCAGGAGAAATCCACATAAGCAGAGTTTGTTTGCCCAGCTTAAGAATGCACATCCCATTTCTGTAAAAATACATAGACCAATTGCCAGAGCGCTTGGGTGTGGCTCAAACATCCTCCCTATAACAGTTTCTCTTTTTGGCCGTAGATCAACCTCACCCCCTGGTCTTGGATTTGCATATAGATTCCTAGCAGCTCTGAACCAAGACTGAGAACAGTTTGGGGAAGTCTTTAAATTGCACGCAAGTAAATGATTGCACAACATTCTTTCTCCCTCACCCCCTCCCCACAGCCAATATTATAAAATCTTGACGAGTTACTTTAGAAATATAAAGTTAAAAATAACAAAATTTGCAGTCACATTCTGTTATTTGACAGAAAGCTTTGGACTTATATCATGTGTTGTTATCCTTGGTGAGATGTTATTACACAGTACCTGTATAGACAGTCAATCCTTACAAATAAAACACACTTCATCTCAATGAAAGTGGTCAAAAACCATCTCGCTGAAGGTCTCACAAACACGGTTTGGAACCTGTGTCCTTGCTTTGCCTCAACAGTGGAGACTTTCTCAATTATCTGACAACTTCAGAAGCCTAACACTATTTATCCACAATGCCTCAAATTAATTCACCTTAATTACTACTATCAAAAAAGTTTCCTTACGTGTGGTGGCGTTAGATAATGTTTCATGGGTTCCACAAGCTGAAGCTATGCCACTGTCAAAAATCTGTCAGCAGGTCTCAGACACCCAGCTCCTTAAAAGCATCTTGGAGCTTTTCATAAAATAGATAGGTTTCTAGATATGCAATTGAATAATCACTTTTAAAACATACACACACACTAAGTATTCAATTCTGAATGTCAATAAATACAGCTTTGACGTGTAAATAAAACAGGGTCTTTAATGTAAAGATAAATAAACATTAAGACAAGCATTTTGAAGTGGGAGTCGAGAAATAGACCTGTGCCAAACATATTTTCCACCGTGTTTTCTCCTGCCCTTTTCTAAAGGAACTGTGTGTGGAGTTCCATGCCTGCCAGCAGGCTTCAGTATCCAACCCAAGTGGTCACTCTTAAATGTGTAGCCTAGACAATGACAGTCAACGCAGACATTCAACCAGGCAAGGGCACCAAAGTCAAATCCAATCCTATCCCTATCCAAATGCTCATTTCCACACTATATCACTCAACAGTAACCAGGCTCAGGAATTATGGCTGTCATGTGGGCAGCACTCTTGCCTCAGAGTCAGAAGGTTGTGGGTTCAAGACCACTTCAGAAACCTGAGTACATAATCCAGGCTGACCACAAATCCACACTCCAGTTCAGTACTGAGAGAC
The DNA here is from genome assembly GCF_964194155.1 of Cetorhinus maximus. Lineage (NCBI taxonomy): Eukaryota > Metazoa > Chordata > Chondrichthyes > Lamniformes > Cetorhinidae > Cetorhinus > Cetorhinus maximus. The sequence goes on from NC_135893.1 coordinate 6,880,521, forward strand.
AGCTGTACTGTTGAATTCAGATGAGATGTTAAACTGAGGTTTCATTTGCCCTCTCAAGTGGATGTAACAGGTCCCATGCCACTATTTTGAAGAGGAGATGATCCCAGTGATCTTTGGTCAATATTTATCCCTTAACCAGCATCATTAAAACAAATGATTTGGTCATTATCGCATTAGGATCTTGTTGACAAACTGACTGCCACAATACAATAGGGATTACACTTCTTTGGGTGTGGAGCATTTGAGATGTCCTCAGGTTGTGAAAGATGCTTATATAAATGCAAACGTAAGGTGATGGAATCAGAATCCATAGTACTTTCAAAAGGCAATTGGACATATATTTGAAGCAACCTAATTTGCAGGATTATGGGGAGAAAACGTTGGACAAATTTGGACAGCTCTTTCAAAGAGTTGGCACAGCAAACATAGTCCAAATGGCCTCCTTCAGTGTTGTAAGATTCTATGATTTTAAATCTATTTTTCTGGCTGGTTTACCCTTGCTCCAGCTCAAGAACAATGCTGTAGTATCCAAACTAAACTTTCTGTAGTCATTTTGAAATGGCTGAGAAAGAGCTGGCTGAATACAGTTTACACAAACCACTTGTGTCTTGCAATGCACTTTGATGGTTAGTAAATTTACTGAAAACAGACAATGCGTTGATCACCTGACCATTAAAAACAATTTTCCTTCACAGTTGAGAGGACTTGAAGAATCAAAGAACATTACAGCTCAGAACAGAGCCAATTTGCCCACAGCATGTTGATGGCTATTTGAAAGCAGCTATCTATTAAACACACACCCCAGCACAGGTTTCCGTTTCAAATGTATATCCAGTTTCTTTTTTAAAGTTGCTGCTGAATTTCCTTCCATCACCCTTTCAAATCAGTGCATTCTAGATCCCACCTGGCTGCAGAAATATTATAAAATATAATGAAAATGTTTTGATTGAACCTATTTCTGCAATCCATTCTTAGGTCACCAACATAAATGAATCAATGCACAAGTTATGGAATTTATTAATAATCCAGAAAGGGACAAAGTGCACTTAAGAGGGAAAAATTTACACATCATGGTTGTCAACTGCCATTATTTCAAAAATTCAACCATCCAACAGATGAATCAGAACTGGCAGCTACAGATTTGTTTAATATCATTTGTCATTATATATAACACACACACACAGACACACATGCTAAAACCTTTGAACAACTGTAAAGATTCAATTACAGGTTTAGTGTAGAATTGCAACACCAACCATCTCCTAATCAATGCTAATTAAAAATATAGTGATCCAATCACAGGACACCCACTATAAGCCATATAGTTAATAGCAGTCAACCACAAATAGATCAGCGCTCCCTTTCACCGCTGCATCAACATCTTCCCCAATCCACTCCTTGATAAGGTATAGTTTCAGAGATGTCACTCAACTTTTGTTATTTTGCCTGTGTGACTTTTTCAACCAATTAGTGTCTCTCAGACTCAGCTGCTTGAAGAATTTTTAAACTTATCTTGATTTTGTCTTCAAAATCCATTATTGCATATATAAAAAAAAGAATGATTGAACACCAATAGTTTAAACACCATGGAATATCAAGCTTAACTTGGTACTGAAATTCACTGACATCTGGCCAATAGATTTTGTTTTTTCCAGGGAAGCTCTTGCATTGCAGGAATAGACTGAAGGCCCCAATAATCGGGATGATTAGTTTTGCATATGGTCTAAAGTTACACCAAGCTTCAGTGCTGTAAGGAGCAGTGAAAATGGATTATTTAAACATAATAAATGTAATCCTTGACTAATACTTTTATCTCAAGCGATCAGCTTATGATAAAGGGACAATTGACTATTTTATCAGTTTACACAGAAACATTTCCAACTATTTGATCCATTGAGCAGTGAGCCAGGGCAAGTGATTGCCAGAGTAGAACCGCAATTTGTTGTAGCATGATTTGGATTTAAGGCCCCATTTCTGGAATGTTGCATTGAAAATCCCTGAGGGGAGTGAATACACTGATTTGAGATCAGAGCAATAAAAATATCAGTTGTCACAACAAAATTGTTCATCCAAGCTATGGGCCACATCTCAGATTCACAGTTACATTGTATTTTGGGACATAGTGCTGAGAATTCTCCCCTCCCAGGATTAAATATTGGGAAGACCGAAGCCATTGCTTTCAGTACCCCCTTCAAATTCTGTATCCCAGCTTCTGACTCCATCCGTCCGCTGGCAGCAGTCTGTTCACGAGCTTAGTGTCATATTTGGCTCTGAGATGAGTGTCTAGCCACATATTCATGCTATCACTAAGACTGCTATTTTCATCTCCATAACATTGCCCAACTTCCCTTGTCTCAGCTGATCCGCTGTTGAAAACTTCATCAATGCCTTTGTTACCTCTGGACAACTGTTCCAACACACTATTGGCTGGTGTCTGACATTCTACATCCAATCCTGCACCCCCACACCCCCCCGACACACAAGTGTAAACTTGAGGCCAAAATTCTGCCTCGTGTCTTAACTCTCACTAAGTCCTGTTCACTTATCACCCCTGTGCTTGCTGACCTACACTGGCTTCTGATCAAGTACCTTCGAATTTAAATTTGGCATCCTCCTTGCGAAATCTGTCCACGATCTTGCCCTTCCTGATCTCTAATCTCCTAGCCCCACAACCCACCGAGATGCTTGTACTCTAATTCTGGTCTCTTATGCATCACCGATTTTAGTTGCTCCAACATTAATGACCGTGCCTTTAGTTGCCTAGGCCCCAGGCCCTGGAATTCCCACCCTACACCTCCATTTCACTTCCCTCCTTTAAAACACTCCTTAAAACCTACCTCTTTGACCAAGCTTTTGGTCATTTGACTCAATATATCCTTATGTGGTTTTGTGTCAGTTTATTTTATAATGCTCCCATGAAATGCCTTGGGATATTTTATTACTTGAGGCACTATGTAAATAATTTGTTGTTGATGAGATGATCAACTGGAGCCATTTTTGTGCATTTGTCTAGCATTTGGCTTTAGAACAATATTGGTACAATACTCAAACTCAGTCGTAAAGTGGCTGCAAAAATGATGAAAAGATTTTGGGGGAAACTTTATTTTAAATCACTTTCTAATACAAAAATGCAATCTCTTCCATTGGGTTTAATCAGTCTTGTGATATGGGCATTGCTTGCAAGGCCTGCATTTATTCCCCATCTACTGGTATCCTGAGAGGGTGGTGGTGAACCGTCTAACTGCGCGACTTGCTAGGCCACCTTTTTTTTTAAAAAGGTTAATTCATTCACAGGGCGTGGGTGCCCCTGGCTCAGCCAGCATTTGTTACCCATCCCTAATTGCCCTCAAGAAGGTGTTGGCGAGCCATCTTCTTGAACCGCTGCAGTCCATGTGGTGTAGGGAAACCCATTGCTGTTAGGGAGGGTGTTCTGGGATTTTGACCCAGCGACTGTGAAAGAACGGCGATGTAGCTCCTGGTCAGGATGGTGTAGCTTAGAGGGGTCGTGTTCCCATGCACCTGCCTTTGTCCTTCTAGTCGGTAGCGGTCGTGGATTTAGAAGGTGCTGTCGAAGGAGCCCTGGTGAGTTGCTGCAGTGGCACTCCTGCCATTGTGCATCGGAGGTAGAAGGACTGAATGTTTAAGGTGGTGTATAGGGTGCCAATCAAGTGGGCTGCTGTGCCCTGGATGGTGTCGAGCTTCGAGTGTTTGGAGCTACACTCATCCAGGTAAGTGCAGTGGGGAGTTATGAGTCAGCCAAATTGCTGTGGGTGTACAGTCACATATAGGCCAGGCTGGGTAAGGATGGCAGATTTTGTTTCTCAAAGCACAGTGAGCCACCTGTGTTTTTTCTCAAAACAGCAATCTGACAACTTCATGGTAACTTAATCTTTTTAAATTCTAGATTTCTTAAACTATCCCTCTACTATTCCTGAAAGTGTTAGATCTGTCTATTCATCCCACTGTAACAAATCTTTGAAACCTGTGGCTTACTAACTCAAAAAGCAAAGTACTGCGGAAGCTGGAAATCTAAAATAAGAATAAAAAGTACTGGAAACACTCAGGTCTGGCAGCATCTGTGGAGAGAGAGAGTTGACGTTTCAGGTCCCCCACAGAAGCTGCCAGACCTGAATATTTTCAGCGTTTTCTGTTTTTTATGGTATACTGATGATGTTTACCATTAATGAGGTGCACATAAAAGGTTTTAAACTGAACATTACATATAAAGAAACAGGGCTAGGATTAAAATTCTCAAAGGTGCCATGCTGAGATTTGAAGTCAATTCACTGCAGCATTGTTCTTCCAGGTCTCTGGATTACTAGTCCAATAATAAAAAGACACAAGAAAGAGGAGGAGCAGGCTATTCAGCCCTTTGGGCCCGCTCCACCATTCAATAAGATCATGGTTGACCTGTATCTCAGCTACACCTTCCCACACTACCCCCATAAATCCTGATGCCCTTAGTATCTGAAACTTAAATCTCTGACTTAAATATATGACATAGCCACGACACTTCTGTATCCTTCGTCATTTTCCCCTTCGTCCAGGCCCTGTTTTTAAACAGTGTCAGGCTTCAGCAATTACAAATGCGCCAAACTAAATGAGTGATTTCCTGCTCGATATACAGTCTTGTTTTTCATTTATGCCTTTTCGTTTCTTTATTGCATATTTGGTGCTTATGGGAAATAGTTTACCTTCTTCCATACTGAATGATTTTTCAACAAACATTAGCTGAGAAAAGTGGGTCAGGAAATTAATCATCACCGCTTTGATGTACCAACAGTTCGTACAATTCAAATTTTTGTTGCAGATGTCATGTCCACCAGCTCATAACAAAACTGAAAGAATAGCCATGTCACCTTAGATCTAATCAGATGTTGAATCATGTCCAAATGACAGCAACCAGCAGCAGTCACTCAATAGCGTGGTCAACTTATAGGGTGATGATATGTGGCCATTATATACAATAGGAAGCATGAAAATGAGCTCCTACAAAACCACATGCATTGAATCCCACAATAGCTGATGAAAATGCAAAGCACTAAGGCATGGAGATAACTCTGCTTCAAAGGCAAGACCTTTGAAATGAAGTCAGTGTGAAAATTCCATCATGCTATAGTTAATAGTAAAAAGAAGTCCATTTTCCAAGTTTCTCCTGCTATGAATTCCAATTAGGTCTACAATCTAGTCCTGTTTCTTTATATATAATGTTCAGTTTAAAACCTTTTATGTGCACCTCATTAATGGTGAACATCATCAGTATACCATAAAAAACAGAAAACGCTGAAAATATTCAGGTCTGGCAGCATCTGTGGGGAACCCGAAACGTCAACTCTCTCTCTCTCCACAGATGCTGCCAGACCTGAGTGTTTCCAGCACTTTTTATTCTTATTTCAGATTTCCAGTATCCGCAGTACTTTGCTTTTGAGTTAGTAAGCCACAGGTTTCAAAGACTTGTTACAGCGGATGAATAGACAGATCTAACACTTGCAGGAATAGTAGAGGGATGTAAAATTTATCCCTTTTTTTGCAATAACTAACACCTTCAGCACCAGTCTTCAATCAAAAATCACCATTTGACTTTAACTAGAGCACCCTCTACTGTAACAGAAATGTTACTGCTATCTTTACTGATATAGTAACTGATCATTCCAAGTTACGGCTCGTCTAGTAGTAACTGATGCTGAATGATCACACTGTATGAAGCTTGTGTTTCCTGTTTACAGCAGCCAATAAAATGCATAAGGCTGCACTTATCAATTTTCCCATTTTAAAGCAAAATTAACTCCAGATTACAGGGCACGTTCAAGAGTGCTGCTCCAAAATGAAAGTTTATTTTCTATCACTGAATTGAGAATACAGGGTTATATATTATTTAAAATGAGCCGCATGCCATGATGCTTTAAAACAACTTGCATTTATATGGCACTTTTTAAACTTAGTGAAACATCCCAAAGCACTACAAGGAGGGTGACCAATCAAAATTCAACACAGCCATGTAAGATGATGTTGGGGCAAGTAGTCAAAAGTCTTGGTCAGAAGTGAATTTTAAGGCACATCTTAAAAGGGTGAAAGGCGATGATGTTTAGGGAGGGAATTCAACAGCTTAGGGCCTAGGCAGCTACCAGTGGTGGAGTGATGAAAATCAGGAATGTGCAAGAGGTCAGGATTAGGGAAGTGCAGAGATCCTAAAGGGTTGGATGGCTGGTTACAAATGTAGATAGGGAGGGGCAAAGCCAATGAGGGACTTGAAATCAAGGATGAGAATTTTAAAATCAAAGTGCTTCTGGATCAGGAGCCAACGCAGGTCTGCAAACAGAGGGATGATGGGTGAACAGGACTTGGTGTGAGATATTATTGGCAGGGTTTGGATGAGCTGAAGTTTACAGAGGAGGCTGGCCAGGGGAGCACTGGAATGGTCAGCTGAAAAGTTACCTTGTGTGATCATGTTAATTGCCCTTGTTGTTCAAGATCTAAATAGGGCCCACTATAATATTCATCCAAGTACAAAACACTTGACAAGAGTACAGCTGAATATTTCATTTATCATGCACAATGCATATCTAGTTTTACAGTAGGTTTTAAGGAGGGTCAGAATTGTAACTTGGGACATCTACCAGGCTTCAGTGTTCAACTCTGAGCAAATACCGTGGAGTATTTACCCCCAACCCCCAAAGAATTCAAATCAGGTGATCTTCAAATTTCTTGGAACTTATATTTATATCCTGTCTTTCACAACCTCAAGAAATCCCAAAGCACTTTATAGCTAATTAAGTATTTTTGAAGTGTAGTCAGTGTTGCAAGAGAAAGCCAATGATTCCAACACAAAATTTACTACTTAAACTAAAACTCCAAGTACATATGCAAATAACTATATTCTGGCACCCAATGAGAATGCTTACACTGCCAAGCCAGCAAGAATTTAACATTGCTGAGCCCATAAAAATACACATTATGGTATGGACACAATACACTTTGTTTGCAAAGTAACAAAAGAAGAAAGAAATCTTCCTTTCTCTATACAGTATACTATACCATGGCAATGCCTGCAGAGAAAAGCATAGTTTAGTTATGACATACTAAGACTTACAGAGAGGACAACGTTGCCAAATTGCACCTACTCCTTGGCAGCAAATTGTATTTATATCAAATTACTATTAAACTGAGGACCTGCAGGTAAGTGCAAAAAGCTGCAGAAGTGTTTAAAGCCTATATATCTGTAGCTTAATCCAAGCGGCAACTGATTTGGTGGAATGGCCAACAGCTTACATTTACATAATTGCCTAAAATGCTCAGAGATGATTAAGGGCAAAATGGAAGTCAAGGCAAGGGGGGAGATATTAAAGGGATGATGCAAAAATGGAGTCAAAGATGTAGGTTTTAAGGAGGGTTTAAAACAAGAGGAAAAAGAGCAGGAGAGATGGAGGGCTGCTTCTATTTCTTGTGTTTTTTAGGGAGGGAATGGCAGAGGGTGAGGTTTGGGCAGCTGAAGGCACAGCCCACATAGGTAATAGGAAGGGTGGTGGAATGCACAAGAGCCAAAAAAATCACCCCAATCTGACTACTATCAAGAGCAAGCAATCTGTACTTGTTGCACCTCTGAGCAGGATTATTATTATACTCCTCCCACCTCTCCACTTTGAAATCAAAGCCAATTGTACTGCCTCCAATGCCAATTTATCCTCTCCCAAGATCCCGGTGGGGTTGAATTGCTAACCTCCCTCTGGAATCTACAGGCTTTTCAAACTCAAACTCATTAGCATCCCATTCACTATCTGGTCTTTTTGCTTTCAACCTCCATGGATTCTTGTGCTAGAGGCCTAGCCTTTTGCCCAAACTTCTCAATAAATAAAATGTGTAAATTGGCTCTTGTGCACTGAAGACCAAAATTCTCACCTCCATAAGTAGCACTGAAGATTTGACCATGTCAAAGGCAAAGGGCTATCGAATATTAACAACGCATTATCACACTTTTGGGCAGCTGGATAAATCAAACCCATGGCAATTCTGACAACTGAGAAAGAAGTGAAGCCTCATGTCCATCAGATTTGGAGATTAATAAACACAGCCTGGAACATAAATCTCTTGACTAAAACTAGCACTAGGTGCAGGGCAGTTTTCCAACATACAAGCTTCAATAAATTTAATTCCGATTCAGCATTAAAGTTCCAATAAATTCAACTCCCTCAAAACAAACAAAAAAGGTTTTGGCCAAAAAAAACCCATTAGACATAAGGTATATTTCCTGGTAGAAAGAATGGCTACACAACAGAAATGCCACTTCATTTGAAGGTGGGAAGAGGTAGGGAGGAAGTTCATGGCTTAATTCAAATTGTTCCAGCATTTCTTATTGATCCTAGCTGTTCCATAGTAGGCACTGGATGATTGATCTAATATGTTGATGGCAATTTATGAAGAAATTGTTAACTATTTTTTTTAATTCATGTATGTGGATGTGGCCAGCATTATTATTCATTCATTGGAGGTGGCAAGGCCAGCATTTATTACCCATCCTTAATTGTCCTGGAGGTAATGGTTAGCCACCTTCTTGAATACAACTGAATGCCTTGCTAAGCCATTTCAGAAAGCAGCTAAGGGTCAATCATATTGCTGTGGGTCTGGGGTCATGGATAGGCCTGATCAGGTAAGGGTGGCAGATTTCCTTCTCTGAAAAAGGACATGAATGAACCAGATGAATTTTTAATGACAATCTGGTAGTTTCATGGCCACTGTCACTGGTACTAGCTTTTTATTCCAGATTTACTTAATAAATTGAATTTAAGTTCTCTCAGCAGCTGTTGTGGCATTTGAACTTTCTCAGCAGATCATTAGTCCACACCTGTGGAATACTAGTCTAGTAACATCAGCACTATGGTACCATATCCAAAAGAGATTTTGTTCAGTTTCATATTATACCTACATACACAAGGAATGGGGTTATTCAATGGCATAAAATGATAAGATGATAATAAAAACATAACTATGGTTACTGGGATGCACACCATGTGTATCCTCGAAAGATATGTTCCCAAGATTAGTCTCGTCAGCATTTTGCTAACAGAAAATCCTGTCACGGGCAGATAAAAAACTTTAAAAATTAAATAAAAAGGACGTGCAAGTCCATCATTTCCTAAGTGAGTTAGTATAGGGAGCCATGATCCTGATTTTCCAAAGGATGTGCAAAGGGAAACTACAGGAATGAAGCTGTTAACTGGATCTTGGATTCACAGATGAGCCTCAAGGCTCCAAAGCCTCGAGGGTTTAATACAGTTGCTGGAAATAAATTCCCACCTCGTCCCTGGGTACAAAGGATGCCAACTGCTTGATCTTCAGGGGCTGGTTATTGTTGCATTTCTTGCAGAAGAGAATTTGCCCATTTGGCCACTGTTGAATTTTGGAAGCTTGTGAGGGTGTTGCCCAGCTGGTCACCATGTGATTCAGATGTTCCATGTACTGAGCAGGAATCGGCTTATTGTAGTCTCCATTCTGAAAGAAAGCACAGCGTAACTTTTACACTTATGGGTACAAATCCGAGAAAATCATTATTAAGCTATGCTGAATTTGGTCAGACATTCTCACAGAAGACTGAGTGTTCTTTACCCTTCATTTTATAACAAATGTTATTTGCCTTTTTACCCCCTTTCCAACATACACAAACCACACTTACAAGTATCAATTACTTCGAAACTCAAAGGGCAGAGTCTTCTATTCGGTGAGTGGGGGCCGGGGCTCGATTGCAATGTGAAATGATGTGGGGTGACATTGGGCGTGCGTCCCAACGTCGCCCCGCGTCATTTAGATTTTCAGTTCGGCAGGCGCAGCACCGAATCGGCTGCGCGCCCGCCGAACTGTCAAAGACCTATTAAGGCCATTAAAACATTAACATGATTAATGGACCTGCCTGTCCAACCTTAAGGTTGGCGAACAGGCCGGGAGCCCAGGCGGGCTTCTGAAAAAACATGAAACCTCATCCACGGGCAGGATGAGGTTTCATGAGGGTATTAAAATTTTTATAAAATGTTTAAATAAAAGAAATTAACATGTCCCAGCTCACGTGACAGTGGCACACAAGTGGAACGTCAGTAATTTTTTTTCCCCCTTCTTCAGTGAAACTTTCAAGCCTGAGCCGATCTCTGAGGCAGCACTTTGCCTCAGGGAGAAGTGTGTGCTCTTCTGTGCGCATGTGCGAAAGAGTGTACTCCCGGCTCAGGGAATCTCCCCCCACCCCCGACAGGGAGCGCATAGCGCTTCCTGGCACAGGTCAGGCTGAGCGGACCTTAATTGGCCCGCCCACTTAAGATGGAGGCGCCAATCAGGAACCCGCCCGCTCGTGCCCGCTCCCGCACAACCCCCCCGACCTGGGTGGGGAAAGAGATCCTGCCCAAAGAAACACAGGCAGGGCCGGGGGAGAGATGGTATTGTATGTGGGAGGGTCTAAATACAAGATAAGCAGTTACACCTGCTGGCAAAGGGGAGAGCAAGATGTTGAATTCTAGTGACACCTGTTCAGTTTGACTATTAAATAAGAATGTAAGCACCCCCATTTTTAATTCCAACTCATTATTTGTAATGAGATTGATGAGTAATTTTTATTTAACCAAAGTGATATTGTTGAAAACATTTTTAGCTATATTTATGCATCGCAAGACAGAAAGTTAACCAGAATTATTTCCTCAAAAAAAAAACGGAACAGACTGCTCTCAATTCAGGGATTGCAGCAATGAAATTCTAGGAATTAAATTAGCTTCTAACACAGCAAAACATCGCCAGACAGCAATTCACTGCTCATAATCATTTAGCTTTCTGCCATTTTCATCACCGATAATTTGGGGAACTGTCACACAAAACAAAGCGCACATGGTGTCTGACTCCAGGCCATGTTGCTTAATTTTACTGCACTTCAACCTTTTGTTGCAGTTTGTCCTTTGAGACCATTTACAATGCCTCTGCTCCTTTTCAGGTAAAACAGTCTGACTAGTATGCTGTACTGGATTTCTGTTAATGTCCCAATGTTGTTTTGCATTAAACTGATTGCTGCATCAAATATTTGACAGAAAGCTGTAATCAAAGCACAGAACAATTTTAACTGAGGTTGGCAGACAACACATCTGCCCTTTATTTGCCCTACTTAAACCAACTAGAGGGGGAAGAGAGAGGGAGTACGTTAAGATAGCAGTCTAATAGTTCATTTATACCACTGCCTCTAGAAGGTAATCCTGCGAATAAAACAAGGTGAGTGCATGTCTCAGCAAACGGCCTTCTTCCTGATGCCACAGTTTGCCACTAGGTCCAACTTAGCATAGCCATTTAATAAAGGGATCTTGTCAACAACTAGAAACCACTTTACAGATCTTACCAAAGGCTTTAACCCAACTGTTAACTTTTTCATCATGAGGGTGGAGAGGGTTGTGCGGTCAGAACGAGAGGTCAAGCTCAAGATCATGTCACTGAATCTACCCCTGGTACATGGGCTAAATTCTGCACAAGGCAAGTTTAGTCAAGCTGAAGGACAGCTTCCACTGCACAAAGCTCTGCAACGTAAGTGGGGTTTTAAGGCTCTGCAGTTGTAATTTTTTAAAAACTGAGTAGTTAGGTCTGTCATTCACAGAAGTAGTTACTAGCCATGCCAACACTTCAACATGATCCCTGTGCAAATAATGACAATTTGCAGCGCAGTTTGATCTTTACAGCTTAGACTTGTGGCTGCAATTTCAAGCTCTGAAATCCAAGCCAACAAAACTCATTTATACAGATAAGCATGACCATGTTAACACCGCTCCCTCCCTCGCCCCCACCGCTCCCTCCCTCGCCCCCACCGCCAACATCGCTCCCTCCCTCGCCCCCACCGCCAACACCGCTCCCTCCCTCGCCCCCACCGCTCCCTCCCTGAGCCCCCACCGCTCCCTCCCTGAGCCCCCACCGCCAAAACCGCCCCCTCCCTCGCCCCCACCGCCAACACCGCCCCCTCCCTCGCCCCCACCGCCAACACCGCCCCCTCCCTCGCCCCCAAAAAAGATCACCACTGTGGACAATCTTCAGTCACCACAGGGCTACAGAAATCCCTTCAATTTGTTGAGTGACTTGTGAGGCAGTGTGTTAATAGAAAGGCCCTCCTTCCAAAATAGCTATGCAAAGAAATGTTGGGTATGCAGATAGTGCTGCCAAAGAGAAGTTTAAAAAGAGAACTTGCTTTGCAGTCACATACGGCAAGAGAAGCACGTTTCAAGAACTGTAAGGACCCTAACCTCTTGGAAGCCATTGTACTGCTCACAGTTTGGACAATCCCAGCAGTTCCTGTTCCCATAGGGTACAGTCGTATCCTGGCTGCAGAACCAGCAGTTCACATTCACGTGTGTTGGCTTCTTCCTGTAAAGAAAATGTAAAAGTTGATTATTGAATAGCAAACTATTGTTAAAGCCCACTGCAAATACATGTGAAATTGTTCTTCCCGAAGTTTGCTGCTGACACTAAGTAATACAAGAACCAAATGATGGCCAATCCTAACTGGGCTCGTGTTATATTTCACACTGTCCCTTTATTCACACTAATTTCTGTCCCATTACACATTTTACTGGTGAAAACAAGGCCATGCAAGCCTTGCAATAAATTAATCTTTCAACAAATTTTAACAGCTCTTTTTATATTTTTGATCTTTATTTCTGTATCTTATGCTCTTTCATGAATCCTTTATGCATGAATCCTTTTTTATGCACTTTTTACATCTTTGTGCACCCATAGTAAAAAAAAAAAATATATATGATAGGAGGAAGTTTCTGGAGCATGGAATGCTTTGCCACAGGGAGCAGTTGACAGAAGAGGATAAAAATTTACAGCGGCATACAGTCATCCCAAAAGTCTCAGCCAGGATGAAGCTGCTCGAGTCAATCCCCATCACCTGGAGACCATATTCCTCTCAGTAACTGGGATTGATTTTATGCACTTATATGTATTATGTAATTATTCCTCCACTCATTACATTTTTCTGGAGAAATAATCCTGCTTTTATCAGGAAACTCTGCTATAGTTTTGTGATAAGTTCTATTTACTGCAGTGGATTCTATTCAGAGTCCATTTTACAGCAAACAGTCAATTTGTTAGAAGTCTCATCCTGGCTTCAACTCACTGGCTGACACAGTGGTGTCAAAACTCATTCCCAATATTTCAATGAAATGATGCTGCAGGCTCTGGGGAGGGACCTCCTTCTATGCCATATGGTTCTAAGGTAACAAGTCGTTTTAACACGAACGACCATGATCACAGCAACCCTAGGTTTCTCCCAACATACAGGGCCTGAAATCACATCACACAATTAAAACCCGTTACAAGTATAATGCATAACATTTATGAAATCATATGTGGCTCTCCTGACACACAAGAACTCAACCTAATGGCATCAAAAGAAAGTTTAAATAACAAGCACGCTTGAATTTCACTTGCACATTACAAATAATTGGGGATTGATTCGTCATCCATAATCAAAAATGCTTCCAACAAATGCCAACTTTCAATCCCCCTATTCATGACTATAGTGTCAAAAATGTCTGTGTGCACACGCGTGAGAGAAAATGATTAATAGTACTTCCCATGGTAACAGAACGGGCACCAGTACCAGTGGTCTGCTGCTGTTTGGAGATCAGGCTAACTAAGTCCCTGTGCCTACAGCTGTTTTACTCTGTACAGAGCAGAATGAGACAAAAGGCAAGAAACAGAACTGAAGCAAAGTCAAATTCAATAATGCGGAGAGTAAAACAAAATTCAAATGACCTAGATCAGACTACAACTCCTCACAAAGAACACAAAACCAAATTAAAGCCAAGCAATGAAATCAGGGTTAGAATAACAGCACATTTCATGGGAGTTAACTGAAACAAAGATCCTGGGGATTGTATTCAAAGAAATCAAGTCAAATGAATGCCTGTGAGCACTGGCTACCTGACCCATAAATCCCCAGTAACATATTTACCATTTGCTGGGCCAATCTGTTTGAATTTCACAGAAACAAACTACATAAAAGGATGGGACATAAAAGCAATGGAAGAAAAAGAGCTTGCATTTTTATAGAAGCCTGCATGACCAACATAGTTTTGAAATGTGGCCAACTGTGACATAGAAAATTCAACAGCTTGTGCACAAATTCCCACAATTTAATCATCAGTTTTAGTCATGTTGGTTGAGGGATAAACATTGAAGAATTCACCTTTCTTTCAAAACCATGCCATGAGATCTTTTACATTCACCTTAGGATGCTGATAGGGGGCTTGGCTCAATGTCTCATCTGATAGTGCAACACTCCCTCAATTCTGCATTGGAGGATCATCAGGAATTTGTACTACAGACTCTGGTACAGGATGTGGGCCCACAACCTTATATCTTTGAGTGCTGCCTACTTAGCCACAGCTGACACCCGAATGTTAAATACTAAAAAAAAATCAAAAATAGGAAAGCAGCTTTGTTAGAAAGGAACATCTTAGGCAGATGGCTTAGTGTGCAAACAACTCTCAAACACGCAGGCTTCTTAAATTATTAATCCCTCAAACAGGTCCAACATCCCAATCCCAGACAACTGAAACATCAACTTTATATTGGAAACGTGTAACATTCCAATTATTCCAAAGCACCATAGTTATTGTCCAATTTACGAAGTGCGACACTCAGGAGAATCAACAACTTTTTTGCACTACTCCTGGTATGGAACCAATTTAAAAATAGATTGTGCGATTGCTTTCTGAGAGATGTGTGTTACTTCTTTGAAGGAGGGTAGACAAAATTGGGGGAAACATTTAAGTGCCAAGGGGTGGTCATGGTGAATAGTCTGTAGTTTAGTTACATTTCTATAAAATAAATGCCACATCAGGGGGTTTGGTTAGGCCTCTCAGGGCTGTTGATAAGTTAACAAATGCAAAGTTGCAGAGCGGGAGGGTACCCCAGTATTATCTCTAGAAGCATAGAGATAACATGCATTATTTTAGCAGTGTGCCAGGATAAGCATTCCCAGGTTAAAGTGGGTACGATGTGCCTACTGCCAACCCAACATGGCATGCTTGCCATCTGGTGCCACTGCGTTTTGTTCTTGGACAGTTCCATAGCTGGAAACAATGTGAAATTGTCAAGAAAAATGTGGTAAGCTTTCCCTGATTCTTCAGCTCAATTCATGCAGTTCTCCAGCTTACAACATAAAAAGCACCTTAAAAAACCTGGAACCTTGGTTTTGAGAAAAGTGGTTAAGAATTAACAAGAAAAACATAATGTATTGTGTTTTAAAAAAAAATCAGATTAATCCCACCTCCATCTAATCTTGCTTTCATTTCAGATCAACGCAGTTTATTTCATATATATCTGAGCTACACTGGCTTCCAACTTGATAATTTCCATCAACTCAGAGACTTGGAGCACACAATCTCCTCAAGCCCTGCAACTCTCAGGCTTCTGCATTCCTCCAATTCTAGCCTCTTGCAAATCCCCATTTTTCATCGCTCCACCACTGGCAATTCTGCCTTCAGCTGCCTCGACCCCAAGCTCCGGAATTCCCTCCTTAAACCTCTTTGCCCCTCTACTTCTCCTCCTTTCAGACACCCCTTAAAAACTTACCTTTGTGGCCAAGCTTTGGTCACTTGTCGTAATACCTCATATCGAATTGTTGTGTTAAATTTTGTTTCAAAATGCTTGTGTGAAGCACCTTGGGACATTAAAAGCATTCTTTAAATGCAGGGTGATGCTGTTTGTACTACTTATCCAAAAGTACAATGGTTCATTGCTCACCCAGTGGCAATACCATGCCAAATTTACTCAAGGTCATGTGTTGGTTCATAGGAAGCACAAGCTACTGATGGGAGCTGACAATTGTGCTAAGCACCAAGTAAAAGACACTGGGAAAGAACTTGAATTGTAACACTACGTGAAGATAACTCTCCGGTGTAATGCAAGGAACTATTTCTGGGACCACTGTTTGAATCCAGTCTACTGATGGAGCAAAAGTTCCTCCTCTCTCTGCTGGCTGCAGGAGTCCCAGTTTACAAATTGATACAGGTTCACGACATAAAACACTTCAGAGAATGTCACAAACAATCAATCTCCCACTGATTGTGGATAGATGGCTAATGTGGAAAATAGAGTTTATATCGGTGCTCATTAATGCAAGATCTCATGTTTTCAGGTATGACCACGCCTCAACAGGAAATATGTGTTTGATGCTGATACTTGGGGCCAAGAATGCAAAATTATTTTACTCTCCAAATGAACATTACACAGAAATTAAAGCAAAGGAAAAGGTCATTCAGTCCATCAGGCCTGTGGTAGTATTTATGCTCCACACAAGCCGCCATCCATCTTGCATCATCTAACTCTATTTGCATGTACTTCTACTCCTTCCTTCATGTGCTTCTCATTTAGCTTCCCCTCAAATGCATTTTTGCTATTCCCCATAACCATTCAACCTCTCAGCTCTGGTATCATCCTTGTAAATCTTTCTTTTTACACCTTTTCCATTGCATCTATAATCCTGTTTCTAATGCGGCAACTAGAACTGTGCACAGTACTCCCAAGTATGGTCTAACCAAGGTTCGATCCAAGTTTAACATAAATTGAGATGGTGATAATGTCACTGGATTAGTAATCCAGAGGCCCAGGCTAATGTTCTTGGGCGTGGGTTCAAATCCCACCATGAGAGCTGGTGGAATTTGAATTCAGTTAATAAATCTGAAATATAAACTAATCTCAGTAATGGTGACCATGCCAAACTATCGATTGTTGTAAAAACCCACCTGGTTCACTAATGCCCTTTAGGGAAGAAAATCTGTCATCCTCACCTGGTTCGGTCTACGTGACTCCAGGCCCAAAGCAATGTGGCTGACTCTTAACTGCCCCTGGTTCAAGGTCAATCAGGGATAAGCAACAAATGCTGGCCTTGCCAGCAACGCCCACATCCCATGAAAGAATAAAAAACTCTGCTTTTCCATTCTATCCCTCTAAACATCCTTTACATCGAGGAAAAATTAATGTGAAGCACTTTTTAAAAAAAATCTACAGATATGGAAGTGATTCCTTTAACACAATAAACACACAGATTAAAAAAAAACAAACAGCGATATGTGATCATACAATAAAAAGCTTTCATCCACAAGAATGCAACAAGCAAATGCAATGCCACATGAACCAAAATACCATTACACTTTTCAAATGGTAACACTGAACAGTGGAGATTACAAGCAGCTGGTCAGCCACTTGTCCACGGAGTCTGTAACCTTCCCAAAATCTCTGGTATGGGAGTTGAACAAGAGGCCATTAATTGCAATGGCAACTGTGATCATAAATATATCCTGCTTCAGGACATTCATTTTGCGGGGGGGGGGGGGGGGGGGGGGGGGGCGCGCGCAAAGAAAAAGCACAAAAGATGTTACTACAACAGCTGCACATCCAGTTTAAACCAAGGCACATTGGCCTTTTGATCTAGGAAATGAGAGCACCCAATAAAG
This sequence comes from Cetorhinus maximus, assembly GCF_964194155.1. Classification (NCBI taxonomy): domain Eukaryota; kingdom Metazoa; phylum Chordata; class Chondrichthyes; order Lamniformes; family Cetorhinidae; genus Cetorhinus; species Cetorhinus maximus. The sequence goes on from NC_135893.1 coordinate 6,897,992, forward strand.
AGGATGAAAAAAAAAGGAAAGGTCAATAAAATTGAATTGCAGTAACACAGGTCTGCAGCATTCTGAAATGCCACTTACTCCAATGCAGCACTTAGAACATCAACTTATCGAGATAAATTTATTTTATTCAATTTCACTTTAAAGGTCCATACAAAAATTTATTTCAGGTACATTGCTCATTCATTTTTATTTTATTTATTCCTTCAGGGGATGTGGATATGGTTAGCTAGGCCAGCATTTATTGCCCATCTCTAACTGCAACATATAAATGAATAATTAAGGAAGAAAATACTCAGAGGTCTAGCTTAAAACATGTATGAAAAAACTATTCCAATGTATTAATATAATCAATGACATATCTATAAAATCAAAGAATACTGCGGATGCTGGAAATCTGAAACAAAAACAAAAATAGCTGGAAAAACTCAACAGGTCTGACAGTATCTGCGGCAAGGAATACAGTTAACGTTTGAAGTCTGTATGACTCTTCAGAAATGAGTCCCGCTGTGAGAGCATCCATTCAAACTCCTGTCAGAAGTTCATTTAGAGAAGGACACAAACTAGCTCAAGAACCGATCTGACCTGCATCTGAGGGATTGCAGCCCATTCCCTGAATGCATCCAGCAGTAATACTGCAACAAGGGATGATTCTCATTGTTCATGACAATCTTTACTTTCATCAATATTCTTTGAGAGCAGATTTTGTCAAGATTAATAATTCAATCAACTGGAACCTCCAGTTTGCCATAAAAGAAGAAAATAAATTGCAGGCCCAGATGCTTAAGTGCTGTCATCTTTAACAATTGATCGCATTAGATAGTGCCCCTAGTGTCGCAAAGCACACAAATAGAACACATTTAGTTTACACTATACGCTGGTCTTACTTATTGGACTTTTTTGGCCAATTCCTTTCCTTTCTGTTGAAGATATTGATTCTTTACGTGTGTCTATTGTTCATGTGTAGGTCTTGACATTGAGTGTTAATGAGCTATTCGAACATGCGGAACTAATTGGAGCAAAGTGATAAGTGGGCTGGAGAACAGACTCTTATCCTTATCAAACACACACAAGCTTCCATCAATGGTCAAAGGAAAGGCAATCTGTAGAGGGAAGTCTTGTTGATTCTCATGACCCAGGGCACCAGCATTTATTGCAGTGCCTCACCGTCAACAGCATTCCCCACTCCTCCTTACCACTGCCTGTGTGCCACTCTACCCTGCCACCTGTTCAGTGAGATCAATGTGGTCAAGGAGAGGGGGAAGCGGATTGACCCTGGGACCTTCACTACTCAGTATGGATCAGGTAATCACAGTCCAAACTAGCTCAGGGATGGGGGCTGGATTTAATTTCAATAATTACGAGTTACTGATTAAGCTTCCGAACACAAACCTGTGCAACAACAAAAAAGATTTGGGTTCAAATCAACTTCAAAAAAAGTAATTGTCTTTTTTCCCCCTGATCTGTACAGCACCAAAACTCCCAACAAAAACCTACTGAGGTGAATTAAATTCTTACAAAAATGCAACTGTAATATATGCAGCTACAGGGAAAACAGCACGGACAGAACTTTAAAAAAGTATACCCAATTTAATTTCAGTACAAATAAAAAGAAACTTTTTTTTAGAAAAGTGTAGGGCACAACTGACGCTGACAACTCACTTGCCACCTTTGTGCTGATGATCTCCTGGGACAGATATAAATTGATTCATCTCATTAACTGCAAACCCCAATTATGTGTTCCACACAAATGCTATTAAATTCTGCGTCTTGTTAGAATAAATCACTAGTTGGATACAATTCTTGCATCCTCACCTCAGGATAATACATATGCTCGAGGTGTTAAACCAAAACAGAATTAATCACAGGGCAAGGTGTCCCCATCACCAACACACAAAATTTATATCTCCCCCCTGAAGCCAATAAAATCTGCATATTGAGGGAGAAGAGGGTTGAATGAGTGCTTAAAACTGCCCTTGACAATCTATTTTGATGCAATCATCGAGTGTGAACTAATTAAATTTACTTTGTCTTCAACAATTCATTTGACCCTGCATATACCTTTATTTCATGTTCTTTCACACACAAGACCACAATTATGATTAATCATCGGCTTGGTCTAGGACAGAACTCACCCTTTGGAATCAGAAGGTCAAGAACACCAGGGACTTGAGTGCACAATCTAGGTTGGCATGACTGTGCTGTGATGCAAGAGCTATCGTTAAACCAAAGCCTTGGCTCTGTCTGTACAGGTGGACGCAAATTCAAAGAGGGGCAGGGAAATTCTCCCATTATGATCTGGTCAACAGTTGTCTTTCAGACGATACTTCCAAACGCAGGTCATTTATCCTGTTGCTGTTTGTAGGAGCTTGTGGTGCATAAGCTGGTTGCCAGGTTTGTTTGCAAGTTTTTTCTATTTGCACTGACAATAAGAACTACGTGAAACTTTCACACAGCAGCATTAGCTTTAACACTCACATAACAGCAGCAATGAAACAATAACTTGCATTGAAACAGCATCTTTCATATAGAAAAATAACTCAAGGTGCTTAGAAATGTTATGAAGTAGAATTTGACACTTAGCCAAATAAAGATGATTTTAGCACAGGTGATGAAAAGCCTCTCTTTAACTAAGCTTTAAAGAGCGTACTAAAAAAAAGGAGTGTGTGATTGAGAGATGGAGAGGCTTAGGAAGGGGGTTCAGAGCTTAGACCCTAGACAGCTGAAGGCACAGCCGTCAATAACGCAATCAATATTAGGAAATTCACAGGAGGCCAGATTTGGAAGAGTGCAGAAATCTTGGACGAGGTTACATGGACAACGAGAGGCAAAGCTGAGGAGGGATTTGAAAACAAGGATGAAAATTATAAAACCAAACTGTTGCCAGTCAATGTAGATTAGCAAGCACAGGAAGGATGGGTGACCGGGACTTGGTGAGAGTTAGGATACGAGCAAAAGAGACTCTCCTTCAGGAATTCCCACTGCTCCTCACTCCAGTGGTGGGCCAAGTCCTGACGCTAGATGCAGGCTGTATTTTCACTGTCACTGGCGTGTCACAGCATTATAAACCCCTCATAGCATTAAGTGTCAAGGCCCTAAAGCAAGTCGAGTAAGACCATTGCCTGCAGGGGTCTCGTTGCTCTTCACTTCAGCATTGGGTCAGAATGGGCTTCGGATTAAGACTGTTATTTGCACTATGACTAGAATTGAGTGAAGGAAACCTGCTCAATACTGACTGCAGAGATGGTGTGAATGCACCAATAGATTCTTTACCATCTCACTTTAAACTGTATATCAAGAATCTTAGGTGCCACAGTCATCAGCATAAATAAAATCCAGACTCCAAGAAGCTTTAAAAAAGGTAACTCGAACGTGTGTCTAAAAAAAAGCCCAACAGACAGGGCAATGGGACAGCCATGTGAATCTTCGTCATCACAGGCTAAATACGTAGAGCACTCTCGAACAGGGCAAAACTTTAAAGGTCAGAAGCCCCCAAAGTGTTGAGACAGCCAGTCTAGAAATGATACGCCAAGGAATGTTTATATTATAGTAAGCTGGGAGACGGCCAACAACTGCAGGCCAACCTCAGGACTAACTGAAGGTTATAAACCGAAACTTTGAATGAAAGACTTGCATTTATATAGCGTCTTTCACAATCATGGGAAACCTAAAGTGCTTTACAGCCAACGAGGTACTTTTGAAGTGTAGTCACTGTTGTAATTCAGGAGACGTGGCAGCCTCCTTGCACACAGCAAGCTCCCACAAACAGCAAGGTGATGATACTCAACCAGATAGCTTTTTTTTCTGATGTTAGCTGAAGGATAAATACTGGCCAGGACACTGGGGAGAACTCATCTGCTCTTCTTCAGAATAGTGCTATTACATATTTCAGACTCGCCCGACAGGCAGACAGGGACTCGGGTCTCACCTGAGAAGGCACCTCCGACAGTGCAGCATTCCCTCAGTCCTTCACTGGAGTGTCAGCCTTGATTTCTGTGCTCAAGTTGTGGAGTGCATAAGCTTTTGACTCAGAGGCAAGAGAGCTACCAGCTGAAATGATTTTGAATTGCAATCTCAATCATCCAACTGACTGGACTTCAACTTCCTCTGAATATTTTTTAAAAATCGAACAACGAAGGCAAATGCCAGGGACAGAGTCTCAATTGATTGGATATCCTTTCTACAATGCTTTAGCTTATGGATCCCATTTTGTTTGCTTTTTAAAGTACTGTATAAGGATTACAAAGCAAAAGAGACAGAGAAAAGAGATCATCCAGTTTGTTGGCCAGACATACCAGACCATGGAAGGAGTCTCCAACCCTGTTTATTCTTTGCAAAAGGAATAGGAAAAGAAGGCACCTCGAGTTGCTGTTGTATACAGCTGGATCCAGTGAGGTTGGCAGATGTTTGGAGGTACATCAAATTCCCTTGTTCTTGTCACAGGTTCCATGGGCCCCACAGTAAGGATCTAACATAAGGAGAAACCGGCATCAACTTGCATTTATACAGTGCCTTTAAAAATAGGTAATAAAACGTCGAAAGGGGCTTCAAATTTGCCATGGGGACACATAAGGAAATATGTGGGCAGATGGCCAAATGCTTAATCAAGGCAATAGGATTTTAAGGAGCGAGCGATAGGACATTTTAGGAAGAGAATTCCAGAGCTTAGGGCCTAAGCAGCATAAAGAATAAAGCAGTTTCTCATTGCTTTTAGTCATTCAAATCTGAGCCATGCTGGTGAGGTCTCTAGTTTGATTTCCAGATTGTACCGTTACGAAGGTCAGTAGAATTCCTATTTGTAAAATGCTACTCTAGAACATGAAGTTCTCAAACAGAAGCAAAAAGAAGCTAGAAGAAAGAAGAAAACTGGTGGTGATGAGGAAGAAATAATCTAAGATTTAATTTTAGAAGAAAGAGGAAATTCAAACTCTCAAATGCTCCATGAAAACAAGGCTGGGAAGCTCAGGCCCAGCCAGCTGGTTTGAGAGGTAGGTTTAACTCAAGCCAAAGTTGGGATTTCCAGGATTTTCTTCCTCCTCTCAACTCTTCCAGGAGAGTTGTTAAGCCACCTGTCTGTTCAGGTCAACATAAAAGATCTCATGGGAATAAAGGGACAAAAAAGCTAAGGAAGTCCTCCTGATGTCCTGGCCATCATTCATCCCTCAACTGGTCAGAAATTTCAATTGCTATTTTAAAGAGACCATGTCTGTGCAAATGGACAGCTGCATTTGCCCACATAATAGTGATGATACTGCGTAACTACTACATTGACTCTATAAGATGAGGATGTGAAATATGCTATATAAATACAAGTTCTGTCAACTAGAATTGCTGGGATATCCACAACCTGATTTAACTCACCATTAATTTCAATCCCCATATTGCATTCTACAAAAATTCATTCCAACTCATGCCTGCTTTAAGCACTGGTCAGGTATCAAAAATGTTTACATTTTCATCTCTGCACAGCAAGTACAACCAAATCCCAAAGACTTCATTACAGGTAATAAACCCCGACACACAGAACAAATAATTCCCTCTCCCGTCCCCTGCCTATATCAGTATGATCAGATGAACCAGGAATGGCTAGGAAGGGTTGGAACTTTAAACTGTTTGAGATGATCCTCTCCAACACCTCTGCTAAAACAAAATGTACATAATCTTTATTTTACTAACAGCTTGAGCCACAAGACTAATCTTCATGTAGAGGCTGCATCATCCATCTAACAGGAAAATGTACTATATACTCCCACACAAGGAGTACTGATTCATGGACTCATCAGAACATGACTCATTGAAGGATGCACATCCAGTCTCCCACGCCACAATAACTGGATATAAATACTGGTTTCACAGCAGGTCCTGGAGCTCACAGCTTCAGGACCAAAAAAAAACACTATTCAGAGGTTTGTTCTTTTGGAAAATCACCAGCTTCCTCACGAGCTGGTTAACTGCCTCCTTTGGAATACAGTCCAGAAACAAATCCTTCAAATGACTGACGTTTTGGGGGCACAATGCTACCTAACGCATTGATGCAGCAAGTTAACCAAATAAAAAAGGGGGTTAATTAAAAGAATTGAAATGAATTATTCTTAATTTTTTTTTAAGTACAGTGCTACAAGGTGCCCTTCCCCTCCTTTGTTCTCCAGTGAAGCAGGCAGCCAGCTGGCACACAAGGAACCCCATTTCCTGATTTCCCTCATGCTAAGATGAACAGCACAACACCACTAACTCTATTCCCACTCCTCCCAAGTACAAAGCGTGCCTTAAATGTTACAAGCAGGAAACAAACTCTAACTATGTTCAATGTTTAAAATTACCCAAGGGATCCAATGCCAAAAGTTTATTGCAACACCATTTTAAAAATCAGCAGCTGGTCAACACAATAATTTTCTGTTTAAAATTACAACATTTTCTTGAGCCATCAGTCCATTTTTGTTTAAGCCCAGTTGAACACTACAGACGTAAAACTCCAAAAGAGTCAGAGGAAGTCCCACATCATGCCTCTGGCGTGAGTCAGACTGGACCCCAATGATAAGTTTGAACAGCAGCATCGTCACAATTGCAAAGTGAAAACTACTTCACAGCAACATGACATTTTCAGTATAAACACATCTTCGGTCCACGATTATCATCAAATGACATTTGACAGCTTTAAGGATGCAACAAGAACCTAAACAGCAGTGAATGGAGACTTTACACTAATACCAGATGGGTCTTTACAACAGACAGCTGGCTGGCACCTTAATTACTCTGCAAAGATGTGACTCCAGGGATACAAACTGATCAATAATGGGTGTGTACTAACAACATGTACACCATCCACAATCACAGACATATGTTTAAGTAGTAGTGATAAAAAGGGAAGCATTTCTCAATGTTAACACCACATGCTCCACTTAAACAACCTGCCTCTGAACACGTGACTCCGAATCAACCCCATGTCTAAAATAAACCTGCATTAATTATACTTGTGACTGGCAACTTGAACTTTAAAGCTCCAATTTCAACTTCTGATTTTTTTCTTAAATTTCTATTTTTCTGTCCCATTAATAAAAAAGTCAGTTAGGTTTAATGACCAATGGGTCAGATAGGCCCCATCGCTTTTTAAGAAACTGGTTTTGCGGTGTGGTGTAAAACGTCTCGGAAACCAAGGTGCTGATTGCTCCAGGATTGTGGCCATTGGCAGGTTAAAACAAGAGATCTAACTAACCATCACCCACAGTAAGTTTAATGTTGAACTTGGGTGTCAGCAGTGGCTCAGTGGGCAAAACACTTGGCTCTGGAGTCAGACAGTTGTTGGTTCAAGTCCCATTCCAGGACCAGAGGACAAAAATCAAGGCTGACAGCCCTTTGCAGTACTGAGGGAGGAGTGCTGCATTGCCGGAAGTACTGTCTCTCAGATGAGATGTTAAACGGACTGCCCTCTAAGGTGGGCATATAAAGTCCCACAACACTATTTTCGAAGAGATATTTCTCCCTCAACCAACTTCACTAAAATAGATTATCTGGTCATTATCACATTGCGGTTTGCATGTGCAAATTGCCTTCCATATTTCCTACATTACAATAGTGATTACAATTCAAAAGTGCTTCATTGACTATAAAAGGGCTTTGGGATGCCTTGAGGTCGTGAGAGGTGCTATATAAACGCAAGCCATTTATTTCGTTTGAATGAAGCACTCTGTCCCAAAGTAGGCTTTAAAGTTAATGCAAGAGACCTCCCTTTAAAATTGCCATATATCCGATCATCCTCTGTTCTGATGCTCTGGTTACCCAAAGGAAAATTAGTTTATATATTAGGAGTATTAGTTTATAGCAACAGAAATAGTGTGCTAAACTCTACTTGCAGCGCAAATAAAATTTTCCAATATTCCAACCAGGTGTCTCTATTTTTCTATTTAATACCACTGTGCTAATTTTTTTTTTAATTCATACATGTACGTGGGCATTGCTGGCTAGGCCAGCATTTATTGCCCTTGAGAAGGTGGTGATGAGCTGCCCTCTTGAACCGCTGCAGTCCATGTGGTGTAGGTACACCCACAGTACTATTAGGGAGAGTGCTCCAGGATTTTGACCCAGCAACAGAGAAGGAATGGTGATGTTTTTCCAAATCAGGGCTGTTTGTGGCTTGGAGGGGAGCTTCCAGGTGGTGGTGTTCCCATGTGTCTGCTGTCCTTGTCCTTCTAGATAGTAGCGGTCATGGGTTTGGAAGTTGCTGTCTAAGGGGCCCTGGTGAGTTCCTGCAGTGCATCTTGTAGATGGTACACACTGCTGTTATTGCGCATCGGTGCAGAAGGGAGTGAATGTTTGCAGATGGGGTGCCAATCAAGCAGGCTGCTTTGTCCTGGATGGTGTTGAGTTTGAGTGTAACAATAGATCAGCAGATACTGAACCCTAATGATCTCATGAAACAGGTGCATTGTGCACTGTGGGAGCATCTTCACCATACGGACTGCAGCAGTTCAAGAATGCCGCCTACCGGCACCTCCTCAAGAGCATTTATTAACGGCCTTGCTAGTTGTACCTATATTCCGGCAATTACATGAAAGCACAATGATTATACCACTGAAATATCAATTTGGAACTCAAACCCAAAATCCACCATAGCAATGTGAAACTGCATTCTGTCCCATTAATAAAAAAATCAGTTAGGTTTAATGCAAAATCCCCAATGTGATTGTGGGCTGGGACCAGTTAAAAATAAAATGACAATGAAAACAAGAATACAAGAAATAGAAGGAGTAGACCACACCGCCTGTCGAGCATGCTCCAGCATTCAATATGATCATGATTGATCTTGGGCTTCAACTCCATTTTCCTGCCTGCTCCCCATTTCCCTTAATTCCCTGAGCCTTAAATGTATTCGACGATGGAGCGTCCACAGCCCTCTGGGCTAGAGAATTCCAAAGTCGTAAAAACTCAATGTGTTCACGGATACCCGTCAGGGAAGAAAATCCTCAGCCAGATTGATTCATTCTACACAGGTCTAGTCCACAAACTCCATGCTGCCTGAGTTTGTCGTACAATTAAGCTACTTACTGTTTTATTTTAAAAAAGCCTACCATAAAACACATGGCATGTGGAGAAAAGCCACCACCAGCTTCTCAGCACAACTCAGGATAGGCAATAAACTCTGTCTCGCAAACAACATGCACCTTCCAGCAATATCAAACACTAATCCTGTCTGAGACTCTCTTGGGTTTGGATACTCGGTTTTGAAAAGCTAAGCTGCTTTGAACTACTGTGTATTTCTTCTCTTAAAAACAATGTGCTTCTTCAAAACAAAATCACACTTAAGCAAACATTCACCTCACGAGCAAAGTGACTCACAATCAGACTTAAAAAAAGAGAAGCAAGTCATTAAGGCAACAGACAGCAACAATTGCAAGAAGAATTTCATCACTACACCGACATAAACCGTGTATCTAATAACTCCAGCAACACAGTCACAGCAATTCACTCCAATATTGCCCAAATACTTTAAACAGCTTGAACATATTTTCAATCTATTTTCAATAGAAAGACATTTTTACCCCCACACAGTGCACAAATGTTGTCAGTGTATTGCAAGGAGAGATTGGAGTATAGCGTAGCAGCAAGTTACTGATCTGAAAACTGGGGAAGTCGGTGCAACAACGTGCATTTATATAACACCTTTAACATAGTAAAATATCCCAAGGTGCTTTGGGTGTTATAAGGCAAAGCTTGTGACCATCTCAGTTATTAGGGCAGGTGATCAAAAGCTTTGACAAATAGGTAGGTTCTAAACAGCAACTTAAAGGAAATTGCAGTGGTTTAGATAAGGAACTCCGTTACTTGGGGCCTTGACAACTGAACATACACTTAAGCTTGAACACAGTTCTGCTGTAAATATAGCGGTGGTGAAGTGGGGAGCAAAGGACAACATGTCCTGTCTCTCCAAAGTAAAAAAGGGTAGTCCAGTGATTCACTTGGGAATTTTTAAGCAAACAGTCAAAACAAATCTTGCAATGGTTGTATTCTTACTGTAACTGGTCCATGAACAGCCCAGCAACACCCCTCACCCCACCTCCAGTAGGTGCAAGAGACCTCTCATCTCCAAGATGTGTAAGACTACACTCAGCATCATCATCTTAATTCTGGAAGGGGGGCGGGGGTAGTCTCAGACCTGTAGCAGAAAAATCCCTGCAGTTGCAAAAAAGACCTTCCACACAAACCAATTTATATTAATGAATACTCCATCAAAGGTTCTGTCTGCAATTCAATTCAGCGATTTGATGTCTGTTACACATGACTTGGCTGATGAGATTTTGTGAACTTGGTGATCAGGTTACAGCCTTCAAACATATATCTAGATAGCACCCCCCACTCGGGAACCCAGCATCTTTAATTATCTACTGGTAATTCAGATAATCTCTTGCAGGGCAGCACGGATAAAAATATACGGATGGAAGCAATTACCTCCAAATAAGAAAACAAGACTGCAGAAATGAAAAGGGTCAAGGGTTAAGGTGAATATAGAACATTTTAACCACCTTAATGTAACATTTGATGAAATACAAATCTGCCTGATTGCAGTTTCAATACTTCAGCCAACTTCCTCAATTGATCTATAGGAGCACCTTTGCTTTTGATACAACCATAATTTGTTTTGGTATACAGTTGCTGAAATACAGTCGCTGAAAAATCGAATGGACCTACAACAAATATCAATTTCAGACTGGGACATCCACGGTCTCCCACTTGCTTCTTAAATGATTCTAGGGCTTTCATTTCTGTTCGATAATCTATTTCACATGCAGGTCACTTTGCAAAAAAAGAACTCCAATGGTGATGCTAAATTTGCCTTGAGCATGTTGTCATCCCAAAGTCTAGGATATCTTTCCTACGTTTGAAATCAGGTTTCTGCCTGTCACAGGAATGAAAGTTCTCTTCAAAGTCACAAATGACATCCTTTGCGATTGCATCATTATCTCCTGGCTTTGAAGTGGTTGACACCACCAGCTAATAAAGCTAATTTAATAAGCTTTAGCTCATTTTAAATTTTCTTTCATGGGATATGGGCATTACTGGCTATTCCAGCATTTATTGCCCACCCCCATGTTCCCTCGAGGTGGTGGTGGTGGTGAGCGACCTTCTTGAGCCGCTGAAGTCCATGTGGTGCAGGTACACCCACAGGGCTGTTAGGAAGGGAGTTCCAGGATTTTGACCCAGCAACAGTGAAGGAAAGGAAATATGGCTCCAAGTCAGGATGGTGAGTGACTTGGAGGGGGACTTGCAGGTGGTGGTGCTCCCAAGCATCTGCTGCCCTTTTAGGTGGTAGAGGTCACGTGTTTGGAAAGTGCTGAAGGAGCCTTGGTGAGTTTCTGCAGTGCATCTTGCAGATCATGTACACTGCTGCCACTGTGCGTCGGTGGTGGGGGGAGTGGATGTTGGAGGTGGTGGGTGGGGTGCCAGTCAAGCGTGCTGCTTTGTCCTGGATGGTGTTGAGCTTCTTGAGGGTTGTTGGAGCTGCACTCACCCAGGCAAGTGGAGAGTATTCCATCACACTCCTGACTACCCTATTTGTCCAGCTTAATGGGCAGCCCACACATGTTTTCACTCTTATCTATCCTACCTCCCACTCTAACATTACCCACTTCTACCCCTGCCTCAACCAATCATCTACTGAAACGCTCATTCATGCCTTTTTCATCTCCAGATTCAACTATTCCAATGCTCCACTATCTGCCTCTCATTCCTCACCCACTATAAACTTCAGCTCACCCAAAATTCTGCTGCCCATATCCTAGCCCGCACCGAGTCCTGGGTACCCATCATCCCTGCACTCACTGCCCTTCATGGGCTTCAAGTGCCCCCATTTCCATCCCAGTGTTCAATTCCCTTCATGCCTTCACCCTTCCTTATCACTGCAACCTCCTTCAGTCGTACAACCTACTGCTGTCAGAGTTTGCCTGATTACATTTGAGAAGCACTTTGGGATATTTTTCTATATTCAGTGTTATGTATTCGGTGTTATGTCAATGCTAGATGTTGCTTTTCTTATCAAAAGGAAAGAATATAATTTGCCTTAGTAAATCTTTTTTCCACAAGAATCTTAACTAGGAGGAGTCAATTTACCCAAATTGCCACTTTACAGGAATACCATTCTTGGATGTCCCCATTTCAATGACAAGGAGCTCAATGTTTCATCAGATCTCCGTGCCATTTTGAAGAACATCAGAAAACGTGGACTTAATAGCAGTGAGCACAATTAACATTCAACATCCATTTCACTTTCCAAATGGAAAATCTGGAGTAAACTATTAACCTTTTCCTTCCCTTCTTGATGACTTTAAATTCTTTTTAGGGTCCTGGCTCCAAAATCATCCAGCACCCGCCAACATCTCATTTAAATCCTGATTACTCAGGTGCAGGTCTGAACGATGTTGGCAGGCCGGTCAACTGTGAGGCCATCCCATCTGAGCCCAGTCCAGCCTTCACCTGAGGTTTGGAAATGTACAATGCCAGCATAAAATTCTCAGTGATAACAGACCAAGGGGACAGGAAAGCCAATTGTAGAGCCTCAATTTCTGTACGAATAAGTCTTTAACACGTTCAGCAGAATTGATCCATCGTGTTACAGCCTACCAACACTCATCTACTAACCTCACAAGATTTAAGAGATGGCAAGGTACTGGGGGGGCAAGTGACACTTGTTGAATTATTCTGGGCTACAGTTCTACAAGGACCTCCAGGAAAAAAGGGTGGCAAAAGAATTTACAGCATTTGGTCTTTCATAGGTCAACCCAACAATGAAAAAGTGGATTTACACCACTAACATTACATTGTAATACATCTTCATTCATTCAGAAAGTGAAGGACACATCAGAATGACAGCAGCACTTAATACATTTCAGTAAAGCAATATACCTATCCTTTTGATTTCCCTGCTCCAATAATGCTTATTATTCTGTCATCTTTCCCTTGGATCAGTCTGTCTATTTTTGGACATGGTCTCCATCTGTCACAGTCTGTCATCCTGCCCTTTTCCAGCCATCATCACTTACATACTGCACCAAAAGGCAGCTTTAAATTTCTTGGCAAGGCAGGTGGAAGGCATGAAGAAAATGACTACAATGCAGCTGACATTATTACAACTTGAAATCATTCAGCCCAGCCAGTTGAAGCACCAGGAAGGTTCAACTCCCGAGTGCTTGAACTCCACACCGCTGACCTTAATTGGACAGATTTTGGCAGCTCTAAAATGGAGTGATGCACATCTAAAAAAAAACACACACACACAATCCATCTCAACACATTTGACTTGAAGCTCAGAGCAGTGAGGAGAGGGGCTGCAGAGCAGTCTGAATTGTGGTTTGCCATACAATCAGCAGACAAGCACAAATGTGTGCTCCCCACCCCCAAAAAAAATCAACTCAAGTTACTTTACTTAAAAAAAAAATTCAGGTGGGATGGGGGGTGGGGGGGGCAGTAGATTTAGGCTTAGGAGGAATGAAGGGGCCAGCAAACCTGGGCCAGTACAGTCCACGCCAGAGATCAACCCGAAATCATAGTGACCATGCTTCCAGTTCCCAGCCAGGGACGAGGAAGAGAATCATTGCAACACATGCAATGAAAATCTCCCACGTTTCTCCTTCAAATGCGTTTATAATTAACAGTTTGCATTTGGATTGCGGTTATGGAGCAGTGAGAGGGGAGGAGGGGGGGAGGGGAACCTGCCTGGGAGGGGGAGGGGAGGGGGAGGGGAGGGGGGATGCGGCCCCTCACCCACTCCTCCCCCCCACCCACCCACCCACCCACCCAAAGCTCGGCGGGGGCAGCGCCTGCACGGAGGCCCTCTTACCTGGTGGCCACTCGGTAAATGGCAGCTCCGGTGGCACAGATGCCCAGACCCAGGCCGCCGGCCAGGGCGGTAGGGAAGGCGCCAAGCGCGCTGTTCACCGCCTCCATTCCCGGCGCTGACCGTTGCCTTGGGACTAATGAAGCCCGCGCCGCTACCGCGCTTGCGCCAACTGCCCTGCGTCATCACGCCTTGCGGCCACGCTCTTCTCCCCGCCCACTCTGGCGCTCAGCTGTCAATCACTGTGTATCCAGGTGTGCGTGTGTGTTACATTTGCAACTACTTATATCTTGCTCCTGCTTTGGTTGTGTCTGCATCACAGACTGACATCCCCATTCTGCCAACATTGCTGAATGTGGTTAACAATGTGATAATCAATGTAACAACGTGATAAAACAACCAGGTAATCTGGTTTTTGTGATGCTGAGGAATAGCTACCAGTTGGCCAGGATCACCTTTTGATAAGATCCTGCATGGTAGACTGATAATCAAGGTAAGAGCCCATTGGGATCCAAGGCAATTTGGCAAATTGGATCCAGAATTGGCTGAGTGGCAGGAAGCAGAAGGTGATGGTCGAGGGGTGTTTTTGTGACTGGATGCCTGTGTCCAGTGGGGTTCCACAGGGATCGGTGCTGGGGCCCTTGAATGTAGGAGGGTTGATCAGTAAGTTTGCGGATGACATGAAAATTGGTGGGGTGGTAAATAGTGAGGATAGCCTTAGATTAAAGGAGGATATAGAAGGCCTGGTCAGATGGGCTGATCAGTGGCAAATGGAATTTAATCCGGATAAGTGTGAGGTGATGTACTTGGGCAGGACAAACAAGGCACTGGAATACACAATGCATGGTAGGACCCTGGGAAGTACCGAGGATCACAGGAGCCTTGATGTGCTTGTCCACCTGTCCCTTAAGATAGTGGGACAGGTAGATAAGGTGGTTAAGAAGGCATATGGGCCTTTATTAGCTGAGGCATAGTGTGTAAGAGCAGGGAGGTTATGCTGAAACTGTATAAAACGCTGGTTGGGCCACAGCTAGAGTATTGCGTGCAGTTCTGGAATCCGCATTATAGGAAGGATGTGATTGCACTAGAGAGAGTGCAGAGGAGATTTACCAGGATGTTGTCTGGGCTGGAGAGTTTTAGTTATGAGGGGAGATTGGATAGACTGGGGTTATTTTCCCTGGAGCAGAGGAGATTGAGGGGGGACATGATTGAGGTGTATAAAATTATGAGGGGCATAGATAGGGTAGACAGGAAGGAACTTTCCCCCTTGGTGGAGGGATCAATAACCAAGGGGCATAGATTTAAGGTAAGGGGAAGGAGGTTTAGAGGGGATGTGAGAAAGAAATTTTTCACCCAGAGGGTGGTGGGAATCTGGAACTCACTGCCTGAAAGGGTGGTAGAGGCTGATACCCTCATAACATTTAAGGAGTATTTGGATATGCACTTGCGATGCCATGGCATATAAGGTTATGGGCCTTGTGCTGGAAAATGGGATTAGGATAGTTAGGTACTTGTTTGACCAGTGCAGACTCAATGGGCCAAAGGGCCTTATTCTGTGCTGTAGACCTCTATAATTCTAAATCCCCAGCTCTTCTTCAAAACAGTGCCATGGGGTCTTTAACATCCACCTGAGCAGCAGATGGGACCTCAGTTTAATCCAAAAGGCACCCTCAGTACTGCACTGGAATGTCAGCCTTGATTTTATGTGCTCAAACTCTGGAGTGGGACTTGAACCCAGAACCTTGTGGTTCAGAGACATGTGTGCTACCAATTGAGATACAGCCGACACCTATGTCCTTTAGTACATTATACACTAGTGCCTTTAATGCAATAAAACACCCCAAGGCGCTTCACAGGAGCATTTTTAAAGCAAAATTTGACAGAGTCACATAGGGGGATATTAGGGCAGATGGCCAAAAGCTTGGCCAGATAGGTTTTAAGGAATGCTTTAAAAGAGGAGGAAAGTGAGCCAGACAGGTTCAGGAGGGAATTGCAGAGCTGAGGGCCGAGGCAGCTGATGCACGGGCCACAAATGGTGGAGTGACTAAAATCAGGAATGCTCAAGAGGCCAGATTGTTTAAACGCAGATACCTCAGAGTTCTGGAGCTAGAGGAGATTACAGAGATAGGTGGACAAGGGGATGGGGGATTTGAAAACAAGGATGAGAATTTAAAAATCATGACATTGCTTAACCAGGAGCCGGTATAGCTGGTCATGAGCAAAGGGGTGATGGGTGAATGGGACTTGATATGATTTTCGGATGATCTCAAGTTTACGGAGGATAGAATGTAGGAGGACAGGAGTGTGCTGGAATAGTTAATTCCAGAGGTAAGAAAGGCTTGAGTGAGGGTTTCACCAGCAGATGAGCTGAGGTAGGGCAGAGTAAGATGATGTTACAGAGATGGAAACAGCCTGAGTAATGTCATGGATATGTGGCCAGAAGCTTACTTGGCATCAAATATGACGCCAAGGTTGTGAAAAGTCTGGTTCAACCTCAGACAGTTGCCAGGGAGAGGGATGGAGTCAGTGGGGACCAAAGGCAGTGGTTTTGGTCTTCCCAATATTTAGTTGAAGGAAATTTCTCCCAGTCAGTAGTTATATCAGATAAGCAGCCTTATAATTTAGAGACAATGGAGGGGGTCAAGGGAGGCACTGTGGGAGGCTTAGCTGCACAAGAGGAGAAGGAGTAAGCGTGCAAGGGCAATAGTGGTAGGAGATTCAAAAGTGAGGGGTGTTGCTTCTACAGCCGTAGATGTGACTCCAGGATGGTGTGTTGCCTCCCTGGTGCCAGGGTCAAGGATGTCACAGAATGGCTGCAGGGCATTCTGAAGGGGGGAGGGTGAACAGTCAGAGGTCGTGGTTCACATTGGTACCAACGACATAGATAGAAAGAGGGATAAGGTCCTGCAACAAGGAGTTAGGAAGCTAGGTAGCAGATTAAAAAGCAGGACCTCAAAGGTTGCAATCTCTGGGTTACTCCCTGTGCCACGTGCTAGTGAGTATAGGAATAGGAGGATAGAGAGGATGAATGCATGGCTGAAGAGATGGTGCAGGAGGGAGGGCTTTAGTTTCCTGGATCACTGGGTCTGTTTCTGGTGAAGGGGGGTTCCTGTACAAGTCGGATGGGTTGCACCTGAACCAGAATGGGACCAACATCCTTGCAGGGAGGTTTGCTAGTGCTGTTGGGGGGAGTTTCAACTAATTTGGCAGGGGGATGGGATACAGAGTGGAGGTATAGTAGGGGGTGATGCACAGCCAAATATAGAAGAGAAACTAAGTCAGTCTGGAAGGCAGAGCAAACATAGACCTGTTAAGGCACAGGGGAATAATGTAGGGCTGGATTTCATTTATTTTAACACAAGGAGTCTTAAGGCAGATGAATTGAGGGTGTTGAATAACACATGGGAATATGATATTGTTCACAGAGACATGGTTGAGGGAAGGGCAGGAATGGCAGATCAATATTCCAGGGTAGAGAATCTTCAGGCTTCACAGGGCAGTGGGAGGGTGGGGGAGGGGTGTAAAAGAGGAGGCGGCATTGGACTATTGATCAGAGTCAATTACTACAGTGAGGAGGGAAGGTATCTTAGATGGTTCCTCAAATGAGGCCATATGGGTAGAACTTAAAAACAAAAAGGGGGAAATCACTTTGCTGGGAGTGTATTATAGGCCTTCAAACAGTCAGGGGGAGATAGAGGAACAGATATGTAGGCAAATCTCAGAGAAATGTAAAAATATTAGGGTAATAATAGTAAAGGATTTCAACTTCCCCAATATAAACTGGGATGGTCTTAGTGTGAAAGGCTTAGAGGGGGCGAAATTCTTAAATTGCATCCAGGAGAGCTTTTTGAGCCAGCACGTAGAAAGTCCTACAAGAGAAGTGGGGGTACAGGACATAATCTAAGGGAATGAGGCAAGTGGTAGAAGTGTCAGTGGGGGAGCATTTCAGGGATAATGACCGTAACTCTGTAAGATTTAAGGTAGTTATGGAAAATGACAAAGATGGACCGGAAATAAAGGTCCTGAATTGGGGGGGAAGGCCGATTTCAATATAAGACAGGATCTGGCCAAAGTGGACTGGGAACAGTTACTTGTAGGAAAGTCTACATCAGACCAGTGGGAGTCATTCTAAAAGGAAATAGTGAGAGTTCCGGGCCAACATGTTCCCATAAAGGTGAAGGGTAGGACCAACAAGTCCAGGGAACCCTGGATGTCAAGG
This sequence comes from Cetorhinus maximus, assembly GCF_964194155.1. Classification (NCBI taxonomy): domain Eukaryota; kingdom Metazoa; phylum Chordata; class Chondrichthyes; order Lamniformes; family Cetorhinidae; genus Cetorhinus; species Cetorhinus maximus. The sequence goes on from NC_135893.1 coordinate 6,916,033, forward strand.
GATATAGAGGATTGGGTAAGGAAAAAAAAAGAGGCTTATGGCAGGTACAGAGGGCTGAAAACAGTAGAAGCCCTAGAGGAGTATAGAAAGTGTAAAGTGTAAAAAGTATTCAGGAGAGCGAAGAGGGGGCATGAGAAAACACTGGCAGGCAAGATAGAGGAAAATCCCAAGGCATTTTATAAATATACTAAGGGCAAGAGGATAACCAGGGAAAGAGTAGGGCCCATTAGGGACCAAAGTGTCAATCTGTGCATGGAGCTGGAGTACGTAGGTGAGGTTTTAAATGATTACTTTTCAACTGTGTTCACTATGGAGAAGGAAGATGTAGGTGTAGAAATCAGGGAGGAGGACTGTGACATACTTGAACAAATTAGCATTGAAAGGGAGGAGGTATTAACGGTTTTAGCGGGCTTAAAAGTGGATAAATCCCCAGGCCCGGATGAGATGTATCCGAGGCTGCTATGTGAGGCAAAGGAGGAGATTGCAGGGGCTCGGACACTAATCTTCAAATCCTCTCTGGCCACAGGAGGAGTGCCAGAGGACTGGAGGACAGCGAGTGTGGTACCGTTATTCAAGAAGGGTCATACGGATAAACCAGGTAGCTATAGGCCAGTGAGTCTAACATCAGTGGCAGGGAAACTAATTGGAAAAATTCTGAGGGACAGGATCAATCTCCACTTGGAGAGGCAGGGATTAATCAGGGATATCAGCATGGCTTTGTCAGGAGGAGCTCATGTCTAACAAATTTGATTGAATTTTTCGAGGAGGTGACTAGTTGTGTAGATGAGGGTAGTGCAGTTGATGTAGTCGACATGGACTTCAGTAAGGCTTTTGACAAGGTCCCACATGGGACACTGGTCAAGAAAGTAAGAGCCCATGGGATCCAGGGCAATGTGCCAAATTGAATCAAAATTTGGCTTAGTGGCAGGAAGTGATGATCGACAGTTGTTTTTGCCATTGGAAGCCTATGACGTGTGACGTACCGTAGGGATTGGTGCTGGGACTCTTGCTGTTTGTAGTGTACATTAATGATTTAGACGTGAATATAGGAGGTATGATCAGTAAATTCGCAGATGACATGAAAATTGGTGGTGTCGTAAATAGTGAGGAGGAAAGCCTTAGATTACAGGACAATATAGATGGTCTGGTAAGATGGGCAGAGCAGTGGCAAATGAAATTTAATCCTGAGAAGCGTGAGATGATGCATTTTGGGAGGACTAATATGGCAAGAGAATACACAATGAATGGTAGGACCCTAGGAAGTACTGAGAATCAGAGGGATCTTTGTGTACATGTCCATAGATCCCTGAAGGCAGCAGCACAGGTAGATAATGTGGTTAAGAAGGCATATGGGATACTTGCCTTTATTAGCCAAGGCATAGACTATAAGAGCAGGGAGGTTATGTTGGAGCTGTATAAAATGCTGGTTAGGCCACAGCTGGAGTACTGTGTACAGTTCTGGTCGCCACATTATAGGAAGGATGTGATTGCACTGGAGAGGGTGCAGAGGAGATTCACCAGGATGTTGCCTGGGCTGGGGTGTTTCAGCTATGAAGAGAGACTGGATAGGCTAGGGTTGTTTTCCTTAGAGCAGAGAAGGCTGAAGGGGGACCTGAAAGAGATGTCCAAAATTATGAGGGTCATAGATAGGAAGAAACTTTTCCCCTTAGTGGAGATGTCAAGAACCAGGGAGTGCAGATTTAAGGTAAGGGGCAGGAGGTTTAGAGATTTGAGGAAAAATGTTTTCACCCAGAGGGTGGTTGGAATCTGAAACACACTGCCTGAAGGGGTGGTAAAGGCAGGAACCCTCACAACATTTAAGAAGTATTTAGATGAGCACTTGAAACGTCATAACATACAGGGCCAAGTACTAGAAAATGGGATTAGAATAGATAGGTACTTGATGGCCGGCATGGACACAATAGGCCGAAGGGCCTGTTTCTGTGCTGTATAATTCTATGACTCTATGAGGTCGTGGTGAGGTACAGTTGAGTGTCATAATGTACAGGTGGAAATTGATGCTGTATTTTCGGTTGATATCACCGAGGGATGGCATGTTGATGAGAAATCGGAGGGATCCAAGGTTAGATCCTTGGGGGACACCAGAAGTAGCTTTGCAAGAGCAGGAAGAGAAGCCATTGCAAGTGATTCTCTTGCTACAACTGGACAGATAGGAAGGGAATCAGGTGAGAGCAATCCCGCAAACTGGACAAAAGCAGAGAGGCATTGGAACTGGACAGTGTGGTCAACCATGTTGAAGGCCTCAGACTGGTCAAGAAGGATGAAGAGTGATAGTTTAATTTTGTTACAGTTACTTAAGATATCATTTGTGACTTTGATAAGTGATTTGATAGGTGTTTTGATGCTGTGGCAAAGGGCAGAAACCTGATTAAAGTTCCAGGAAAGATGGACATGGATTTTGGAGACAACAACATACTCAGGGACTTTGGAGAGGAAAAGGAGGTTCGAGATAGGGCCAGAGTTGTTTTTTGATAAGGAGAGAGGTTATGACAGCAGATTTGAAGGAAAGAAGGATAATACCTGAGGAGAAAGAATTATTACCAATGTCAGCTAATATGGGAGCCAGGAGAAATTGGGTGTGTTATGTCTTGTGGTTCCCAGAAGTTCAAAATAACCTCACTTTTAGACACAGGTATTGGAGCTGATATTGAGTATGTTTCTCCAAATCTCATCATGTGTTGCAGAACGATATCTTATTGTTTTGGTACACTGACTGAAGTTCAGTGGTGAGTGATGTGGCACCCTGGATATACATACACATGTCAATATAGTTCCTAAATCATTTCAGAATAATATAACAGTGTACCTTAGCTCTGAAGACAAGTCATATGTACTCGAAACATTAACTCTTTCTCTCTCTCCATAGATGCTGCTAGATGTGCTGAGGTTTTCCAGCATTTTCTCTTTTTATTTCAGATTTCCAGCCTCCGCAATATTTTGCTTTAAATATAGCAGAGTGGTCAGTAGATTAATGGTAACAGGATCGAGGGAGGAGGAGGTGGATCTCATGGACAAGGCGAGGTCAGAGATGGCATGAGGAGAGAAGAAACTCAAGAAAGATGCAAGTCCAGGGCTAGAGCAGGGAGGAACTTCTGAGGAAGTTTGGCCTGGTGGGTTAGAGCAAGGGAGGGAAGCAGAAGAAGCTAATTAAAAGGTCAACCCGCCCGTGGATGAGATTTCATGATAAATGCGAAGGCCGCCTGGGCTCTTCACCTGCCCCACCAACCTTAAGGTTGGACGGGAAGCACAACTTAATTACTTTAATTAGTTTTTAAATGGCCTTAATAGGCCTTTGACAGTTTGGCGGGCATGCAGCCGACTCCTCTGTGTGCGCCCGCCGAACTGAGGATCGGAATGACACACGGTGACGTCGGGACACACGCCCGACGTCACCGCGCGTCATTTTACGCGTCGGCGAGCGGGACCCGCCCCTGCTCGCCGACCTGAAGATTTTGCCCAGTTCCCAAAGCTCTCCACCACTGGGGCTTTCCTCGTGTCAAATCTGGGTCCGTTGTAGACTAATTAATTGCTATGAATCGTCAACAACCCTATTTCTATTTCTATTGTGTCGTGTGACTACCAGGATGGCAGAAGGCGAACCACATGAAGCACGGTCTGACTTTGTCTAGAGGCAAATTAAATTAAATTCTTCTATGATGCATTTTAACTTTTTTATAACAATGCAATTTTGAAATGTGCGAGTTGTCGCGGTGAGGATGAAAGAAATGTTACGACGGTTGACAGTTTGTAAAGATGGCTGGGATTGAAAAACAATTGAGCATATGCTGAGCTCAAAACTGAAAGACTCTTGAATTCCCAACCGTTAAATGTGATTGTGAGTGCAATCTTTTAAATATACAAGCAGGTAGTGTATGCTTAATAAATCTATGAAGAATTTACCCCAGGGGGAACGATAGCATAATAGCGATTTACTGGTCTAGTAATTCAGAAGCCTGGATGAATGCTCTGGACATGAGTTCAAATCCCACTGCAGCAATCGGAGGCATTTAAATTCAATTTATTAAATTGATCTGGAATTAAATGCGAGTCTCATTAATAATGATCATGAAATCTGCTGTCCTTAGCTGGTCTGGCCTACATGTGACTCAAGACCCACAGTAACGTGGTCAATTCTTAACTTCCCTCCGAAAAAGCTAGCCTTGCAAGTGAGGTCACATCCTAAGAATGAATGGAAAGCCTCAGTATTTCAAGAAGTGTATTGATTTCTGAGGATCAGATAGAACAACTAATCATAAACATACCCATTCTCTAACGGTAACACTGACTGGTGTTTCCTCCAGCCTAACTGGGGACACGGAATTCAATCACGAAGCTGATTTTGGATGGGGACAGACATGTGGAATGGAACTGGAGACCTTAGAGAGAGAGAGGGTGGGGTGTCAGAGGCTTTAAGAGATTTGCCAGATTTTCCAAGGTCTGATGCTATGGACTGTTGCAGAAATGAGAGCCATAATGGAGCTTATAATATTGGCACTTTGGAAACCGAGTTCACAAAACGTCAATGACTACCTCATTAATCTGCATTCAGTACTGCATTTGTTGTCCTTTGGTCTGAAAGAGGTTTGCACAAGTAACACCACAATCAGCACAGTGCGCAGTTTTAGGCTCCCCAGTATAGGAAGAATGTTGAGGCAAGAGAGGATACAGCACAGATTTACTAGAATTCTGCCTAATATGAGGAAATGCAAATACGAAAAAGAATATGTTAGGTGGGCTAAAGGAAAGGGTAATACTGGGATATGGGAACTGAACGGGCACATGGGGTTAGGAATACCACTGATGTGGAGGATTAGCACCAACATGGATTGGTTGGGCTGAACAGCCAGTTTCTCCTGTAGGTTCCCAGGCTGATCGGTGAGAGCCAAGAACTAGGAAGTTACTGGGTAAGTACTGGGCAAGGTGCCAAGGAAATCCTAAGCCAACAAGGAAGTGTGCCATGAGAATACAGGCAAAGTACCAAATGCACAGAGGACTGCTAAGAAATCTTCTGAAAGAAACATTATTTGAAGCACCATAAGAACGCCAGCTCATTAGTGGGGAAAATACAAAGCGAGCACATCAGTCTGATGACAGAATAGAAAGCAAAGAAGAAACCAGACAGCTAAATAAAGATGGCGATTTATTTACTTTTTTTACTGACTAAATAAGGGAAGTGACCCAAGAAATAGGACTAAAGATTAAAATCAGGATGTCCCGTGCATTCATCAGCATGTCTGTCAACAAGTCTTACAAAGAAGATTGATTTAGTGTTTAGATGGATTAAGTACGTTATATTTGTATCTGTGAGTGTTAGGAATGAGTTTTAGCTTTAATGTTTAAGTTTGATTTGCACTTCTGAGTCTCAATGTTAAAAAAAGGGCAAGTTGAGTTTTAATTTCACTTTAAAAGGTGCCTGCATGAGAGTTTATGGCTGTACGAGAAGTCAAGCAAACGCAAGGGTAGAAAAACTGGGCTGTTGCTCAGCAACAGGAGTCCAGAGAGACAGGTCCCTCCCACAGACACACACAGAAGAAACTAGGAACAGCAGTTTTTGAGCTCAGGTTTGAAGACAGCTGCCAGGCAGAAGCAGCCTAGATGGGGCAGATAGCCAATCCCAAGCTAAAGAAGAAAGTCCCCAAATCCAGGGGAATGGAGCAGGAAATTTCCCAAGCAGACCTTCCAGTCAGAGGACAGACAGGAACCTAGAAAAGATCCTGTTAAGTGAAGTTAAGAGTGAGGAGCAGAGAAAGGCTCCAAGCTTAAAGTTTAAAGAGATCAAGGCTTGTGAGAAGCCAGAAGGTCCAAAGAGACAACTGAAGGTCTGTAACTCTTTGCTGTGTACCAGTGGTACTGTTAACAGCTGAGTCAGTGAGAGAGAGAGTGTGTGGAGGAAAGCTTGAACACATGTGGTGACCCAGAGGAGAGGAACATCTGAAGGAGAGTTCGAAACCCTGGAGGTGAACCCTTGCGGAAGGAGTCAGAGGGAGCGTCGGCTTGGGAAAAGATTCCAAGGCGGGTTCTTGGAAATTGGAGGTTGGAAACCCTCATGTGAAAGATGGAGTTCACTGAGACTGGTTGGGTCACGGTGTGACAAACATCTGGGGGGAGGTGATGAGGGATCCATAGCATCTGTTTGGGGTGGCATCTGTCACTTGGTTTCAGAGTGTTGTCTGCCTGACCACAGGTCGCCTATTGGTTTACACGGACTGTGTACTTACTGTGAACATTAGAGTATAAGATAGCTCTTGTAACTTGTGTTATCCTTACAAATCTGTATATATCTGTAAAGGTATAGTTGTAGGTGAAGGAGTATCGTAATATTGTTAATCTTTTTTATTTAATAAATGTTTTATTTATTATGCTTTCGTTAAAAGTTCGTTAGCTGACTCTGTTCAGTAGCCCGTCTCCACGTATCTATACAAACAAATAAAAGTTCGGACCTATCAAGCTGAGTTCCACCCTGGGATCAGGCTTGTCCCGGGGTAACCTCAGCTGGTGATCATGACATTAAACTAGTAATTTCATGATTCTTGCTTGTGAACCTGGCCACAGACTTTCTTACTTGACGGCTGGCACACAGGCACACACTAAACATCAATACCATCAAATTGTAGCAGGCAGCATGACCTTAGCTGGAATTTTATGGCGCTGTTGTGGGGTTGGGTGGGGTAGGGTGGGGGTACAGGGCCATGAAACGTGACGAGCCATTCCAAACTCCTTTGACTTTGGCGGGATCTTCCCTTCACCCCCCCCTGGCGGCAATCCGCAGGGATTGTTCCCTCCAGGGCACCCTGGTCCACTCCTCCATCACCCCCTACACCTCAACCCCTTCCCACGGCACCTTCCCATGCAACTGCAGAAGGTGCAACACCTGCCCCTTTACTTCCCCCCTCCTCACAGTCCAAGGGTCCAAACACTCCTTTCAAGTGAAGCAGCATTTCACTTGCACTTCCCTCAATTTAGTCTACTGCATTCGCTGCTCCCAATGCAGTTTCCTCTACATTGGAGAGAACAAACGCAGACTGGGTGACCGCTTTGCAGAACACCTTTGGTCTGTCCGCAAGCATGACCCAGACCTCCCTGTCGCTTGCTATTTCAACACTCCACCCTGCTCTCTTGCCCACATGTCTGTCCTTGGCCTGCTGCATTGTTCCAGTGAAGCTCAATGCAAACTGGAGGAACAGCACCTCATCTTCCGACTAGGCACTTTACAGCCTTCCGGACTGAATATTGAGTTCAACAATTTTAGATCATGAACTCTCTCCTCCATCCCCACCCCTGTCCCGATCCCACTTTTTCCAATAATTTATATAGATTTTTCATTTCCCACCTATTTCCATTATTTTTAAATGTATTTCCATCCATTGTTTTATCTCTAACTTCGTCCTGCTTTCTACCCTTAATGCCACCTATTAGCACATTTCTTAGCTAATATCACCACCGTCAACACCTTTTTGTCCTTCTGTCTGTGACATCTTTCGGCAATTTCCACCTATCACTGGCCCTCTATCCAGCTCTACCTGTCCCCCCCCCCCCCCCCCCCCCCTTAAACCAGCTTATATTTCACCTCTTTTCTATTTTTCCTTAGTTCTGATGAAGAGTCACACGGACTTGAAACGTTAACTGTGTTCCTCTCCGCAGATGCTGCCAGACCTGCTGAGTTTTTCCAGGGATTTTTGTTTTTGCTACAGAGATTAGTGATTTGGTGTGAACTTCAATTTTTATACACCATTCCTGCTGTAAAAAACATTGAAAATGTTACTTGTTAATGATGCATAACTCAGTTTTTAAAGCACATAATAAGTCATAATTACTACTGAATAAATTCCCTGACCCTGAAACACTAATTTTAGAAATCTGGACCGTCATTCCCTCCATCCCATGATAAAAAATTCTTAGGTTTTTTTAAAACGATTAAAAATAATTAAAATGTTTTTTTAAAGTTTGTTTCTCAGCCCTACATTAATCTCCTGTCTATATCCCAATCTTCATTTCACTTTGTGAAATAATTGAATAGTGAATGTTATTCAGTGCTTTTTAAAGTTTCGGTTTGTTGACTGAGAATTCTTCAATCTGATTGGCTGCTTAGTCTGCTTGATGATTTCACTATTCTCGGCATTCCCCGAAAGCTGACAGCAAAACAAAACTGATGACTTATTATGGGAAATAGACACCACAGGAGTTCACTAGGTCTTTGTGAGAAGCTTTCTCAAGTTAGCAGCAAGAGACTTCCCTTTGGTGGTGACTGCACAATGTGGGCTGCTATTAATATTTGTTTGCTGGACAAGATGGTGCATAATTCACAGGGAGAGATTGACACAAATGATGACCCAAAGGAATTAGTTTAAAGAAAAACAAAGACTTCCATTTATAGGGCACTTTTCATGATCACTGGACATCTCAAAGTGTTTTACAGCCAATGAAGTACTCTTGAAGTGTACTGTTGTGATGTAAGAAACATAGGAGCCACTGGACCAGTAATCTAGAATCCCAGGCTGGAGACATGGGTTTAAATCCCCACCAGGGTAGCTGGTGGAATTTAAATTCAATTAGAAAAAACTGGAATTGAAAGCTAGTTGCAGTAATGCTTGCATCAATTGTCGTAAGTAAAAAAAATCTGGTTCACTAATGTCCTTCAGGGAAGAAAATCTCCCATCCTTATCTGGTCTGGCCTACATGTGACTCCAGGCCCACAGCAATGTGGTTGACCTTTAACTGCCCTCTTTTAAAAAAAAAAGTTCAAGGGCAATTAGGGTTGGACAACAAATACTGGCCTTGCCAGTGATGCCTGCGTCCTATGAAAATTTAAAACAATATATATATATATATATATATAGCAAACTCCCAAAAGCGATGTGATAATGACCAAATAAAGTTTTTTGCAATGTTGGGCGAGGGATAAATATTCGCCATACACCGGTAATAACTCCGCTGCTCTTCTTTGCAAGTGGCACAGAGTCTTTTACGTCCGCCAAGCAGGCAGATGAGGCTTCGGTCTAACGTCTCATCCAAAAGATGGCACCTCCAACAGTGCAGCAATCCCTCAGTGCTGGATTGGAGTGACAGCCTTGCCTTTTGGTGCTCAAGCCCTACAGTAAGACATGAACCCAGGACCTTGTGACTTAGAGATGAGTGCTGCCAACTGCACCATGGCTGACACAATTTACATCCTTGTATATGAAAACACCAGGGAAATGGGGCAAAATGAATCCAGAGACATTCCTCAAGCTCAAAGATAGTACCATAATGTCGTTTTATTGGAGGTACATGCTAAACTTGACCATCAAGAATTATCATGTGCAGCATCATTCCTCCCTTTGTTCTAGCACCTTAGCAATTCAAACCTCACCAAGCCTGCCTACAAAAGCATTTTGCCATCCGTGGAGCAGTGTTTAGATTGAGAGCCAGAAGGGGCAATTTTCTGAAATACAAAGCGTTGCTGTACTTTTCAAATTTCAGACTCTATTCAGCTCATCAAACTCCCAGCAGCAAACATTTATGCACAACCTAATTGCATTTCAGCAGAATACTTCTCAGACAGCTGGAAACACATTAACATTAACAACAACTTTCATGTGGGAGCTCTGAAGTCAACCAGCTAAGTTTCCAGTCTTGGCCAGCAGGTGGAGATACCCAGTAAATGTTGGCATTTTCCCTCCATGAGGTGAGATGTCAGTGAGCAAGTTACTCCTCATGCACACCTGTAAACCTCCGAATGGCCAGGCCGAGGAGTGACCTGGACTGGAATGTTTGCCCAGCAGTCATAGAAGAAAAATGAACTGGAAATTAAAAAAAAGAGGGGATGATGAACAAAACAAAGATATGAGAATGGCTGGTCAGAGGCCGAGAAAATTGTATTGCTTTGTATGTAAAATGGAAGAATACTGTGATGAAATCACAGAAACATAGAATTATTCTTTCAAATATCAGACTCAATTTAATTCATAAAACGAGGACTTTTTTTGCAAATCTTTTGAAATTTAAACTGACCGCGACTCCTCAGAGATTTGTACTTCCCTGTCTTTGCTCCACTAAGCTGCTGGAAACAAATTACTAAAAGATGTACTTAATTTGTGTGGTAATTTAATTTCCTGCTGTGAGACTAGATTTTTACTACATCAGCGATTCTAGCTTTTTCTACTGTACTTTTCATGTGCATTATTTTCTGAACTACGAGCTCTTTCATGAACTGAATTAGGTTAAAGATAGTCCGGTTCATATGCTCTTCAAAGGCTGAGGTTAAGGAGTACTGTATGGGCGCCAGAGGATCCATAAAAACTATACTAAAAGACATGCGTGCACACAAAATCTCACAACCGTGAAAATAAAATAATCAAGTCCATCTAGTTCCTTCCAAATTTTACTTTACTTTCTGCTAAATCAGCAACTATCAAATGCAAAGAAGCAGTGAAGGGGTAAACTGGAAAAGAGCAAAGGAGAGAAGAATGAGTGGCTAGGACAGGAGTCAGCAACTCATTAAGGATTCATGTGTAGCTCCCGACCTTGATCGATCAAACCCAATTTTTCTCTGTCAATTTTCATAAATTATCTGTGTTTTGACTAGAAAGAGTATCAGATATTTAGAAACCTCCTTGGTGACGGGTATTTTAAACAGCTAACAGCTAGAACTCGAGATGTTTGAATATGAAAAATATGAGATTCTATTGAAAGCTTGCTTGGATCAAAAGTCATTACTAACAGTTGCACTGTTTTGCTAAGCAAAAGGACGTCATGCGCCATCATATTAATGGCAAGGCCATGGAAAGATTTCAATGAAATCAAAATCTTGGAGGACGAGGATGCAGGAGAGCTGGCAAAGGACAGGAAAGATGGGAGTGTGAATAAGGATGCGGGCTTTAGGGCTGTGGATGAGTTCAAGCTTGTGGAAAGCTAATGTAGAGAGGCCAATAAGAACGTCTGAAGAAATCAAGCCTTCAGGCAATGAAGGAATGGACTAGGGCTTCAGCAGCAACTGGATGGAGAAAGGGCTACAGGCGTGGAAAAGATAACGGAACAGATTGGATGATGGGATGGAAGAAACAAGAGCACAGGGTTTAAGCAGGATCTCTAGCTCCACAATTCCTGAAGCAGCATGAGGGAGGAGTCACGGGGCATTATGGGCTCAAGGGCAGAGGTTTAAAAGTGCTTTGATGTGAAGGGAAGCTAAAGATAATCAGTGTTGCTGACATGCTACTGGAATGAGAGGTTATAGTTTAGAAGAAATGCTGGAAAATTGGTATTTTTCACTGGACAAAAGAAGGGAGACCTCACATTAAACAGAGTATGAAAGTAAATTGTTAGAAATTATTTCCACTGGTTGATGAATTGTTAACCTGGGGTATAGGTACAGAATTATAGAAGAACAAAACAGGAATATGATTCCCCCAAAGATTGTTATAAGGATAGAGAATGCCTCAAAAGGCAATCAAATCAGTGACTATATAATAAAACTGAACAGGATACAAGGATAGGGCAAGGAAATGCAATTAGACAGTTCCATTTGAGGAGCTGGCATCAGCAAAGACATGAGGGGGCGGGGGGGCCTAAAGGCCTCCTTCTGTGCTGGAATTTCTGCAATTTTATGAACCTGTGCTCAAGTTCCTTGGAATTAGCAAAGTAGGGCGAGTCCCTTTAGAGTGGGTGTGCACGCACTCCTTATCAAGTAAACAAACTCTACCGTTATGGACTTTCAGCTTGGTTTTGCAACTCATAAGACAGTAATGGTTTCCAGATAGATTAGGCATCCTGTTTACAATAAAATCCCAGGATACTTGACATAGCTTTAAATATGACATTTATAGCACTTACTGTGAATTGAACTTTGTTCATCCAGACAGTGGAGAATTTGCCTTGGTGCAGTAGTTGAAGATACTCGAAATTCAGGTTATATGCAGAGTAGAGCAGATCTGGCAGTCTCTCTGATCTGTAAATAGCTAATACCTAGAATGGAAAGTCTTCCATTGCTGCCCGTACTGACATCTCTTCCGCAAGATGGTGACAGCAATATACAAACTTCCAAAGTATTATGGTTCGATTTACCTGCCCGCTCATCTTATAACTGGACTGGAGCACTGTATTAGAAATGTGCTGCTCCAGTCCAGACCAAGGAGTGTCTGTATTTCGCGTCTCACATCATTAACATTTTTCATTTCCTGAAAGGGCCTGTTGCCAGTAGAAATTTGATCTTAGTTACTGGCCTCCAAATTCATCAAACTGGAAATTCAGTAGCTGGAAGACACAAGTTGCTACAATAAATGCAGGAAGCTGGGGGGGAAAAAAAAGTGATATGCAGACTGGCAGTGGTTTGGAGGCAGAGACCATAGTCTGCATTTCTCACTTCCCTTAGGAAATCCCTGAAAATTGAGGCAATATAAAGAGTATAGATCCTGCTAAACAAATCTTTTCTAAGTTAGTAGCCCAGATTTTCCAGTTTCCAGATTGTCAGAGACCGGATCAAGACCCAAGATTCGTGTTGGGACCCCGCGGAAGTCCCAACGAGCTGACCTGCATGGGAATTACCCAGGAAGTCTGAACTTCTGATGGGCAATTCCCCTGTTTCCCAGGAACCTACGTGAAAGTCTCTGACTCATAGTTAGAATCGGAGACTTCGGACAGTTCCGTGGGACTTACCTGAACAGTTATCTAGGTAAAATCCTAGTCTAACTCCTGGTTAGCTACAGAATTGATACCCTCCGCAATCACACACACTGATCCTCCCCACCCCCAACCCCCGACCCACTTACCTCACCCATCCTACTCATTCATTCTTCCACTCACCCATTCACACTGGACTTTTAAACCTACTATAAGGCAGCAAATGCCATGAGGGGGTGCATCTGGTTTTCCCCCGATACCATAGCGCTATGATGGAACTCTGCATTTTTGGAGAAGCCAGGCTCGGAAGACCCGGCAAATAATGCAGAGCAGTGTTGAAGTGGGAGAAAGTTTGAGTGGCGTGGCAATCCGATGATGACTGCCGCTCCGTGGAAGATCTGGGCCAATGTTTCAGGTGGATAGCCTTTCATCATAGGTTCTGAGCAAGGAGTGGGTGGGACAAGGACAAAGGAAGGTCTGTGATAGGGTGGATGACAGGAGAGATTGAATGACAGAAGAGTTAAGTCTTACAGGGCCAAAGGAAATGGGCGATGGGGGCAAGAAAAGAAACAAAAGATGTGCCTAGAGGTGTGCTGCTGTCTAAAAGCAAAAATAAGAGAAAAACTGGAACATGCAACGAAAAAGCAACAAAATAGGGGAAACTCAAAACCTTTCACATCTCTAACTTTTCCCAGTTCTGATGAAAGGTCATTGACCTGAAACGTTAACTGTTTCTCTCTCCACAGATGCTGCCTGACTTGCTGTGTATTTCCAGCGTTTTCTGTTTTTATTTCAGATTTCCAGCATTCATAGAATTCTGCTTTTCGATTGGATCTTCTCTGAGCTTAATCTCAAGTGAGGCATACTATTAAGTTAAGAATAATGCTACAAATTGGTGGTGTATATTTTGAAAGTGTTAAAAGGGGCAAAATGTGTATTGTGGGCAAAAAAAAAAGAAACAATGGAAAAATGGTTTTGAATTTTCTTACTTTTTAAACTTTAAAACGTTCATTTGGAAGGAACTGACTGTAGGAATAAACTCAGAATATGAACAAATCAAAAAAAGGTACAAAAAGCTATTCTCAAATCAGCTGCATCATTAATAGACATAGTGAGACTACTGTAATAGTCTCACAATTACAATGGATCCTCTTAGAACTGTCTGAAGTGTAGGCTTCAAGAGAAGCAAGACCCAAGAACCAGCAGCTTTATTAGGAATGAATTGATGGCCACTAAAACAAAAAGAAATTAGAAAAAGTAGGAAAGTATAAAAATAAGTAATGAAATTTCCCTTGGAAGATGTTCATGCAGTATCCTTATCCAACATCACATACACTGCATATACCTTATAGTACAGGTACTGGCATAAATCAGTGCAAGTCACATGATTTCCTTTTAATTACACTGCTGCAAGTAAGCAAGCAAAGTTGTACTTTCATGAAAACATTCCACTGAGCACATGCATAGCTAAACCTCATATAAGCATCATAAAATCTGGGTAAGCACCAGCAGACTGTACCTGGAGTGGAGATAATATCCAGAAGCAGTCAACCATCCATGTGAGGCAGAAACAAATTATATTAAAATTACTCAAACACTCAGGACAAAAATGCAGTTAAGAACAGCTACCAGGAACAAAAGGACAAAGGTGGAATCCAGGAACTCACACCCTACCCTGGAGTTGCATTAAAAACTAAATGTAACTATTTAACTGCGTTAAGCTACTCTGTCACATTAATTCCCATATTTGACCCAGGCAGAAAGGCTAGTTTCCTGACATTGCAAACTGATTAAATCTATTGCCAAACTAACCTGAAGTGTGAGATATCATCTCCACATTTCACTGAGATCACCTGTATTCCTGATACATAGTAATTGGTTTTGTGTTTTACTTTTGTTTCTTCCATCCATACCTGCAAGGTGATGACCTCTGGTTATAGAGTGGTTTCACAAGCACCCGTCATCCTACCAGTCTTTTTGTGAGCCTAGACAATGAATGCCAGGAGGCTAGGGGGATATCACTGGCAAGACTAATTCTGGTCTGACCTTAAGTTTATTGACTTTTACCTACAACCTGAGAATGGGTTTAAAAAGTCTAAGATGCTGTGGCTAATTCTAAACACACTGACAGCTAACTTCATACAGGGCAGGAATCAATCTATACATAATTTTCTGGTCTAGATTGACTATTTGTTTAAACAGTGCTGGATTGGGCGTTCTGCTTCTGTGCTTGCTAGCATGTGATTTTCTCCCGATCAAAACGGAGGGAGTTGAATGTGAAGAAATGGGAGATGGTGAAATTGCTCATAACCATAAAGGCAGAAAACCTCAACCACTGAACCTAGTTAAGATGAACAGTTAAAATGACAATTGATATTTTTAATGTATAATTTAATGAAGGTACATGGTTACAAATGTTAATTCATATCACTTCCAACACTGAATCCAGCAACTTCTTCAGGCCTTTCCCCAGATGAATTGTTTAAAAATATTCCAGAATAATGTTACAATCCTTGTAGAAACCAACATCCTTTAAAAAGTTTTTTGATTTCCAATGACTGACTGGAAGGATCACATGACAAGATTTCAAGTTTTAAAACTTTTACTGTAACAAACAAACCAGAAGCAAAATTGTCTAAACAAAATTCAGCTGGCAATTTATACTCTAAGCTACAGAAAAATCCCCCAGTTAACATTTAAAATGACCAAAAATCCCTCTCCATGGTTATACTTTACTTCTTCCCTTCTCCCCTTAAGTGGGCACTTCATTCTTCTGGAACCAATGCTATTCTCAGCTCCCGATGGCTTGCTTCCTTTTCCCTTTTCCAGCTGGATAACTTCTAATCGCTGAACTGATTTTCACAGTGACAGTTACCCTGGAGATTCCTCCCTCTAGCCAAAACTAGGCAAATCTTCCAGCCCTGTTTAAATCCTCACGAACTTGGTCTCTATAATCCGGGTGCAAACTTCCATCCGCATTCTGCTGCCTCTATCTCTCTCAGGTTCTTGCAGATTGGTCTAAGAGGTTCAGGAATATCTTAAGAAAACCCTGGAAGCCAATACAATAATGGCTTTCTATGGCCTGTTTCCCTCTCAAAGCCCATCTCCATGATAACGTGAATCACATGGGCCTTGCATTCAGGTAGAAATGCTGATTAACTATCTTTGAAAACTCCAAATCCATTATATCTTGGAATTAAATAGACAATTTAAAGTATAGCCACTTTTAAAACCTGTCATTTCTAATAACTTGCTGTGAGACTTGGAAATTAACACTCTACCCACAGTCAAAGATGCCCCTGCCATTATCATTCAACTTCTTCCCAGTAGAACAACATGGACCTCCCTTTACAACCAAGCTGCCCAAGATTAGAGACAGTTCCATTCTTGTAAACTTCGCATTTGTAGCAACAAATGCATCTTTGTAATCTTTTTAGAAGATATGGGTGACAACCTGGATAAGGAGAGCTAAAAAAAAACAAATTTCTGGACTAGATTAGTTACATTTATCCGTTTAATGCTTGGTGATGAGGCTATGCTAGAACAGATCACTGGGTACCAATCAAACTGGATTGTCTAAGGATACTCCAAACAGTCAAGTTATTACTTATGAAGTTGGGATCTGCATTCTATTGGAATTCAAACTGCAGTGTGATACCACTCTGTTGTGTTACCCACCTATCTGATTCAGTCAGCATATTTTAAGAGAAATCCTTGATTTTTTTTTTAAAGAGCCAGAATGATTTGGCAGTTCTCAGTGAGTCCGAAGAGTTAACTAAAATACAAAAGAAAAAGCTGAAACATTTTAGCACTGCTAACAGAATACGTCTGAAAACCCTACAATTATTTGAAGGAGATTCTGTTTGTATTTTGACATTGAAAGTGCCATATAGTCAATTTTCTACAAACTTTAATTATCTCTACTTCCTTCCTAAAGGGCCTGGTGCTAAGAGATAACACTGCTCACTGCCGGACTCAGAACTGAACAAAGTTCATTTTCCATCAGGGTGATCACATTAAATCCATTTGTAGTAACTGTTAATCACAATAAGAGGCTGTGGTGGAAGAATTAATCCAGGCTGGTCTTTTGGTTCAAGCTGGTTTATTTTCAAGCCAACTCCTCAGTGATACTGTCTTCCAAGTAGCTTCCACACAAAGTGTTCCAGCTGTTTCTCTTTATTCTATTTAGATGGGGGGGGATATTCAATTCCCATCACCTGTTTAACTAGCAATTGTGATTGCCATGCAGTGTGATTATTAATACATTGACAGTCACCACTGGGAGTAATTTGATTTTATACAATTTGCTATCAAAATACGCAGAACTTAGGGAGAAAAAAAATCACCAGTGACTTTGACTTAAGCCCTCCCACTTTTTCCAAAAATACAAACATTCTCTGGATTTTTTTTGTCAGTGATATAGCTGAGAAATTATTTTCTAAACAAAACAGTTGATTGGCACCACAGAAATCGAAGGAATCAAGAGGAATTGCTTCCTATACCTTTGGTATTGAGCTTAACAAAGCCTGCTCCTATATTGTATTCAAAGATCAAAATAACTGAAGTGCTTGGTAGGAAAGTTAGGATGAAGGCATTTATTCAGATGGGAATTCTCGCACCGATTCAGAATATTTTGAAAAGAAACAAATTTAACAGTAACACATGCTGAACACAAGCAATAACGGAACATGACTAAGTCATTACTATTTATTTTCTTTAAAAAGCATCTCCCAACAACATTGTCCCAAATTCTGGGTTTAGCCAGAACATTTCTATCCATTGTCACTAAAACTTCAATATTGCTCTAGCAGGGTATTATCATTGAGTCTCCTTAACCTCCCCCCAATTATAGTCATTAAATGCAAGTATTTAAACACCTGGGGGAAAAAAAACGGTCTGCAACAAGTGTGGAAAGGGAACGATAAAAAAACTATTTTGATTACCAGGTCATACTAAAACCTGCAGTACTGATCATTGAAGACAATTTCATTCCAGTACAATGTTAGTTTGATAGCTTGTCAACTTAATAAGGCACACATCTAAAATTAATAGAAGAGCAATTTTTAAAATGATCATCACTGCAGGTTTTAACATTCAATTTGTAGCTTTCTGCTGATTCAACGCTGAAATGTGCAATACATTGATAAAACTGTCAAATGTTTTGACAAAGTAAATGTAAAGTACTGCAGCTGCTGGTAATCTGAAAGAAAACAAAGTATCTAATTCGAAGTTCAGTCAAGACTGAGTCCTGAATTCAATTCAATGAGAAATTAATTCCAAATTATTTTTAGGAGACTCAGTTGTAAACTAAAATAACTAAAAAGTGACTTAGTAGCATGGCAGTATTGTATGTGCTTGTCATGTGATAAGATGTACATTTCCCTTCCAAGTTTTGTAAAACACCATTGTAATGAAAGGGTAACATTTTCCAGTTTCCACATTTTGTTAGAGACACATTAAACCAAATAAATTAACATTTGCTCTCATTTTCTTTTGTAACTGCACGTAGCGTGTATTTTATACCGCATTCAGTAGAAACACATATTAACCAAACATATCTACAGAAAACATATACATTACAAATATATACACATTCCTTTCAAACAGCTTCCGAATATTTTCAGAAGGCCAAAAGAAAAGTCCTATGCATTCCAAGAGAAAAATGGTATCACAAATTAAGTTTGCAACTTTACTTCATTTCATCATCAAAATAAATAGTGATGCCTAGAGACCAATGCATTGATATCACTGCACAGATTAGCTTCAGAGAAAAAGAGTTTTCTTTGTTTTGCCAATTCTCCATCAGCGATGACTCTTGCTTTGGTACAGTTTCACAGGCACTGGCAGCCATCTGGTAACTTCCCCATGTGTCCAATATGAGAGCTTGGTCTGAGTGGCAGAAAACCAGAGAGGACTTCATGGTTTTGATATCACTCAGTGCCCACCAACACACTTTGTGCAGAAGTCACCAGACAGCAATCAGGAACCAGAACCCCGGCAAGTTTATTTCTAGTTAACACAGGGATGTTAATGCCAGTTTTAGCACCCAAAGTGCGCACGTTGCTCAGATCCAGAGAGAAAATCTCACCTTTATAGTTGACATGAACAATTTCTAATCTGGTCAGTGACTTGCCACATTTTCCCTTAGTTTGTGGCTCATTATGATATTGCAGTGCGACAAAACAGAATCCTTTGATTGCTTGGTGTCCTTTTATTTCCAACACTATCCCAAAACATGAACAATCAGTTCATAGGTAGTCATCATTATTGCAGTGTTTGGAATCTGGCGAATCAGCTGAGCTTGCAGTCCTCTATAGAAAGCACTATAACCTTCCTCTATTGCCACTAAACGTGCAGTTTGCAAAAATGACTTGTACTTTGTGCCTTCCTCCCTTAATCGTGTCCTTATTACCTCTGAAAAATAAATGTGAAAAATAATTAGTGTCAAGTTTTTTCTTCATTTCAGTTTTCACTTTGATGCTCCTCTCAGCATTATTGAATGGAGCGCTAAGAAGCAGTTAGCAATCCTGTTACAGGTACATTTTTCAATTGAAGTCACTGAATAGTTAGTGTGTACAGAATCTAGCTCATTATTTTCCTCTCCCTAGCATCATGCTAAGTGAGGCCAATAGTTGAGCTCCACTGAATGGTTAATTCAGCACAAATCTAGCACCTTCCTGATGGGATTAGCTTAGTACCACTCCAAGTATTTCTCTCAAACATCTGGAGTCTATTATAATGCTATTGTTTTTGTGGGGACACTTTTCAACTTTTCTAGAAACATAATAAGTTACATTCATCATTACTACATAATGTAGAATAAAGGCAGAATAAGGCTAGGATGACAAAAGAATCAGAGGGGAGATGAGAAGAAATATTTTTATAGCAAGTTATGATTATCTGGAATGCAAGGCACAGCTAGGTAGATTCTTGATAAACAAGGGGGTGAAGGGTTATTGTGGTAGGCAGGTATGTGGAGTGAAGGTTACAATCAGATCAGCCATGATCTTATTGAATGGCGGAGCAGGCTCGAGGGGCCGAGTGGCCTACTCCTAATTTGTATGTTCTTACGTTTGAAAGGTTGGTGGAAACAGATTCAACAGTAACTTTCAAAAGTGAATCGGTTATATATTGGTTGTATACTTGAAAAGGAAATAATTGGAAAGAGTGGACGAATGGGAATTATTGGATCTCTCTTTCAAAGAGCTGGCACAGGCAAAATGGATTGAATAACCTCCTCCTATGTCATATGATTCTATCAATCTTGAAATAAACTTGCCAAAGTAGAATCATGAAATGAGAATTGGCCTAGTGTTGAAACAGACTGTGACAGCTAACAACTGCTCCAATGTTAATACTCGTGCGTTTATTTTACTGCATTCTTTCAATGCTAGAACTTGGAATCTTAAACATTAAATAATATTGCTGTTGCACTTTATAGGTGCACGTCTGTAATTTCCCAATACCGGGTTTAAGGAAGAGTAGGGATAAGATCCTAAGTACCATGAAATTATCTGACCAAAACTAGAAAAGTGATAGAGGAATTGAGATTAGTTTTAGTATTGCTGATATGATGACATTATATTTGGGCTCAGTGTTGAATGGCTGCCAGAAGCCATGGATCTGTACATCAGCTTAAACCAATGCCTTCAGAAGAGAGGAGAATTTCTTTGGGGAAGGGTGGGTTAAAAAAATAGAAATAAATAAGAACTAGAGGACAAAAATAAAGCAAGGGGAAGTGAATCTAAGTTAGTGAGAGATAATGAGAAAGAAGAAAATATTTGAGCACTTTTTCCTCCCTAATGTTTTCATACATTGTTGGTGGGATTGGATTTTTAACATTTATTTTCTTTGTGAATTTCAAATGAAGTACAATAGCAGCTATGTGATACCATCACGATGAACATAATAGATAAAAGCAGCCCTCTGTAAAAGTCAGTCATGCTGCGCGATTGGTCGACGACAGAATTGTAGTAAGGTTTTGTGATAAACTAATTTGGAATTAAAAGTCTGATGATGACCACAAAACCATTGCCGACTGTCATAAAAACCCATCTGATTCACTAATGTCCTTTAGGGAAGGAAATCTGCTGTTCTTACCTGGTCTGGCCTACATGTGACTCCAGAGCCATAGCAATGTGGTTGACTCTTAATGCCCTCTGAACAAGGGCAATTAGGCCTAGCCAGTGACGCCCACATCCCATGAACGAATAAAAAAAGTTCCACTTGACTTTCATGCATTTTTGATGATCACCAGAAAGTGAAAGCTACACATCTTAAAGTCACAAAAATAAAGCAGTATTGCACAATAAAAGGATCATGACTATGTTCTTAAGTTAAACTTATTTGAAGATTCAACAGAACTTTGTTCTAAAAATCCACAAAATGCATTTTATTGAATTCCTTCATGGAAGAAACCCTCAAACATCTCCTTCAAATAATGGCAAATCAGATCCATAGTAGTGTGCAATTTTCCAGAACAAAATGCAACTATACGATATGGTGACATTGATAGGATTTTAGATAACATTTTTGTTCACTTCCATTAGCTCCTTACATCAGCAGTAGGGCAGTATTTAATAAATCAAGGGGACGAACAAGGGAGACTTACCATGAGGATAAGCAGTACAAGATGCACAAGTCTTTGAAAAGCCAGCAGCCATCATCAATCCTAGAAAGTCTGATGCATTCTTGTCATTTTCCCTTACAGTGAACCTCCACTCCTCTAAATGTTTCTTCAAGGCTTCATAAATAACAAAATGAATCACAGTCTCGGAGATCCCAGCATACGAAGCAGTTAAACCTCTGTAAAAGCCTTTGAATCCTTCAGTTTGATAAACGTACTTTGCACACTGGAAAGCATTTGTTGCTTTATCACCTCGTTTCCTACAAACAGATAGTGAGGAACCAATTTAGCATTGAGGATTTTGTAGTTGCCATCGTGACTGCAAATATCCTAAAACACGTGCATTAGTATAGCCTACCTGCTTTCCAACTGCATCCTTGTTTTCACTAACCAAATAGGGTTCATCAATGTATTTGTAATAAAGCCTAGTGTATAAAAGAGGTACATGTATTTTTATTTCACATTTTGAAATATGATCATAGATGCAATGATTAAGCATGCCCACCAGCTTCAGGGTCAATATTTTAATACTACATATTTAATAGTAGTTACATTTTGTGCATTACAGTTATACAGTTCCACTAAAGTTATACAGTTCAGTATACTCCTTTGTTGATAAGGAATAAAAATAAAACTTGGATAATTTGATTAAAAACATAGAAACTGGAGTAAGCCATTTAGCCCCTCAAGCCCATTCTGTCATTTGGCGAAATCATAGTTGATCTGTGATTTAACTCAAAGCCCCTGCCTTTAACCATATCTCATAGCACCATTGATAGATTTTTGTTAACCAATCTCAGATTAAAATTAATAATTTATGTAGTATCAACTGCCATTTGCAGAACAGAGCTCCAAACCTTTGCCCTCTTTGAGTGTAGAAGTGTTTCTTAATTTCACCCGTGAAAGATCTGGCTCTAATTTTTAGACAATGCCTTCAGACTCCTCAACCAGTGGAAATAGTTGCCCTCTATCTACCCTATCTGTTTCCATTAATATCTTGAAAACGTTAATCAAATCGTCCCTTACAAACACACATTTGGCCAAGATAACATCTAGGTTCTGGGAAAAGGAATAAAACTCTACTACTTTGTACTTTCACTCTTAAATGAACATTTTAAGCGAATGCTTTGTAATTAATTACTACTTACTTGCAAAACCAGCAGAACACATGTTGACAACATTAGAATGTGGTACAAAGATTGCATTACATTTCTCCTTGGCTTTGGAGTATGCAGCAAAGTAGATTGCCCTGCAGATAAACAAAAATGATAATACATTTGTTTTGTTGCATCTAATTACTGCTAACAGATGAACTGAATGATTAAATAATAATTTGAGTAAAGAGGGGTTAATGGAATTTGAACTGCGTATTTAGAAGTCAAGGATATAACTTATTATTTTAGATGTTGACTATGCCAGCAAATACCGAGATAGTTTTGGCTTATGCTGCATTAGGTTTATACAGGTAACTGTTTTACTATACTTCAAAACACAGAACTTAGATTCATATTGTACCCTTTATAATTTTTTTTTAAAGAACAACCCATTCAGTGCCTTTGGGAAAAAATAATTTTGGATTACAGTGACAGAGCCATTAAAGGTATCAGTAATTGTGAATATTCTTACTCCTTTAGGCATTTTAGATGTTTTGAAAACAAACACTTCCTTGAAAGGTGGGGTGGCAGAAATTGAGAAAGTACTCAACCACCCCAGGAGTCATAAACTTCATTGAAGTAAATAACACACACCATCATCATCATCTAGGAAGATCCCACAAAAGACTTATGAATACATTTGGCTTGTTTCAAGATTTATTTGAATAGCCTCTTGCTCAATTTGGAAATAGAGCAATCATATACACATCACTGGGCTTATATGCTTTGAAGATCCCTTTGTTCATCACAAGAACTTACCTGTATAGTTTCCAAACCCTTTAAAATACACACACTCGCTAAAAGTGGTGGCTCAGTATGC
The DNA here is from genome assembly GCF_964194155.1 of Cetorhinus maximus. Taxonomy (NCBI): domain Eukaryota; kingdom Metazoa; phylum Chordata; class Chondrichthyes; order Lamniformes; family Cetorhinidae; genus Cetorhinus; species Cetorhinus maximus. The sequence goes on from NC_135893.1 coordinate 6,939,248, forward strand.
ACTCTACAGACTAGAAGGTTTCCATTCTATGCTAAACTTATCCAGGGCACCAATGGGCATAATTGCCCTTAGTATCCCTGGACTGAGAGAAGGCTGAAATTACATGGCAAAGAGGCACTGATGATGCATCAGGGTGATATGGGGTGGCACATCACAAGTTTGTCCATAAGCAAAATACTACAGATGCTAGAAATCTGAAATAGAAACAGAAAATGTTGCCAGTATTCAGCAGGTTTGGCAGAATCTGTGGAGAGAGAAGCAGAATTAACATTTCAGATCAATGGCCTTGTATCAGAACCTTCTGTTGAAAGGCCATTGACCTGAAAAATCAACTCTATCTCTCTCTCCACAGCTGCTGCCAAACCTGCTGAGTACTTCCAGCATTTTCTGTTTTTGTAACAGTTTGTCCATGATTCCTTTAATTGCTTGCTAAAGAAGTTCAAATTGGAAACCAAAAACCTACACAAACAAGGCAAGAAACAATAAAAAAGCACCCTAAGTCCCACTCCAGCTTCCTCAAGACTGGCATTAGCAGATGCTTGGCTGCAGACTGTTTGGTTTCTCAGTTGGAGAACAGCATGCTGTGCATACTCTCTTATATAGTGACATGCCTACAAAACTAAATCATGCATTTGGGAACAGAGACATTAATTAAAAACTGCTGAAACTAAAGAAAGCTTGGAAGTATTTAAGAATTGGGTTATCCCAGTGCGATTCTACTCCTAAAAATCAAAAGCAAAAAAAAAATGTTGGAAACACATGCTTATGACAGTCACAAAATCTTAATACTGTAGAAAGCCTAGAGGAGCATAGAAAGTACAGGGGTGAAGTAAAAATGGAAATTAGGAAAACAAAGACAGGATACGAAAAAATATTGGCAGGTAAAATCAAAGAAAATCCTAAGATGTTTTACCAGTACATTAAGAGCAAGAGAATAACTAAGGAAAAGGTAGGGCCTATCAGGGATGTATATGTGTGGTGGGTTGATGCAGATGTGGGCAGGGTTCTCAATGAGTACTTTGTCTCTGTCTTCACTAAGGAGAGGGCTGATGCATACATTCTAGTTAAAGAGGAGTGTGTGAAACATTAGGTACAATAAGCATAGTGAGAGGAAGTACTGAAGGGACTGGCATCCTTGAAGGTGGCTAAATCACCAGGGCCAGATGGACGTTCCCAGGCTGTTGAAGGAAGCCAGGGAAGAAATAGCGGATGCTCTGAGGATCATTTTCCAATTCTTACTAGACACAGGCAAGGTCCCAGAGGATTGCAGGTCTGCAAACATTGTACCATTATTTAAAAAAGGTGCAAGGTATAGGCCAGAAAATTATAGGCCAGTCAGTCTGACTTCAGTGGTGGGCAAATTACTAGAAACAATTCTGAGAGACAGGATAATCTGTCACTTAGAAAGGCTCAGATTGATCAGGGGCAGTGAGCAAATATTTGTTAGGGGAAGATTGTCTTACTAACTTAATAGAATTTTTTGAGAAAGTAACAAGAAGGATTGATGAGGATAGTAGAGTGGATGTTGTCTACATGGATTTCAGGTTGGATCAAAAATTGGCTCAGTGACAGGAAACAAAGGGTAACAATCGATGGATGTTTTTGCAAATGGAAAATGGTTTCCAGTGGTGTTCCACAGGGCTCAGTGTTGGGGCCCTTGCTGTTTGTGGTATATATTAATGATTTAGACTTAAATGTGGGAGGCATGATTGGGAATTTTGCAGATGACACAAAAATTGGCCGTGTAGTTGATCATGAAGAGGATAGCTGTCGACTCCAGAATTACATCAATGGTTTGGTTGAGTGGGCAGAAAAGTGGCAAATGGAATTCAATCTGGAAAAGTGTAAGGTAATGCATTTGGGGAGGGCAAACACAGCAAGGGAATATTCAATAAACAAGAAGTTATTGAGAGGAGTTGAGTCAGTGAGAGACCTAGGAGTGCATGTCCACAGGTCCTTGAAGGTGGCAGGACAGGTGGACAAGGTGGTCAAGAAAGCATAAAAGCAATGCTTTCCTTTATCGGGTGACGTATTGAATATGAAAGCAGGGATGTAATGGTGGAACTGTATAAAACACTGGTTAGGCCACAGCTGGAATTTTGTGTACAGTTCTGGTCCCAACATTATAGGAAGGACATAATTACTCTAGAGAGTGTGCAGATGAGATTTACAAAAATGTTGCCAGGGCTTGAAAATTGCAGCTACGAGGATAAATTGGATAGGTTAGGGTTATTTTCCTTAGAACAGAGGAGGCTAAGGGGTGACCTAATTGAGATATACAAAATTATGAGGGGCCTAGATGGGGTAGACAAGAAAGACTTATTTCTCTTAGCTAAGGGGTTAATTACCAGGGGGCATAGATTTAAGGTGATTGGTAGAAGGACTAGAGGGGACATGAGGAAAAACGTTTCCACCCAGAGGGTGGTGGGCATCTTGAATTCACTGTCTAAGTTGGTGGTTGAGGCTAAAATGCTCAACTCATTTAAAAGATACCTGGATCTGCATCTTAAGTGCAGTAACCTGCAAGGCTATGGACCAGGTGCCGGAAAGTTGGATTAAAATGAGCAGCTAGTTTCTTTTTTCTCTTTTTTGGCCGGCACAGACACGACAGGCCGAATGGCCTCCTTCTGCACCGTAACTTCTCTATGGTTCTAAGGAATAAAAACAAAGTGCTGGAGAAACACAGATCAGTCATCATCTGTGGAGAGAACACAAGAACACAGAAGAACACCTATATTGTTTCAGGTGTGCAGCCTGAGGACTGTATGCCTCTATGATTAACTAATTAGTTCTTTCACAGATGCTAACTGACCTCCTGTTTTTTATTTTTGTTCCAAATTGCAATTTATGTGTACACCGAGGCCTCTGGGAATGCTGACCAGCTTTTTCAAGATTACTTAGTAATTAGGGTCTGGTCATCAGTTAAAACAGAAATGAATATGTCATCTGAAAACAATGCCTCTAAATAAAGTGAAAGGGTCATCTTTTCATCTGCCTCCCAAAGTTAGCATTGAGTCTTCCAAGTGCTGAAATACAGTGTGAATCTTCAGACGAATTTCCACTTCTGATTGTTACGTAGTGGCTCATGTTGAAACTTTGCACAAATGGATGCTGGGTGAAATCAGAACTGGGCTCAGTGTGAATGCACACTTTCCCACTCAGTCAAAAATTAGGTTAACACCTGAACAGCCATTTTTCAAGGTCCAGTTCATGTTGAATAAAGATCCCTCGCACAAAACAGCCTTTAATTATTCTCAGAAAAGGTCAAGGAATAGCTGTAGTGAAAATCGCAATAGGAATCTTCATCGTTACAAAACGAGGATCTTAAATCTGCATCTTGTTCTCAGCATACCTGAACAGACAAAGGTGAATAGCAAAATGAGATCCATTCCCATCACTAGCAGCACTCCTACCTCCACCACTGAGCTGATCTTTTGTTCTCAACAAATCTATTAACAACTGATTAATATGTTGAAAGTGCTGATTTCTGTGAGGAATCCAATGGGTTAAGTCTGTGCCCAGCACTGCATGCACATCTGCTTGCCAAGAAACAATTGTGTACTGTTTCTCCTTACACTATAAAAAATCATTTGTGTTCTTTCCTCACAATGAGTTTATTAGCAGAATGCCGACAACTGTGATATTCAAAATAAAAGCAAAATTCTGCGGATGCTGGAAATCTGAAATAAAAACAGAAAATGCTGAAAAAACTCAGGTCTGGTAGCAAGAGAGAAACAGAGTTAACGTTTTGAGTGCAACATGACTCTGAAGAAGAGTCACCCCCAGGTGACAGCAGGCTAGCACAGCCACATTAATTCCTATCCTCATCTGAAGTGCACACACGTTCCTGCAGGGGACATTGGATAACCGTGACTAATTTCTTCTCTTTCACCCAGGTTCATTCAGGCAGACAGTCATGCCATGTTGTTCTCGTTGAGATGAATAAACAGCGCAAAGCAGGAATTGCTTTATACTTTTTATACTTAGCAAATGAGATAAATTAGAACTGTGTATATAAATGCACTATCTTGAACTCTTCCACAGCTTTAAACAAATGTCGCTTGAGAGGCAAATATCCTTTTCAAGTAATTCTTTGAAGCTGAGTCGGTACGCTTTTCTTCTGCTTAGAGAGGTTGCTCAGCAAGTCTTCAAACACAACAAGGATTATAAAAATCCATTGGCATAATTGGAAAAAAAAAAATCACAAAGTGCACCACATACGATAAGTTCCTTTGAAGTATTGTGACTTAAATGAGTAACCATGTTGGTTATTTTTCGTAAGCCAATATCCTACAAATGGCATTAAGATGAAAAAACAATTAGTCTGTTTAGTGGTGTTGATTGAGGAAGGAGCATTATCCAGCTTAGCAAAGGCCTGGGCCTTGATTCACCATCTTATCCCTTACAACTTCACTGAAGTTAAGTTTTTTTAATTCTTTCATAGGATGTGAACATTGCTGGCAAGGCCAGCATTTACTGCTCATCCCCAATTGCCCTAGAGCACGTGGTGGAAAGTCACCTTCTTGACCACTGCAGTCCATATGGTGTAGGTACATGTACAGTGCTGTTAGGAAGGGCACGCCAGAATTTTGACCCGGTGACAGCAAAGGAATGTTGATATAGTTCAAAAGCAGAATGGTGTGTGGCTTGGAGGGGAATTTGCAGGTGGTGGCGTGTGTCTGCTGCTCCTCCTTCTAGGTGGTAGAGGTTGTGGGTTTGGGAGGTGCTGAGAAAGGCTTCTGCCCTAAATGTGAGAATGTACCAGCTAAGGTATTTTTCCCGCTGTAGAAACAAATTCTGAATTAACATTCACCCCCCTTCTCCTCGCTACTCAACTTCAGTTTTAAAATTTATTTTTTTGTATTCCATGATTTCTGGTCCTGTATTATTGGCATAATTCGAACTATTAATCTGGTTTTCCTTACTTATCTCATCCAGAGAGACGCAAGTCCACAGTGGCAGCCCCAGCTCAAAGAACTCCCCACACCCCAAAGATGAAGTAACTGAAACAAAAACAGAAAATGCTGGAAAAACTCAGCTGATCTGGTAGCATCTGTGGAGAGAGAAACAGAGTTAACATTTCGAGTCCATATGACTCTTCTTCAGAGCTAAAGAGAAGTAGAAATGTGATGGAATTTATGCTGTTTAAGGAGGGTGGAGCAGGTGAAGCAAGATAGAGGTCAGCAATAGGTGGGGGCTAAGGAGATTTTGACAAAGATGTCATGGACACAAGGCAAAGGGAGTGTTAATGGTAGTGGTGAAGACTAAAGAAGGTGCTGATAGTGGCGTAAACGTAAGAAAGCAGAATGTGTTAATGGCAGAACAAGGGTCAGCACTCTGAAAAAACAACATGGAAACAAGTGACAGATGGCCCTATGGGGGGAGGGGGAGAAGGTTGGGGAAATGGATAAAAAAATAAACAAATGAATAAAAAAATTTTTTTTAAAGATAAATAAATCTGAAAAAAGGACTACAAAAGGGGTAAAGATAGAGGAGAGAGTTCATGGTCTGAAGTTGTTGAACTCAATGTTAAGTCCAGGGGGTTGTAAAGTGCCTAATCGGTAAATGAGGTGCTGTTCCTTCAGTCTGCGCTTCATTGGAACATTGCAGCAGGCCAAAGATGGACGTATGGGCATGAGAGCAGGATGGTGTGTTGAAATGGCAAGCCACAGAAGGTCTGGGTCATGCTTGCAACTAAGCCAATTTGGTCTACTGCATTCACTGTTCCCAATGTGGTCTCCTCTACATTGGGGAGACTAAACGCAAACTGGGAGACCGCTTTGCTGAACACCTTTGCTCAGTCCAACCCAGACCTTCCTGTAGCTTGCCATTTCAACACACCATCTTGCTCTCATGCCCACATGTCCCTCTTTGGCCTGCTGCACTGTTCCAGTGAAGCCCAACGCAAACTGGAGGAACAGCACCTCATTTTCCGATTAGGCACTTTACAGCCTTCTGGACTTAACATTGTGTTCAAAAGCTTCAGACCATGAACTCTCTCCTCTATCTTTATCCATTTTTAATCCTTTTTTCAAATTTATTATTTTTTTATAATTTGTTTTCATTCATTTATTTATTTAATTTTTAAAATCCTTTTTCTCCAACCACCCTCCCCTCTTCCCATAGGGCCATCTGTCACTTCTTGCTATATTATTCTTTCACAGATTGCTGACCCTTGTTCTACCATTAACACATTCTGCTTTGTTACCTCTTTATCACTATTAGCACCTCCTTTAGTCTTCACCACTACCATTAACACTCCTTTTATCTTATGTCCATGACATCTTTGTCAATCTCTCCTTAGTCCCCACTTATCACTGACCTCCTATCTTGCTTCACCTGTTCCATCCCTCTTAAACAGTATAAATTCCATCACATTTCTACTTCTCTTTAGCTCTGAAGAACAGTCATACAGACCCAAAACGTTAACTCTGTTTCTCTCTCCACAGATGCTGCCAGATCTGTTGAGTTTTTCCAGTATTTTCTGTTTTTGTTTCAGGTTTCCAGCATCTGCAGGATTTTGCTTTTAACTTAGTAAAGCAACTGAACATGGTTTCTTTTAATGTTTAGGTAAAACATAACTCGGTGTAGTGAAGCTGTTATGAATGTTCCGATATCAAAAGATTGTGTCTTGACCAGAGACAGGATTCACGTCTTGTTTTCAAGGGCCATGTGTGAATAATAAAATGAGAGGTGAGCACACGCATCCAAGTTATTTGTCAACATAAGCAAACATAATGTACAACCAAGGGAGGCTGGAATTCCTCTTTAAAAAGCCAACAGAAATTCACACAGTATTAAGGACATATATGCAAAGTCATTGGTAACACAGTAACTATAACAGAGTCCAGGGAAATTTTTCCCTTCAATTTAAATACAGTTAAATTTACCTGGATGGAGCAACGCCAATCAAGTTAGGTCCCAGCCCTCTGAAAAGTGACCGTGGGCCCTCCTTTTCTAAAATAGATCTGCAAGAGTTATTACATAAAGTTAGAAAGTGTTTTGAAATAAGGGAGCAAGCAGCTGAACTTCTGCAACTTTATTACATCAATGGGTGCTTAAAACTTGAAGGTGCAGCTTTAGTACAAAAGTTCCTCTATCCCTCTGGTGACTGTACCTTGGACCACTTGGACACCCTCTCTGAAAAACCCTCCGACTTTCCAGTTCCATTTGTTCCTTTAAGGCCTTCCTTAAAACCTACCTCATTGTCCAAGCTTTTGGCACTTGTCCTAATAACTTTTTTTTTGGCTTACACTCCATTCTTTTTTGATCACTGTTCTGTGAGGAACTTCTGTGAGGACTTTTACTTATATATTAAAGGCTTAGATAATTGCATTAGGGAGCACAAACATTAATTCAGTCCTCATTTTAAAATCATACATTCTGTTGGTGCTATACAAATGCAAGTTGTTGTTTTGATTTATGATACTTTACTTATTTAGAATTAAATAGCAAAGCTTGGAGTTGGTTAGAATTTTGTTGCAGAACAGGCCGAAACAAAACATTAGGTACCTCCACCTTGTCAGCACCTATCGATTACCCACAGGAAGCCTGTGCTGCCTGCTTAAAGCTTCCACTACCCAATACTGGGACAGCCATGCACAGGTGGTCTCTCCCAGTAAGTAGCTTGTTCAAGCTTGAACCCGAGTTTAATATTAACAGCAGATCGGCTGATAACTGAGGACAGACAAAAGGTTGCAGCAGGACCTTGTCCTCAATTTATAGGCTTGTTTGATCATTAAAACCAGACAATATCCCAAGCCAGTGTGGGGCCAACTATGCAATGGGCCTCCTACTCTATAAGATACCATGCACAGGCCCTTCTATGAGTGACAAAGTTCCTTCAACTTTCCTCTCTGAATTAAAAACAATAGTAAAGGATAAAAGCAAATCTTGGAAAGGAGAAAAGGAAATATTAATTTATATAGTCCCCTTCCCAACATCAAGGCATCCCAAAGTGCTTCAAAATTGTACATATTTGAACTGTAACCATTATTGTACTGTAGACAAACACAGTCATCAACTTGTGCGCAGTAAGGCCCCACAAACATCAGAGAGAAATGACCAGATAATCTATTTTTTTTGTGTTGAGGGTTAAATGTTAGCCAGGTTACCAGGAATACTCCCTAGCTCCTCATCGAATAGTAGGAAGGGATCTTGAAAGACAGACAAGATCTCAGGGTTTTAACCTATAACCATTTGACTGAGGTGAGGGTGCTACTACTGAACCAAGTCTTACACCCAACATTGATGAATGCCGAAAAAAAAAATGACAGCCCTAAAAAACCTATCAATACAAATAAGTTCTAAAACAGCCCTGGGCCTTGTGATCAGAATGATTGCTTTAGAGTGAAGAATAAGTTAGATGTGGCCTTATTACATGGGATTTCAGAATTTTCACTAGTGAGTGTTAACACATTTCACAATTATGATTTCTGTTTTGTAAAGAGCACAGCTAAAAGTTTTGCCTATGACAGAGGGTTATGATCGAAAAATGCAGTGTGATAGGAACTTGCTGTAATTTGAGCTTCAGGAGGGGAAAAAAATCCATAAGATTAAATATCCATTCTTGACAATGTTCCTTCTAACATTTCTGTGCAACGGCAATCATGCAGAATAAGCAATGCAACTTAAAAAGTGTAGCAATTTACCTACGTTTTCAACTTCTTTATTACTGTCGAAAGAGGTCAGACTGACCCCAATATGCAACCTCCATTTGATATTTTCAGAATAGATTTCACTCAACAAATCAACTTTTGTAAACCAAATACATAGGTTCAAATGTAGACAAACTGGACCAAAGATCACGATTTTGAACCCCTCAGCACCAATATGAGTGCATAGGAAGGGTTAAGATTAAATTATTCCTGTCCTGCAGTATTTCACCTTCACTGACTTTCAAGTCAGCCTAGGTTCCAGCTACAGGAAGGTGGGGTCTACTTAAAGATCAAGAGTCACAGCTCAGTGAAGTAATTGCTGCCACAGTGCGACTTTAATAGAACTAAGAGAAAATGCTCATCAGGTCTGGCCATATCTGTGGATGGAGAAACAGTTAGCATTTCAGGACTGTGACCTTTTATCTGAATGACCAAGCTGATTTTAATTAAGTCAAATCTCTCAAGTTCCTGTTAATCTTTTCCCTGATTAATGTTTCTGAAGCCTTACCTTTCACTAATGTTAAACTGATTCAGTAAACTACTGTATCACAAGGAATGTCCTTGTACAATTTCTTCAACAAGGGTGTTAGATTTACTACTTTCCAATCCTCTGGCATCTCACCTGCATCTAGGGAAAATTGAAAGATTATGGCAAGCCCCTTCCACTATCTCCACCCCCACTTCTCTTAGCAACCTGGGTTGCAATGTATCCATTCTAAGCACAGCCAGCCTTTCCAGTACATCCTACTAACGACTTTTATCCATCCATTACATCTACCATCTTCACCTTTACCAATTTTTAAAAAACATCTTCCTCCTTAGTAAACACCAATGCAAAGTGCTCATTAAGTATTCTAGCCTTGCCTGTGCTTCTAAGTATATCTCACCTCCTTTGTCCTGAATAGGTACCACTCCACCTCTTACTACCGTTCACTATTTAGAAGATTTTCAGGTTACCCATTATGTTAATTGCCATCTTATAGGTATGGGTAAATGATGGGGAATGTGGAGATTTGAGCAGGAGCTGAGGCTGTTGGTGCAATTGGATATGGCCTTTGAAATATGGCCATGGCAACTTGTGAGATCATCAAACTTCTTGGGCGCTGCATCCAGCTCCTCAGTGCTGAACTTCTGGCATTTTTCTCTGCTGCTTTCTGCTCCCATGCCTTCTCATTGAGTGCCTGGATGGGTTCCTGCTCCCCTGTGCATATAGGACATTTCTCCCATGGTCAGCCTTTTTTTTGTTGCATAGTACAATTCCAAATGATGTCAGCACCTCCAGCACCCACAGTGCACTTTCCCTTTAAGAGGGGCAGGCTAGCTTTTAGTAGTACTAGCAAGTAATAATATTGGGTTCCCTGCTGTGTGCAGCAAATGAACAGCACATTTAGTACTGGTTGCATGCATCAATCATGATAATGAGCAGGTAGCACAAAGATGGCAGGGTAATTGTGCATCGCAATACCAATGCCCATTTTTGTGGCTGAATGGTCACAATCTGAAACATTAATTCTGTTTCTCTCTCCACAGATGCTGTCTGACCTGTTAAGCATTTTCAGAATTTTCTGTTTTTATTTCAGATTTCCAGCATCCACAGCATTTTGCTTTTGGATTGATGTTCATTTTTAGAAACCAACAACTGCTTTGCTCTGTAACTTTGCTGATATAATGAACAGATTCCAAATACTAGGATCAATGAATATTTAACTTGAAGTGCATTGACTGGGCAATAGTTGATCTGACCAGGGTACTACATGGACAATGTGCTGCAGCAGCACAACCTAATAAAGGAAAAGCCAATTCATTACTTTTGTGAAGAAATGTAGAAAATAACCAAAAAAACCCAGAAATAGTTCATTTACCTTAGAACCTGGAAAAGTCCAGGTGCTACACGTGTTGGTCGCACAACACCCGATCCATTGATTGTATTAAGGTTGACCTGTGGAATGTAGACTGGACGAAGTGTTAAGCCTGAGGACTGGAGTCTAGTCTTAATCACTTCCAATGGGCAAGTGACAATTGCCCCCACTGTTCCTCCACACCTGTGGATAATGCAAAGAATAAAAAAAAATGAGCACTTAGCTATTAGAGTACACGTGAAACACAGGCATCAAATCAGGCTGCTCCATGTGTGAGCTTGACTTTGGGAGCAAGGGGATAAAGCTTTGTGGGCAAAAGGGTGCCCATTTAGATTACCTGGAAAGAAACAAAATTGTAAATGCTGGAAATCTGAAATAAAAGCAGTAAGTGACTGAAATGCACAGCAAATCCTTCTGCATTCAAAAATAGTTATAACTTGTAGACTTTTTCTCAAACTGGGAATTGAAACATATGCAAACCATCCTATTTGGCTGCAATCCTACCTCTCTGGCATCAATGTGATGCAAATTTTTGCAAATTGCTGATGCCAAATATACATTATAGTCATAGTTATTCATACTAATGAGGCACTGCCAGGTTGCATTCGCACAGAATATGCAAAATATCTACCTTTACATTCAGACTTGGGTTGTGTCTTCAATTCAAAAAGGAGGGAAAGTAAACATGAGCCTGGACTGAGAACTACAGACTGATCGTTTGGCGTCAGTAGTAGGGAAAATGCTAGAATCTATTAGAAAGAATGCAATAACGAAAAACTTGAAAAATAATGAGTGAATGGGCAAGAACATGGCAGATGGAATATAATGTGAATAAGTATGAAGTTATCCACTTTGTTAGAAAAAGCAAAGGCATAGTATTTCTTAAATGGTGAGAGGTTGGGGAGCATTGATGGCCAAAGGGACCTGGGTGTCCTTGTTCATGAGTCACTAAAAGCTAGCATGCAGGTGCAGCAAGCAATTAGGGAGGCAAATGGTATGTTGGCTTTAATCGCAAGAAGATTTGAGTACAGGGGTAAGGGTGCCTTGGTGGAATTGTATAAAGCCTTGGTGAGATTGCATTTGGAGTATTGAGTATAGTTTTGGTCTCCTTATCCAAGGAAGGATATACTTGCCATAGAGGGAGTGCAACGGAGGTTCACCAGACTAATTCCTGGTATGGCAGGATTAACGATAGATGATCAGCCATGATCTGTTTGAATGGCGGAGCAGGCTCAACGGGCCAAACTGCCTATTCCTGCTCTTATTTCGTATGTTCACAGCTTTGTTCTTGCCCAATTCTAGAATCTGCTCTAGCCCTACATGCCTTCTTGTATCTTCTACTCTTAATTCTGGTTTCCTGTACATTCTTCCCTTTTCTACTCAATCATCAGCAGCAGAGCCCAAACCATTTTACCTGTATACTTTGAAACTCTTTCCTTTAGTCCTTCCATCTTGCTGCAACATCATTTTTAAAAAGCCACCATAAAGCCTGACAACACCCTCCCCTGTCCATGAATTTCGACATCCATCCACCATCATTCCTGCTGGTTTCAGGAGGAAGTTAGCATCGGGAAATGCTATTGAGGCCCCAAGTCGAAACCTCCTGGGCCACAGATTCTGTAGCGCTGGTGGTTTCCACCTCGATTCCAGTCCCAAGTTAAAAATCACCCCATTGGATTTTAACAGACAGTTAGAAGTTGGTAACCTGAGCTTCATATGTTTAGTGGAATGCATATCCACTTTGGTCTGTTTTCTCTCATTCAACATTGATGGCAATGGGCAATATAAATACTCGCAGCTCATTATACTTTTCGATACTCAGTGCTGAAGCAATGCAAAAGATTTTCATCTAAATATGAAAACATATACAAATAAATGGTTTTAAATTAAAGCAGCATAAAGGGATCCGGAAATAGGACAGCCAGACAGGATTAGAGCTACTGCTTATGTGGAGGATAAGTGCCAACATGGATTAGTTGGGCCCAATGGTTGGTAAATTCTATATCATTTTATGTAATGTAATCAATTTAGCATTTTGAAAACTGCAGTAGCATTTTTGGACAATGAATGATTTTACAAGTTGATAAAATATTGAGTATTAAGAAGTTAAAGGGAATCAATCGTATTCAAGACTGAGATTGATAGATTTTGACACTAAGGGAATCAAATGGTATGGGGTTAAGGCAGGGCACTGGAATTGATGTAAAAGGTCACCCATCATCTTACTGAATAGCAGAGCAGATTCGAAGAGGCTTATAGTCTACTCCTGCCCCTATCTCATGTTCTGAATGTAATGCAGGTATGTTTAGGGATATAGTAGCATTGTGGTTGTTACCAGGCTAGTAATGCAAAGGATGAGACCAATGATCCAGAGACACTTCAAGTTCCAGCACACCAACTGGGGAATTTAAATTTAGTTAATTAAATAAATCTGAAATAAAAACCTACTAACAGTGATAGTATCCACGAAACTACAGGATTGCCATAAAACCTCATCTGGTTCGCTAATGCCCTTCAGTGAAGGAATTTTGATGTCCTTATATGGCTGGCTTATGTGTGACTCCAGATCCAAAATTGTGGTTGCCTCTTAACTGCCCTCTGAAGTGGCCAAGCAAGCCACTCAGCTGCATTAAAAGCCACTACAAAACCTTCTTTATATGGATTCCAGAAATTCAAAGTGGCTTACCACCACCTTCTGAAGGGCAATTTTTTTTTTTATTCACTCACGGAATGTGGACATCACTGTAGGCCAGCATTTATCGCCCATCCCTAATTGCCCTTGAAAAGGTGGTCCTTCTAGATGGTAGTGTTGTGGGTTTGGAAGGTGCTGTCTAAGGAGGCTTGGTGAGTTCCTGTAGCGTGTCTTGTAGATGGGACACACTGCTGCCACTGTGCATCAATGGTGGAGGGAATGAATGTTTGTGGATGGGGTACCAATCAAGATGGTTGCTTTGTCCTGGATGGTGTCAAGCTTCTTGAGTGTGCTGTTGGAGCTGCACTCCAAGCAAGTGGAGAGTATTGTGCCTTTTAGATGGTGGACAGACTTTGGAGTTACTGCAGAATTCCCAGCCTCTTACCTGCTCACTTATTACAGCCTGCCAACACAAGAATGACCCGTTTATTCCTGCATCCTGCTAATCAATCCTTAATCCATGCCAGTATATTACTGCTTATCCCATGTGCTTTAATTTGCTAACTAACCTTCTGTGGGGGGCTTTATCAAAAGCCTTCTGAAAACCCAAGTATAGTAACGTCCATTGACTCCCCTGTTAGTAACATCCTCAAAAAACTCCCAACTGGTTCATCAAACATGATTTCCCATTCATAAATCCATGTTGGCTATGCCCAATCAGATCATCATTATCCAAGTGTCAATTTATCACGTCCTTTAGAATATATTCTAGCATTTTCCCAACCACTGATGTAAGGCTAACAGGTCTCTCTCTCTCCCTTCTTAAATAGGGGGGTTATATTTGCTACATTCCAATCTGCAGGATCCGTTCCAGAATCCATAGAATTTTGGAAGATGACCACCAATACATCCACTATCTCCATAGCAACTTATTTCAACACTCGGGGATGTAGAATATCAGGTCCTGGGAACTTATCAACCTTCAGTCGCAATAATTTCTTCAATACAACCTTCTTACTAATTCTAATTTCCTTCAATTCCTTATGCTCCCTTGTACCTTGGATCTCTAATTCTGGGAGTTTTCTTGCATCTTCCTCAGTGAAGACAGATGCAAATTACTCATTTAGCTTCTCTGTCATTTCTCTATTCTCTATTATAAATTCTCCTGACTGCCTGTAATGGACCCACGTGTCTTAGCCAAACATTTCCTTTTTACATACCTAAAGAAGATTTTACAGTCCGTCTGTATGATTTTTGCTAGTTTACGTTCATATTCCATTCTCCTTTTATCAGTTTTTTAGTCTTCCTTTACTGTATTCTAAAATCCCCCCAATCTATTTCTGGCAACTTCATAGGCCTTTCCTTTTAATCTTATATAATCCTTAACTTTCTCTGTTAGCCACGGTTGACTGACTTTTGTTATTGGGTTTTTGTGCCTTAAAGGAATGTATAATTGCTGTGAACTATGTAATAATTCTTTAAAGATTATGCATTGCCTATGTACCGTCATACCTTTTAATGTATTTTCCCAATCCACCTCAGCCAATTTGTCCCTCATATCTCCATAATTTCTTTTGTTCAAATTTAACAAACCTGGCTTCAGACTGAACTCTCTCACTTTCAGAAATAATGGGCAGAATTTTCGCCTGCCGGGTGGGCAGGCCCGACTTAAACTCCAGCGGGCGGGGAGCCGATCCCCGCCGAAGAAGCGGGCCCTGCCGCCATTTTACGTGGGCGGGCCTTACAACCGCCGGGAAGCGCTATGCACTTCCTGTGTGGATGGGGAGGGGTTGGGGGGGTTCCTCAAAAGCGAGAGTGCGCTCTTTCGTGCATGTGCATGAAAGAGCGCACATCTCCCTGAGGCAATGTGCTGCCTCAGGGAGATCGCTGACACTTTTAAAAACGTTAAAAAAAAAAGTCCTTAACATGTCCCCTCATGTGTCACATGAGATGGGACATGTTCATTAATTACACTAAAACTTTATTAAACTTTTTAAATCCCTACATGAAACCTCATCCTGCCAGTGGATGAGGTTTCATGTTTTTTCTATTGTCCACCAGGGCTCCTGGCCTACCCCCCAACCTTAAGGTTGGACGGGCAGGTCCTTTAATTGTTTCATTGATCCTGTCAATGGCCTCAATTGGCCATTGACAGGTTGGCAGGCCCGCAGCTGATTTTGCTGCGCCCCCGCCTTCCTAAAAATTTAAGTGGGACAGGGTGACGTCGGGGGCTCCCCCCAACATCATCCCGTGTCATTTTACGCGTCGGCGAGCAGGCTCCGCCCCGCCCCCTGCTCGCTGACGGCAAAATTCAGCCCAATGTAAAATTCTATCATATTATGGTCACAATGGCTTCTTTTACAAAAGGATGATTAATTAGCCCTTTCTTGTTGCATAATACCAGATCTAAAATAGCTTGTGCTCTAGTCAGTTCCTCAACACACTGCTCTAGAAAACCATCCCTAACACACTCCAGAAACTCATCCTCCACAGCATTAGTGCTCATTGGGTTTATCCAATCTATATGCAGATTGAAGTTACCCATGATTACTGTATTACCCATGCTACATGCTTTTCTAATCTCCTAATTAATACCATGCCCCACATTACCACGACTGTTTGGTGGCCTATAAACATCTCCTACCAATGTTTGCTGTCCCTTGCTGTTTCTTAGTTCCACCCAAACAGATTCTACATTTTGCTCTTCTGATCTGAGATCCTCCCATCAATGTGCTGATCCCACCCCTTATTATTAGCGCAACACCACCTCCTTTTCCTTTTTGCCTGTCCTTCCTAAATGTAGAAAATCCACTCTAGTCACTCTGTCCTCAACCTCTAATACTGTTCCAAGAAATAGAAACAGAAAATATTGGAAATACTCAACAGAGTTAACATTTCATAAGAACATAAGAACTAGGAGCAGGAGTAGGCAATTTAGCCCCTCAAGCCTGCCCCACCATTCATTCAATACGATCATGGCTGATCTCATTTTGGCCTCAACTCCAATTTCCTGCCCTCTCCCCATAATCTTTCAACCCGTTACTAATTAAAAATCTGTCTATCTCCTTAAATTTATTCAGCGTCCCGGCATCCACTGCACTCTGAGGTAGTGAATTCCACAGATTCACGACCCTTTGAGTAAAGTAATTCCTCCTCATCTCTGATTTAAATCTACCACCCCTTAGCCTAAAACTATGGCCTCTCGTTCTAGAATGCCCCACAAGGGGAAACATCCATTCCATGTCTACATTGTCTATCCCTTTTAGCATCTTGTATACCTCAATTAGATCTCCTCTATTGAGACTGTTGAGTATTTCCTAGCGAGTATAGGCCTAAACTGCTCAATCTCTCTTCATAAGACAAGCCCCACATCTCTGGAATCGATCTAGTGAACCTCCTCTGAACCGCCTCCAATGCAACTACATCCTTTTTCAAGTAAGGGGACCAAAACTGTGCACAGTACTCCAAGTGTTGTCTCACCAATGCCTTGTGCAGTTGCAACAACACTTCCCTATTTTTATACTCTATTTCTTTTGCAATAAATGCCAAAATTCCATTTGCCTTCCTTATTACCTGCTGTGCCTGCATACTAGCTTTCAGCGATTCATACACGAGGACACCCAGATCCCTCTGCACTGAAGCATTCTGAAGTTTCTCTCCATTTAAATAATAAGTCACCTTTTTATTCTTCCAACCAAAATGGATAACCTCACACTTATCCACGTTAAACTCCATCTGCCAAATTTTGGCCCATTCACCTAACCTGTCCATATCCATTTGTAAATTTCTTATTTCTTCATTGCAACTTACTTTCCCACCTATTTTGATGTCATCTGCAAATTTAGCTATAGTACCTTCTATCCCTGAATCCAAGTCATTAATATAGATTGTAAATAGTTGGGGCCCAACTCTGACCGAACCCTGTGGCACCCCACTAGTTACAGCTTGCCATCCAGAAAAAGACCCATTTATCCTGACACTCTGTTTTCTGTTGGTTAGCCAATCCTCTATCCAAGCTAATATATTATCCCTAACTCTGTGATCTATTCTTGTGTATTAATTTCAGGTTGGCGATCTTTCGTCAGAACAACATTTTCCAGTTCTGTATCTGACAAGACAGACAAAAGATTAGAGGCAATTTTAAAACATTTTAGTCATATGGGATAAAAATTACAGCAATAAAGCAGCCACTGATAGAATATTATTAATAAAAAAGCTTAGCTATCAGAATCTCAGTGCACAAATTAATGACAGAAATTCATTGACCCAGGGACAAATTTGAAATTGCCACTAATGTTTCTGCAGCTTTGAATTTAGCATTAGTGCAAATCACTATCATAGATCATTGCGTATAATTCCTTCCAAAAACAGGGGTCATTTTCTATGCTGAGTATAAAATGTGAACCACAGATGTGGGTGTCGCCATTTTGAAATGTGAAAAAAACATAGCATTGGTAATTCATATAAAATTAATGTGGCACGGTTTATTGAATTAATTAATTCTACAAAAATACCTTTAACTGCAATCAAAGCATTTTAAAACCTGTCAAGTTCATTGTCTTCAGCGTCCTAGACAAAGAGTTCATCGAATTCATTCTGAGTTACTTTAGCTATTGCATCATCATAACAATTCCACTCTGGATCAGATGTGGCACTTTCATAATCTTCCCTCCACAACAGAGTTTAAAATACATGGGGACAGCGGGTAAATTCACCCCTGAAACTCAACCAGTAGCCCAAGAAAAAGATGGGGTCGACAAATTAGAGAAAGGTCATTCCCGTATAATATTTCCATACATTATGACTCCTCTGGTCTTGGGCTGAACAATTGAAGATACAGGGGGCGAGAAAACAAAATGCAGTTTGTTTGGGGCATCAAGCAAACATGGGAGGCAGAATGTGCTCCTCCAATCACAGATTGTCTCTCCCATGCTGTGGCTGCAACCGCTCCATCACAGGTGCCCTTCCTCCTGCTCTTGCTCCTCCAGAAACAGAAACTATGATTGGAGGAGCAGCAAGAGCGTGAGGGAGGGCATCCATTGTTGCAGCTGGAGCAAATATCCTGGACGATGACTTGTTCGACTGGAACTTTTGACATCCTCCAGGAGCGGGACGAGGCCTAGGAGTAAAAACAGAAGAGGCCCATAGGAGCCATCTGTACCAAGGACAAAGGCAACAGCCAGTGGATAGAAGGTCCGTCATATTTTAGTTACGTGAGGTGATGGGTGGGGACTGGGAATGCAATGAGAAATGAGAAGAGAAATGATCAACCATGCAGATTCATTTGTTCTTTTAATAACTTCCTAAACAGCTTTTGCCTGTCTGATTTCTGTTTTATTGCATCAAATAGTTGGAATTTGATATGAATCTGATTTTAGTTTATTATTGTAAATTGGGAATTGTATTTAGGCGATGAACAGAGATGTTTTCAGATGTTCTCTGTTCTGGTTTTGAAGCCATATGTTGCCAAATAAAAGCATTACTTTGCAAAATAAGTTTTTAAATCCAGCATTGACACATGGCTAGCTACTATTTTGGTCTGATTAATTCTTGGCTTGAGATTGGATGAGCTGCAATATATCATAGTCCTTCTGTTTGCTATTTGTACTATCGTATCTTTCTAAAGAAGGAAATCCTGAAAAAATTCAGCACAAATAAAGACCAGTGTTACCATGTGACTGCATCACTTAATAAAGGAGTTAGTGGGAATGAAAAAGGTGCCCCTGAAAAATCAAAAAGTAACCCGAGAAATTTCAAAAAGAGCTCTCTGAAAAAATAATAATTTTGATCCCTGCCCCACAACAAATGATCTTCCTCTCCATTCATTTAATTGATATTCCGCATTTTTTGAAAGATCCAATAATAGCTTGTGCATTAATACCATCCCATGATTTGGTGACAAAACCACGCAAACATCAAGCAGGGCAACACGCATGTTTCCTCTCTTTGTGAAAGATTTTTTTCTCCATCAACCTTTCAATTCAGCATAAACATGATCCTTGAATGGCTTGAGGCACACATCCTAAGGTTGAACTAAAGATGTTAGACCCCTAGTATAACTGCAATTTGGGTGTTAATTCTTCACAGGTGCCTCTTCATCTCCTCAGTTATATGGGATCTGTACCTGTCTCACACTACTAAGCTGCATTCTTTGCCCAGGCCACCAGGATAACTATAAGAACATAGCAAATAGGTGTAGGCAATTCGGCCCGTCGAGCCTGCTTTGCCATTCAAATGGATCATGGCTGATCATCTACTTCTTACTCCATTTTTCCCACTATCCCCATGATCCCTTAATGTCATTAGTCTCTAGAAATCAATGGATTTCTGTCTTGAACATGCTCAATGATTGAGCTTTCCCAGCCCTCTGGGGTAGAGAATTCCAAAGACTCACCAACCTCTGACTGAAGAAAGTCCTCCTCATCTCAGTCTTAAATGGCCTGTCCCTTATTCTGAGACTGTATCGCCTGGTTTTAGACTCACCAGCCAGGGCAAACATCCTATCCACATCTACCCTGTTATGTCCTGTAAGAGTTTTGTAAGCTTCAGTGAGATCACCTGTCGTTCTTTGAGATTCCAGAGAATACAGACCCAGTTTCTTCAATCTCTCCTCATAAAACAATCCCACCATCTCAGGGATTAGTAATCCCCTTGCAATGAAGGACAACATGCCATTTGCCTTCCTAATTGCCTGCTGCACCTGCATGCTAGCTTTTAGTGACTCATGAACAAGGACAACCAAGTCCCTTTGGACATGAACACTCCCAACCTCTCTATTTAAGAAATACTCTGCCTTTGTTTTTTCTACCAAAGTGGATAACTTAACACTTATTCACATATTCTGTCTGTATGTTCTTGCCCATTCACTTAGCCTGTCCAAACCCCTTTGAAGTCTCCTTGCATCTTCCTCACAACTTACATTCCCACCTAGTTTGGTGTCATCTGCAAATTTGGAAATATTACATTTGATCCCCAAATCCAAATCATTGATATTGATTGTGAACAGCTGTGGCCCAAGCACTGATCCTTGCAGTACCCCACTGGTAACAGCCTGCCATCCTGAGAATGACCTGTTCATTCCTACTCTCTTTTTTTCTGTCTCTTAACCAATTCTTAGTCCACAGTATATTACCCCCAATTCCACGTGCTTAAATTTTGTTTACTAACCTCCTGTGTGGGACCTTATTGTATGCCTTCTGAAAGTACAAATACACCACATCCACTGGTTGCCGTTTATCTATGCTACAAGTAACATCCTCAAAAAACTCCAACAGATTTGTCAAATATTATTTCCCTTTCATAAATCCATGTTGACTCTGCCGAATATCATTATTTTCTAAGTGTCCAGTTATCACATCCTTTGTAATAGATTTTAACATTTTCCCTTCTACTGACGTCAAACTAACAGGTTTGTCATTGTCACTTTTCTCTCTCCCTCCTTTCTTAAATAGTGGGGTTACATTTGCTACTTTCCAGTCTGCAGGAACCTTTCCAGAATCTATAGAATTTTGAAAGATAACCACCAATGAGTCTGCTATCTCTGTAGCCATCTCTTTCAGCACTCTGAAATGTAGCTCATCAGGTCCAGGGGATTCATCAACCTTCAGTCCAATTAATTTTTCAAGTACTACCTCTTTATTAATACTAATTTCTTTCAGATCCTCATTTTCACTACTCCCTTGGTTCCCTAGTATTTTTGGGAGATTTTCTGTATTTTCCTCCTTGAAGACAGACACAAAGAAATTGTTTAGTTTCTCCGCCATTTCCCTATTCTCCATTATAAATTATCCTGTCTCCCGCTGTAATGGACCCACAATTGTCCTTGTTAATCTTTTCCTTTTACGGTCTGCCTTTATGCATTTGTATCCTCTTTTCCCTTTCTTTATCAATTTTTTGGTCCTCCTTTGCTGGATTCTGAATTGATCCCAATCCTCAGGCTACCTGATAAACCACTTCCTTTGATCTAATGCAATCCTTAACTTCTTTTGTTAGCCACAGTTGACTCACCTTTCCTGTTGGGTTTTTGTGTCATAGAGGAATGTAAATTTGTTGTAGACCATGTAATGCTTCTCTAAATACTAGCCAGTGCCTGTCTACTGTCAAATCTTTTAATGTATTTTCCCAATCCATCAAAGCCAACTTGCCCCTCTGACCTTCATAATTTCCTTTGTTCAGATTTAGGGCCTTAGTTTCAGAATGAACTATATCATTTTCAAACTTAATGTAAAACTCTATCATATTATGGTCACTATTTCCTAATAGCTCCTATTCAATATGGTTATTAATTAGCCCTTTCTCATTACTTGATACTAAATCTAAAATAGCCCGATCTCATACTGCTCCAGAAACCCCATCTCGTATAAACTCCAGGAAGTCATTCCCTCATAGCATTAGTGCTAATTAGATTTACCCAGTCTATATGAAAATTGAAGTCACCCATTATTGCTATAACACCCATGTTACATGCAGCTTTAATTCCTGATTTATACCATGCCCATTACCACTACAGTTTGATGGCCTATAAGCAACTCCCAACAATGTTTGCTGCCCCTTGCTGTTTCTTAGCTCCCCCAAACTGATTCTACATCTTGATCCTTCGATCTAAGATCCTCTCTCATTAATGTACTGACCTCAACCTTTATTAACAGTGCTACCCCACCTCCTTCTCCCCTCCATCTATCCTTCCAAGATTACAAATATCCCTGAATATTCAGTTCCCAGACCTGGTCATCCTGTAACCATATTCTGCAATGGCACCAAATCATTCCCATTTACCTCTACTTGCACCTTCAAATCATCTACCTGGTTACAAATGCTGCATGCATTCAGATGGCCACACATCAGCCAACAACTTCACTCCATCCTCATCCATCCACCAGTTGTCATGGACATGCACAAACATTCCTGCAGGGAACTTGACTTTTACTTGGTTTTACATTTGAACATTACCATAGGTTTTAATTTCATTCTGTTGGCTATGCAGGCCAGTACCACCATGAATTCTTCTCAGGCTCTGTGGTTTTCACTAGAATGTTTTCAAACCTTTCCACACTATAGTTCAGTTGCTGGGCATATCAAAACTCATCGAATTTCATCTATGTTGCCAATGTGACAGAATGGGTACTTGTCTTTTGGCTGTGTGATGATGAATCGCTGGAAACTGGTAATTTTGGCATCAGGTTCTTTTGTTGTTTGAGTAATTTTGGTCTTCTGCCGCAACACTAAACATTTTCCTTCCATAAAGCAGCTATGTCAACTAGCTGTTGCTCTGAAATCTTTAGGTGGACTCAGGGTTTGATTTGACCCACTTAAATGTGTATATACGCCTTGCTTTTCTGGTGACAATGTAAGCATTCTGACGATTTTCGAGGATCCATTCCAATGCATGCTTCTCAAGATCAGGCCTGTGGCTGGTCCCTGTTCTCATGGCGCATTTAGTCTTAGTCTTCAGGGCGAATTCCTTCTTCCATTTCTCGCACCAGTTTTTCCACTAACACTGAATTCCCGCACTGCAGCACAGTTACTGACGAGTTAACAAATGTTACAACCTTTAGCTTGAAAGCAGCTCATACTTCACTTGTTTTGCTGGAACTCATTTCTCTGTCATTTGACATGTGTGGTCTGCTCTGTGTGGGTGTATCTTAAAATCCCAATTATCCTTGATGTGATTGCTACACACTTGGATGATCATGGAACAGAGTCATGCAAATTTTTTGTTCTGCGAGATATAAACTGTCAGTCTTAACTAGGCACTCCCCAACCGCTACCAATTAAATGCTGCATGAAAGCAAAAACACTGAGAATAAATTATGTACCAGCATAAAAGATTACCAGTTTAATTTTGCAGCATCATTGCCTTATTAAAAACAAAAATGTATAAATATTACTTCTAATGGTTCCATATGCTATTGTTGTAGTAACTTCACACACCCTAAGGATTGAGGCTATTTAACATTCAATGATATTGTCTGTATTATTGCAAGTTAATGGCTTTTGAGCAGAACTGTTTTAGGAACTGCATGTCCCCTTTCAGATTTATAACATTCAACAGGACACCTAGCACTATATTTCTTTCAATAGGTATTCAGCCAAATGTATCTTCAGATTTATGCAAAGGTGTCAGGCAGGTGGAATAAAAAAGTGAACCACATTTACTATCATTCAATAATGGTGAGTATTTCCAGGAGATTAAACACACGGGCTATATTACTACAAGTGTAGAAGGCTCAGTCATTATCCTTTGGGAGTTACATAGAATTGTCATCAATTAGTCTAGAAAAAAATGATGGATGGGGCGAAGTTGTAAAATTATTAGCCAGGAATTCATGAAACTTCAAACAAAGCAATACCTCCAAAATGTGGCTATAATGCACTTAGGGGATTTGTGCAGTAAAATACTTCAGAACCTTCCTCCCCTAAAGGTTGTTTAAACAAAGTCACTCAATTTCCCCATGTCTTAATGAATAAAAGCAGCATTGTTCCCTGGTTTAAATTTGTTTTCTCAGTCATCTAACCTCAAGTAGAGCAGCTATCGGGCACCATGACTGATCCTAGCAACTCATGCAAGAGGAAGGAAAATCAACCATAGTTTCTACTCCTGACCATTACTGGTGACAAACAACAGACTGGACTGGGCTCAACTATAAAAAGACTTGCGTTTATATTGCCTCGTTCACAACCTCAGGCTGTCCTAATGTACTTTACAGCTTTTTTTGGGAAAAATATACTTTATTCATAAAATATATGAAAGAACATTACAATATGTTTTAGAATGGCCATCACAAAAAGTGCAGTCATATTCAACTTTCCACATAGATCATGAGGTGCTTCAATATAATCAATAAACATTACAGATATTTCCACATGGTCATTGCAGACAGACAGTGCAATGGTAAAGTACTTTATAGCCAACAAACTATGTTTGGAATGCAACACAGTTGTAATGTAGGAAATGTGATAGCCAGTTCGCGTAACAGCAAAGTGATAGTGACATAAAAAAAACCAGAAAATACTGGAAATATTTAGGTCAGATTGCATCTGTAGAGAAGGAATTAATGTTTCGAGTCGATATCTTTTTATCGGAAAGTGATAACGATGCCAAAGAATAACTCCACGCTCTTCAGAATATTGCCATGTTAATTTGCTCACAAACTCCAAACAAACTGCTTCCAATAGAGCTGCACAGAAAGCCAGTATTTCTGCCAACTCCAGCATGATGCCACCACCAAACTCATCTTCCCTTCACCCCCCCTGGCGGCATTCCGCAGGGATCGTTCCCTCCTGGTCCACTCCTCCATCACCCCCTACACCTCAACCCCCTCCCACGGCACCTTCTCATGCAACCGCAGAAGGTGGAACACCTGCCCCTTTACTTCCCCCCTCCTCCCCGTCCAACGGCCCAAATACTCCTTTCAAGTGAAGCAGCATTTCACTTGCACTTCCCTCAATTTAGTCTATTGTATTCGCTGCTCCCAATGCAGTTTCCTCTACATTGGAGAGACCAAACGCAGACTGGGTGACTGCTTTGCAGAACACCTTCGGTCTGTCCACAAGCATGACCCAGACCTCCCTGTCGCTTCCATTTCAACACACCACCCTGCTCTCATGCCCACATGTCCATCCTTGGATTGCTGCATTGTTCCAGTGAAGCTCAACGCAAACTGGAGGAACAGCACCTCATCTTCTGACTAGGCACTTTACAGCTTTCTGGACTGAATATTGAGTTCAACAATTTTAGATCATGAACTTTCTCCTCCATCCCCACCCCCCACTTTCCAATCCCCCTTTTTTCCCAATAATTTATATTTTTCTTTTCCCACCTATTTCCATTATTTTTAAATGTATTTCCATCCATAGTTTTATCTCTACCTTTTAGCCTATTTCGATCCCTTCACCCCACCCTATCCCACCCCACCCCACCCTACCCCCACCAGGACTATCTGTACCTTGCTCGTCCTGCTTTCTACCCTTAATATCAACTAATAGCACATTTCTTAGATAATATCACCACCATCAACACCTCTTTGTCCTTTTGTCTATGAGATCTTTTGGCAATCTCCACCTATCACTGGCCCTCTATCCAGCTCCACCTGTCCCACCCCCCCTTAAACCAGCTTATATTTCACCACTTTTCTATTTTTCCTTAGTTCTGTTGAAGAGTCATATGGACTCGAAACGTTAACGTATTCCTCTCCGCAGATGCTGTCAGACCTGCTGAGCTTTTCCAGGTATTTTTAATTTTGTTTTGGATTTCCAGCATCTGCAGTTTTTTGCTTTTAAGCCAGTAACCAACTGTGTGAAAAGATATTACCACAATCACAGACAGAGGTTACACTGTAAATAGCAGCACCCTTAAGGAGTTCAGCTACAGAAAAACAAAGTCAGCAGAGAGGCGTTTCCCTTTATCTCCACAAGCCAGGAAAATACAGCTAAGTTGGTATAGATTCAATTTCCATTACATTTTATAACATATGCTTTGATACTAAAACTAAAGCAATGTAATTATAATTAAAATTAACACTGAGCTAAACACTGCAGAACAATACTTGGGAATTGTGTAAGAAGTTATGCAGTTTGGAAGCAAAATCAACCGGTCGGTAACACGCTATAACGGTCAGGTGAGTGACGCAGGATAAAACCACGGGCTTGCAGTCATATCCCACATTCCTTACAAATCCCTGCTGGATGAGACAGTCACACTTGTGGCACAAACTCAAAAGCAGCTTATGCTATTCTGGGAAACCTGCTTACTGCTGGATAGTTAATGTTATGTCATCCAAGGATGATTGTCGATTTTAGTTAAGCTGCCAGGCCAGCAAAATGTACCAACAATAAAACAAAGTAAAATCAAAAACCTAATCGTTGATGCCTAAAATAATGTTCCCCCACCCACTACAGTTAACCAACTGAAAATAGAGCTACTGCTGTCCGAGGTAACCTTCCCCCACCTACAGATAAACAATTACAATGATTAATTCTGCATTAAGGTCCTGGAGGTTAGGATTTACAGAGTCAGAGGAATAGCCCAATGACAATATTATATTTTATAAGAGTGCTGAACATGTTTGCAAATATTTTATGTCACAGGCGCAACAGGAGGGGTTAAAGCTTTGGGGAAGCCTGGTGCTCTCACACTAAAAAGCTTATGACCCAGACCTTGTTTTGGTGGGGTGGGGGGAAAGAGAGAGAGGCACGGAGGATGGCGGTGGGGGTTGGGGAGGAGAGAGAGAGAGAGGAGAGGGGGGTGGGGGAGGAGAGGGGGGTGGGGGAGGAGAGGGGGGTGGGGGAGGAGAGG
>NC_135893.1:6965889-7275889 GCF_964194155.1 Cetorhinus maximus
GAGAGGATGGGGTGGGGGGGGGAGAGGAGAGAGAGGATGGGGTGGGGGGGGGAGAGGAGAGAGGGTGGGGGGGAGGATTGGGGTGGGGGGGAGGATTGGGGTGGGGGGGAGGATTGGGGTGGGGGGGGAGGATTGGGGTGGGGGGGGAGGATTGGGGTGGGGGGGAGGATTGGGGTGGGGGGGAGGATTGGGGTGGGGGGAGGATTGGGGTGGGGGGGAGGATTGGGGTGGGGGGGGAGGATTGGGGTGGGGGGGAGGATTGGGTGGGGGGGGAGGATTGGGGTGGGGGGGAGGATTGGGGTGGGGGGGAGGATTGGGGTGGGGGTGGGGGGGATTTTTGGGGGGGAGGATTGGGGTGGGGGGGGGATGGGTGGTAGGGGATGTTGGGGTGAGGGGGGTGGGGGAGGATTGGGGTGGGGGGGTGGGGTGATTGGGGGGAGGGATGGGGGGGTGGGGGGTGGGGAGGATTGGGGTGGGGGGTGGGGGAGGATTGGGGGGGGGGAGCGGATTGGGCGGTGGGGGGAGGATTGGGGTGGGGGGATGGAGGATTGGGGGGGCCGGCTGCCTTCTGGAACATCCCTCACACCCAGTCCATTATCTGACCGGTAACCAGGGCGGGGAACGGCCTGACGGATTAAATAATTTCCCCCAAACCCTCACCCCCCCCAAACTGATAAAAACGAAGCTTCCTTTAACTCACCCTCCTGCGAAAAGGTGCAGCACTGTTTCCCTCTGTGCCATCTTCACACTAACATTGTGAGTGAAGCTAGTGCCCTGAGCCGCTCCGAACTGACAGCAACCGGGGTGGGGGGGAAAGAATGGTGGAGAGGCCAGTGCGCAGGCGCGCGGCGGCCGGCTTGTGACGTCAGCGGGGGCGGGACGGGGGCGGTGGCCTACGTCACTGCGGTGGCGTGCGTCATCGGTGGGCAGAGGGGCGGGGCATGTGACTGGCTACACACAGGGGACTGTGTGCAAATTGTAACTGGAAACTCAGCCAGAAAGAAGCAAAGAAAGAGTTGCATTGACACAGAAGCAAAATGCTTGCGGAGGCTGGAAATCTGAAATAAAAAATAGATAAAATAAAAATAAATGGATATTGAACTATTGCCTGAAAGGAAAGAAGTTGCAGGGCTAGGGGGAGAAGGCCGGGGGAACGGCACAAGGTGCATTGCTCATTCAGAGAGCTAGCACAGGCACGATGGGCCAAATGGCCTCCTTCTGCGCTGTAACCATTCTGAGATTCCGTTGGAAATATCCCGCAGGTCTGACAGCATCTGGGGAGAGGAAGAAGAGTTAACGTTTCAGGTCTGTGGCCTTTCATCAGAACTTGCATTTTATATAGTATCTTTTGTGACCACCGTTGAAGTACTGTACTGGAGGTCTTGTGGCTCAATAGGTAGCACCCCTGCCTTTGAACCCGAAACTCAAGTTTAAAGTTCCACTCTAGGACTTGTTGGCCATGGAAGGAACATTCATGATGCAGTTCAACAGACTGATAATCAGCCTGTTAATCTTTCCAACACTTTCCCATTATCCTTCAAAGATGTGAAACAACAAGAAATACTTTTACAGCCAATGAAGTGCTTTTGAAACGTAGCCACTGTTGTAATGTAGAAAACGCTGCAGCCAATTTGCACACAGCAAGCTCCCTCAGACACAATATGATAATCGCCAGATGATTTTTCTTTTGTGACCACATGGACTGCAGCAGTTCGAGGAGTTGGCTCACCATCAATTTCTCAAGGGCGGATAGGAATGGGAAATAAATGCTGGCTTTGCCAGCAATACCCACATCCCATGAACGAACACACACAAAAAAAAACAGGCTCCATTCAACCAGACTGGCTAGAAAAACTCACCCAGAAAGGCTTGGGAAAGGCCTAGAAAAGAAAATAGAAAAAGAGGACCATGGACACAAGTGGCTTACCCTCTCAATATTTGCCAAACAAATAGGGGTGTAAATTAGTTACCTTTATTTCAGAGCATAACATTTTGAGATTATGAATAATTTGAGCTTGACATATGGTAAGTGTGGCATTCTTGGGAGGACAAAAGTGCTGGATTATCCACAACAATGTTTCCTCATGTCATTTCTGGGTCTTATTGATAGAGATAGGCTTGAGTGCAGCATAAAAACTGGCATGGGCGTGTTGGGTCAAGTGGCCTGTTTCTGTCCTGTATTTAATTGCAAGAATAATCAACGTTTCCATAATTGTTGTAACATGCAAAAACTAGGATGATAGGAGGTGAACTGGATGGACCTCGGCCTGTTTCTCATCACTGTTCCTTGTTTTCCAATATATTCTGTTGGTTTAATTGATTAGAGTCCAGGATGCTGTAAATTCAGGCTGCATTCCAGCATAGATTTAATGAGGGGCTGCAGTAGTGACATACGTCATAGCAAGCGAAAGAACCCACACTCCATGAAGTGATTTAAAAATAAAAAAGTGAGGAGCTAACAGAAAAATTAAATAAACTTCGTCAGAATGCCTTAAAAAGAACCCTAATTATGTTTTTCTTTAAAAAAAAGTTACAAAGTAAAATGTCACCATGTGACAACACAAGTAGCTGTGGCGACAATTTTTGTAGTGTGTGAACAGTCTATCTTCAAAAGATTGGACGTTTACATGATAATGCATAAATAAAAGGTTTTGAAACAGGTCAATCACATATGCACTTATATTGTCATACCTTCAAATTAACTATATCGAAAAGAGTGATTTCCTGATTCCTTTGAGTGTACCTTAGGGCTTGATTTAGAGCAACTGGGAATCTGAGATTACACACACCTCCAAGTTGTATAAATGGAAAAGATCATGGTCAGCCATCCGACAAAACAACTCCTGTATTTATTCGTATGGAAATCACTCTTCAGGTGAGCTTCATTTGTAGGTAGATTGCTGGCATACTTGTACTTGCCTCTACTTATTTCACAGATAACAGAAACACACTACCAATAATTACCAGATTGGGGGTGTTCACTGGCTATTGCTGGTTGCAGGACCTGATGTTTAATCCACAAAATATAAAAAATAACATGGAAATTAATTTCCAGACTAATGACGGGATTGGATAACCAAATGTGAATTTAGACAATAAATTCAACTCATATTACTCCACACAGCAATGTCCTCAAAGTGCCTTATTTGCTGTGGAGTTCCTTTATTCACTTTTGCTTTACTGAAAAGATAGGGCTTTTCATGTTGTTCCCTAATTTTATTGGCATCCCATGACTAGAAGCATCAGGGCACCATATGTTCACAAAATTCTATTAATGGGAATATAAGAAGCCGTTAGTGATCTAGATGGGAGACTGTCAGGAACTCAGGGACGAGGCTGCTATCACGTAGCTTTATAAAAAGACTTTTGGCCTGGTACAAACTTTGCAGATGTTTGTAGCAAGTGACTTACTTGGCAAGCCATCAAAATTCTTTGATGCAAGTCAGACGTCGACCTAAGACACCATTGTTGCTGCTGCCGCCGATCAGTGGTTGTCTGCAGATTAATATGTTTTGAGAAACTGTCCAAGGAATGTTTTTTTGTTTTTTTACCAATAGAAACTTGCGTTTATATCGTGCCTTTAACATAGTAAATGTCCCAATCACTGGAGTGATTACTGGACAAGATTTGGCTCCCAGCAGCATAAGGGGATATTAGGACAGGTGACCAAAAATTTGAGATGCTAACAAGTTACATGACAAGGCACTTGCCGTTAAAACAGAATTTTACCCCTTCTCATCAAGTCCAGTAATTACCATTTGTCTGACACCAATCTGCAGTGCAGTCCATATACTGCATATCACTGAACTTGTGCTAATTTTATCAAAGGTTTCATAGTTCAGAGGGAGAAATTGCTGACTGCAGTTGCTCCTTTGACCATAGACAGAAAGGGTGATTTAAGTCCGAAGTGATTTGTTTCTAATCAGATAAGGAACAGACGTCATCCCCTGGGATGAAATGTCATTTTAGCCCAGCTCACTGGAGGAGGGGGATCCGCCTGAGTTGGATAAATTATTTTACACTCTGCCCAATACTTTCCAGTGACTTTAAAACTACAAAAGCTCAAGTCCACCATTTAGCGAAACATAAACTTCACTTAAAGGTGCTAATAGGGAACAATAGCATAGTAGTTATGTCAGGGGATTAGTAATCCAGCTGTCTGCACTAACAATCCAGAGAGATGTATTCTAATTCAGTTAATTAAATAAATCTAGAACAAGAAAAAAATAGTATCTAATGGTGCTTACATTACTGCTGGCTTGTTCTAAAATGCATTGGGTTTCTAAGCCCTTTGAGGAAGGAAATGTGCTGTCCTCGTTTGTTCTGGCCTGTATGTGACACAGAGTCACAGCAATATGGTTGACTAGCTCTGAGATGTAGAGGGATCTGGGTGTCCTAGTGCATGAATCGCAAAAGGTTGGTCTGCAGGTGCAGCAAGTAATTAGCAAAGCTAATAGATTGTTATTGTTTATTGCGAAGGGAATTGAATATAAGAACAGGGAGTTTAAGCTTCAGTTACAGGGCATTGGTGAGGTCACATCTGGAGTACTGTGTACAGTATTAGTCTCCTTATTCAAGGAAAGATGTGAATGTGTTAGAAGCAATTCATATAAGGTTTACTAGACTAATACCAGGAACGGGCGGGTTGTCTTATGGGGAAAGGCTGGACAGGCTAGGCTTGTATCTGCTGCAGTTCAGAAGAGTAAGAGGCAGATTGATTGAAACATATACGATCCTGAGGGGACTTGACAGGGTGGATGTTGAAAGGATGCTTCCTCATGTGGGAGAATCTAGAACTGCCAGGAGAGACTGGAGCAAAGGGGACAGATAGCCAGCCCCAAGCTAAGGAAAAACCCCAAAAATCCAGGGAAGTGGAAGAGGCAAAAGTCCAAAGAAGACCTTCTAGTCAATGGAAGGACAGGAACCTGGAAAAGGTTCTGTTAAATGATGTTAAGCGTGAGGGGCAGAGAAAAAGGCTTCAAGCTTCATATTTAGAGACAAAAGCTGCAGAAAGCAGATATAAAGTTTGCAAGAGGCAAGAAAGTCCAAAGAGATGGCTGAATGTCTGTAACTTTTTGCTATGGGCATGTGAAACAGTGGTGTACTGTTGACGGCTGAGTTGGTGAGAGAGAGTGCGTGGAAGATAACTTGAAGGTGTGTGGTGATCTAGGCAAGTGGAACATTGGATGGAGAGTTTGAAACCCTGGGGGTGGACCCTTGTGGAAGGTGTCTGAGAGAAAGCGTTGGTTTGGGAGAAGATTCCAAAGCGAGTTCTTGGAGAGTGGAGATTGGAAACGCTCGTGTGAAAGACGGAGTTCAGTGAGACTGGTTGGCTCGTGGTGTGACAAGCGTCTGGGGGGAAGTTGAGGAGAGATCCATAGCATCTGTTTGAGGTGGCGTCTGTCACTTGGTTTCAGAGTGTGGTGTGTCTGACCACAGGGTTCCATAGGTTGACATGGACTGTGTACTTACTGTGAACATTAAAGTATAAGGTATCTTTTGTAACTTGTGTTATCCTTACAGATTTGTATATATCTGTAAAGGTATAGTTGTGGGTGAAGGAGTATTGTAATATAGCTCATCTTTTCTTGTTGAATAAATATTTTATTTTTTGTGTTAAAAGTTCATCAGCTGATTCCTGTGACTCTGTTCAGTACCTATTCTCCACGTACCTACACAAAGAAATAAAAGTTAGGATCTATCAAGCTGGGTTCCACCCTGGGATCAGGCTTGTCCAGTGGTAACCTCAGCTGGGATCATAACAGTCGCTAGGTCAAAATCCTGGAACTCCCTTCCTAACAGCACTGTGGATGTACACCTCTTGGACTGCAGCCATTCAAGAAGGCAGCTCACCACCACCTTCTCAAGGACAATTAGGAATGGGCAATATATGTTGGCCCAGCCAGCGACGCCCACATCCCATGAATGAATTTTAAAAAAGCCAGATTTTCTGGCCCCAGCCACTGCTGGGATTGTCCGGTCCCACCAAAAGTCAATGGACTTTTGGCTGGGCCGCTGTATCCCTCGCAACGGTTCCCACCTTGACAGGGCTGGAAAATCCCAGCCAGAGTTTACGTGCGGAATCATCCCGTCTTGACAGTGGTGGGAATCATGACAGGTTGGGGGCGGAGGAGTCAAAAAATCAGTTTCCTGATGTCAGGAAATTAGGTCAGAATCTCATTCCCCTGACTTTCCTGGCGGTTAATGGTGGGTTGACTTTCCCGCTGATGAACATTG
This sequence comes from Cetorhinus maximus, assembly GCF_964194155.1. NCBI lineage: Eukaryota > Metazoa > Chordata > Chondrichthyes > Lamniformes > Cetorhinidae > Cetorhinus > Cetorhinus maximus. The sequence continues at coordinate 6,972,127 of NC_135893.1, forward strand.
GGACCCCATTTTGCGTCTCATGAATGCTCATTACCAGACCAACAGACCAGAATCTTATCCCCCCAATCAAATCTTGCACCCCGCCAGTGGGAATTTAGTTCATTTTGTTTTACGGCTCAACATATGAAGTGTGGGACTCCGCGAGGGACTTCCAGGACCGAACAGGCGCTCGACACTGCCTTCCCCATTCTTGAATGCCGCTCTTGGGGTGCTGGGAAACGCCAACATAGGAGATGGTACGCACAGGAAGGGGTGTGGAAAGCATGAAGAGGGAGTGGAAGGCATGAAGGTGGATGAGGGTGGGGGTTGGAAGGCATGATGGGGGAGTGAAAGGGGCAAAGGAGGAGTGGAAGGTGTGAAGGAGGAGTGGAAGGCGTAAAGGGGGAGTGGAAGGTGTGAAGGAGGAGTGGAAGGTGTGAAGGAGGAGTGGAAGGCGTAAAGGGTGGAGTTGGAAGGCACAAGTGGGGTTGTTGCAAGGTATGGGCGGGGGGGCCATTGTAAGGCACGAAGCGGATTGGAAGGCATGAAGGGGGAGTGGAAGGGTGCAAGGGGGTGGAGTGTCCAGGGAAGCGGGGGAAAAGTGTTTTATAGGGCGCAGGTCTGTAGTGTCAATGCTGGAGCCCTGGGGGGGAGAACTGAGTGTACTGATGGTAAGAGGGAACGGTCAAGTGGGAGGGGGAAGTGGAATGTGGTAGGTTGGGAGGGTCAGGGTGTATGTTTGGTGGGTGTAGTTCTCATTGGGATGGTCATTGGGGGGGACAAGAAAGGTGGCACGGATAACAAGATCGGGCAAGGTCAGGGCGGGAATGGACATGGTAATGGGCGTGGGCTCCGAGGGAAGGGAGGCATCTGCAGGTTGATCGTGATAGGGCCCCAGGATGATGGGGTGAGGTTCAGAGGTTTCAGAGGGGAGAGTAAAGGTCACATTGGGTGGGTCAATAGTGATGGGGGGGGGAAGTTGGTGGGTGACAGTGGGAGGGGAAGAAGTGGTGGAGTGGGGTTGGTAGGAGACGGTTAATATCTCTGCAGCATGGCAGCTCACCAGCAAGGCAAAGTCCTCAATATCCAACTTCAAAACATCGAGGTGGGAGGAGGGTCTTCTTGGGTCGGTAAGCTCAAGGTCATCACAACTGCCCAAATAAAGGGACACCCTAATAATCATGGGGAAACTGGTCATTTGAAATACTAACAATATGGTGAAGCCCACATGGCAACAGGTCTGGGCCAGAGGCTTCTCAGAACAATGAGATCCCAGCAAGATGTTGAGCTGCTGTTCATTCTGAGCCATTTGCCATTGGCTGCAGTCAGAGTTAGGGATGAAAGGAGAGAGGGAGGTAGATGCCTACAAGGGGCATGCTGGTGAATGTCAGCCAACTCGTGACTGCAAACCTCCATCCTCCCAGGTGAATGGTCATGCCTGACAAGGGCTCATGTGGTTACTCTTTCCATTTTGACAAAGCAAAGGTCTCTCTATAAAGCCTCAAGGGCAGTGGAGGCAAGCAGTACAGTGAGAAGGAGGCTTCTCGCACTTGGCTCTCATCACCCTTGTCGAAGAGCAATGTCTCCATTCGCAGGCATGTATTAAGGGGAGGAACACCCATTTTGGCCCCCGAGGATGCCCTTCACCTGGAAGGGTGGAGTGCATGTGACCATTAAAATAACTAGCAGCAAGAAGGAATCCAGGAAACTTACAAACAGCGCAAGTGAACATATATTTACAAGTGCCAAACTATATACAATAATTGTACACCTGTGCCACCATTGTGCATTCAGAACTTCTTAATATTTCTTAGTCTTACACTACGTCCAGGTGCATCCCTAACAACCGCAGCAGAGGTGGAGGCAGCTGCTGACCACTATGCCCTGTTGTCTTAAATGACTTTGGCAGGCATCCTCTGGAGGGCCGAGGCCTAGAGTGTCCTGGCCTGTTAAGGATCTCCTGCTGTGGGGCAGGTGCGCCCTCCTTGGCCTGACCAGCTGTAGTTGATAGGATCACGTCCAAATGGGATTTGGAGTGGCATGATACCTTTGGAGTGTCCTGGGTGGATAGCCCCAGGGTGTCCGGTTGATGCTCCTCTTCCCTTTGGGTGCCCGGGGGCTCCTCCCTCTCTCCTTGGGAGCAAGGGGCACCTGGAGGAAGGTCGAGGTGCCCCGTCCCCTCTTGCCTAGCCACTGCTGAAACACATCCATGGCTAGAGTGATGGTGTGCAGGTCTGAGTGCATATCCGGTAGAAACTGCTGGATCTGGGTCTCCAAGGCAGCCTCCACCCTTCCCAAGGTGATCCTGATGTACTTGCATGCCAGAGCTATGACATCAGAGAGCACACAACCTGATTCCTCCATCTTTCGTGTCACTCTGTTGAGGGCTTCTGTCGCCTCTGACTGATGTTCCCCTGTTTCTGTTTGCATTTCCAGCATGTGTCCGAGGGCCAATTGCAGAGGCTGGTCTTTGCAGGGGCCTGTTCTCCAGCAGTCCTCCGAGTGCAGAGAATTCGGCTGTCACTGCCCCTGCCTGCTGTGGATATGTGTCTGTGAAGCGACCACCAGCTGACCCTAATCCTGCTTGGTGGAGGGTGCAGGTAGACGCCGTGATGGCTCTACAGGTGTGAAACCCTCTTCTGCCTCCTCCAAGGTGTACTGGGGACTGGGGCTTTCTTCTATGGAGGACGCTGGCCTCTCCCTCTTCCTGCTGGCACCTGGAATGGAGATAAGAGAGAAGGAGTGACTGCCTAGGCAAACATTACACACATTACTCACATTCATTGTCCAAAGTTCTCTATATTATTGGATACTTCCTCATTGGGTTGTTGGGAGAGATCAACTTTGCCCTTGGCACAGGGCAAGTCCTCCCCTTGTCCTCCCCTGCCAGTTCTGCTGCTGAAATTGTGTGAGGTTTCTTAGTACCGGCATTCCACCTCCCATCTTCTCTCTCTCCCTCCTGTTGTGGGCTATCTTTCTCATGCATAAAAACAGATGGATTGAGTGTGAGCACATTGGGTGAAACAGCAGGTCAGAGGCTGGCAATTCTGTGACGAGCAACTCACCTCCTGACTCCCCAAAGCCTGTCCACCATCTAGAAGGGACAAGCCAGGAGTCTGATGAAATAGATTCCACTCTCCAGGATGAGTGTGGCTCCAACAACAATGAAGAAGCTACACCATCCAGGACAAAGCAGCTTGCTTGATTGGCACTCCATTCACCACCTTCAACATCCAATCCCTCCACCACCCTCTAAGCGTGGCACAAGAGATGGAGAAGTCTGTCTTGTGTGCTCTGATATCATGGCTCCGGCATGCAAGCACATTGAGCCAGGCTTTGGGAAGTCAGGGGGTGAGTTAATTGTCATAGGATCTGACCTGCTCTTGTAGCCTCTGACCTGTTCGTGTAGGCGCAGTATTTATATGGCTAGCCCAGTTCAGTTTCTGGTCAATGGTAACCCCCCCCACCCAGGATGTTGATAGTAGGGATTTCAGCGATGGTAATGCCATTGAACATCAAGAGGCGATGGTTAGATTCTCTCTTGTTGGAGATGGTCATTGCCTGGCACTTGTGTGGCATGAATGCTACTTGCCACTTGTTAGCCCAAGCCTGGGTGTTGTCCAGGTCTTGCTACATTTGGACATGGACTGCAGCGGTTCAAGAAGGCAGCTCACCAGCACCTTCACAAGGGTAATTAGGGAAATGCAACAAAAATGCTGGCCTAGCCAGTGACACCCATGTCCCACGAAAGAATACAAAAAAAAGTGCTAAGGTCTCATCTGCTGACCTGTGTTACATCCCTATAGACTCTAACCTTTAGACTTAGGAGAGTGTGAGTTTGCAGCGTGTAGAAGTTTGACTTACCCTAGCGGAGCGGATGAGATTATTCATCAGTTTCCTGCACTGTGGGGCTGTCCCCCTCTGGACCTCACAGGCGCTGACCACCCTGGCGACCTCTGTCCATGCGGGATGGCCTCCTGCTCCCATCCCTTGGAAAGTGGACCTCCCTCCTTCCCTTGACCGCCTGGAGGAGAATCTCCAGGGAGGTGTTGCTGAACTGCGGGATCGGAGGTTGCTGCTTTCTCATCGACATACTTTGCTGGAATCTGGAGGTCCCGCCACAGTGATCGATTGGCTGTCTGGGTGACTTATAAAGACGGTGCCCGGACATGATGACAGGGCAGGCGACTTCCTACCCACCCCGCCATGCAATTCAACATGATCCTCGCGGCTGTATAATTAATCAGCGGAACAATGCAAGATTCGGCATTCTCACCCGCCCCACTCTCCAGCAGGAGTCACTTCCCATTCCTGCCACCGGGACTTAGTCCAGGATTGGAAAGTTCCGCCCAATATTTCAGGTTATATTTCAGCTGGCTCCTTTACCTTAAACACTGTCGGGGGTGGGGTGGGGGGGGCGGGGGGGGTGCAGTTTTAATCCCCCTAAAATGCACGGGCTTTGGTTAAGTGGGATAGTATAAAGTTCAATCACTTCGGATTCCGGCAAAGAATGTTGATGAGAAAGTGGTATTGTCACTGGACTGGTAATCCAGGGATCCAGGGTAATGCTCTGGGGTCCTGGGTTCAAATCCCAACATGGCAGATAGTGAAATTTGAATCCAGTGAAAATCTTGAATTAAAAGTCTGCTGATGACCATGAAATCATTGCCGATTGTCGTAAAAACCCATCTGGTTCACTAATGTCCTTTAGGGGAGAAAATCTGCCACCCTCACCTGGCCTGGCCTACATGTGACTCCGTGTTGACTCTTAAAAATGTCCTCTGAACAAGGGCAATTAGGGATGGGTAATAAATGCTGGCTTAGCCAGCGATGCCCACATCCCATGAATAAAAAAAAATCAGTCATGATCTTTCTGAATGGTGGAGAAGGGCTGAATGGCCTAGTCCTGCTCCTAAGTCCAATATTCTTATGCTCCTGATTATTGTTGAGAGCGGTATGTTTTCTTGGTGCTAATTTTTTTTTCCAATTTAATGACTATATTTTCCAGTTTAGATTGCGCATAAGGATAATGGATTATAGGAGTGGGAATACAAAGCATAAATGTAGCCAATTATTATGGAGGAGTTTGCGTGCGAGTTAGAAAAACTGACACTTGCTGATTTATTTGGACTTTAGACTTTCATCTGGACTTTTAAAAAATCAGCTGGTCAAGAATGACAATGTTAGAAATGCAGGTGCTTTTAAGGGTAAACCAGGACAAGCTTCAGAGCGAATTGAGAGCTGATGATGCTCACTGAAGCTTGTACTTCAGAGCTGGGCTTTTCACCTAGTAAGTGCGTTTTTGCTCCTGGATAGGGAGAGGATTTAGAACTGGAAACTGGACTATAGTTTAACAATCAAACAGTTGTGATTCACAGAACATCTTAGAACCATAGAAAAGTTACAGCACAGAAGGAGGCCATTCGGCCCATCTTGTCCATGCCAGCCCGAGGACACCCCGGTACGGCAGATGCTGTCAGACCTGCTGAGTTTTTCCAGGTATTTTTATTTTTGTTTTGGATTTCCAGCATCCGCAGTTTTTTGCTTTTATCTTAGTGTTTAATTGACTGCCATTTCTCTTCAAGGAATGCCTACCTTGAAGAAGTATTGCTCTTCTCTCCGACAGGATTTCCGTCTCTCTCTTTTGCCTTGTTCACTTTCATTGCTTTCCGTTTCTCTCCTGGTGTTTGACAAGGTGTTTACTAAAACTATCTCCACCTATCACTGGCCCTCTATCCAGCTCTACTTGTCCCACCCCCCCCTTCCTTAAACCTGCTTATATTTCACCTCTTTTCTCTTTTTCCTTAGTTCTGTTGAAGAGTCATACGGACTCGAAACGTTAACTGTGTTCCTCTCCGCAGATGCTGTCAGACCTGCTGAGTTTTTCCAGGTATTTTTATTCTTGTTTTACCATTTCTAATCCCACCTTCCTGCACCCTTAGACAGGGAACCTGTTCCACTGCCAATTAAGGGGGTAGCCCGGTCAAAATTCCAGGTCAGTGACTGATTTCCACCACCAGCACCCCGACCTCTCGGGATTGGGTTCGGGACCCGGAAACAGTCTTCTGCTTCCTGATTTGGTCAATGGATATCCACGTGTGAAACAAAGAAGAGGGCGCAGAGAAAACAGAGGCCAGTGAGTCACGCACCTTCTCAGCCCTCTGTCTTCTTCTGCAACCAATGCAGCAGAGGCTGCCCTGCCAGAGCGGGGCTCCTGATGCTTGACAAAGAGTTGGACGACCACGGTACAAACCATCGTCTTTCGAGATGGAAGACTGTCACTGGAAACAGGGTAGACTTTGTACCCCACGGTCTAGTTTGGAGTAGGTTTGATTATTCCTCTGAGGAAAAAAAAATCGATTCACTGCGTCAGCACAGCTTATATTGAGGTACATGGAACAGCAATTGAGAATGTTTATTTCTGTTGGTAAGGAGATGTCGAGTAAAAGCTGGACGATCAAAGAGGGGGGAGGGAAAGTAATTCGGAGGAGGAAGTTTCCAGACTCTGGGGCATTAGGGTTAAAGATTAATTACCTTAGTTTGTTGAAAGACTGTAGTACAGCCGTTGTATTTCACACGCTAGTTGCAAGGTGCAACACCAAATGCTTGGCTTGAAGCTGTTAAAGCAGCAGCTGAGGTTAGCTTTGTGACTGTGTCTTTCCAGGCCGGGTCATGAGGACTCGAAACGTCAGCTCTTTTCTTCTCCACCGATGCTGCCAGACCTGCTGAGTTTTTCCAGGTAATTCTGTTTTTGTTTTGGATTTCCAACATCCGCGGTAGCTTTTAGCTTTTTGTTTTTATCTTTCCAGACCTTCCTGGCTTCACTCTACATCTGTTTATATACAGGATGCGATAGACGCACTGACCCAAATACAGCTGGCATATCTGGGTCAGTTCATCAGACTGCTTTCCAACATGTGAAAAGGGACAGTGAGCAACAAAGCAAAGCTAATGTGGCATCCTTAGATTTCCCAGATTACTGGGAGTAGCTGGCTTCACCTGTGTGTAGATACAGGTGTCATCATCTGGGTCTCATAACAGATATAGGAAGGGATACTGTCATGAGCAGTGTTGTACAGGACATTCTGTTGACTGCAAAGCCTAGCGCATGCCACACTTGGTGTGCAGGTGACCCCCCCCCTTAACCTCTGGATAATCTGTTGTCCTTCTTTCCTTTGAAAGGTACAAAACCAACTCTGGGCTGAATTTTCGCAAGAATTGGGATTGTTTCCAGGTCTTGAACCCAATCCCGAGAGGTCGGGGTGCTGGTGGTGGAAATCAGTCACTGACCTGGAATTTTGACCAAGCTGCTCCTTTAATTGGCAGTGGGACGGGTTCCCTGTCTAAGGGTGGCTAGCAGGTGGGTACTTGAAGCTGGAGGGCCAATCGGAGGCCTTCCAGTATGAACAGCACCCGGCTGCAGTGAAAGGTAAGTAGATGAAAGGGTGCTTCAGCAAGAAGATACCCTCTCAACCAGTTTTAAAAAAAAATGTAAGTAAAAAATACAGAAAGCAACCAGGCCACCGCTGCTGCTGGATGTGGGGGCAGTGGCGTGGGGAAGGGGATTGGGGGAGTGCTGGGAATCCCATCTACAAGGTGGCCTTTGGCTGCACCCTCAGCCAGGCAGGTATGGGAGAGCCTGCAGACCTGCCTGGAGCGCAGGCCCCTTGGCCTGCATTGGGCGCCTGACTCCAGGCAGTTAAACTGTCTCATCAGGAAACTGGAAGCTGACTGGAAAATTCCAGCTGGCCTCCTTAATCCCTGGTTATGAAGGCTCTTAATGAGTCTAATTGCCTGCTCATCTCTTGGAGATGGATGGCTTTGCCTGGCTCCTTGCCAGGAGCAGAGCTGGATGCCAGCTGGCTTCCTAATTTTCCGGTCCCTCATATGTGCTTGAAATAAATTCTGTAACAAAATCTGTTTGGTCCCGCTTCAGAAACTTGAGCACAAAAATCTAGCCTGACACTTTAGTGCAGTACTGAGGGAGCGCTGCACTACTGGAGGTGCCATCTTTGGATGAGACATTAAACTGAGATCCTGACTGCTCTCTCATCCAGATGTAAATGATTCCCCCTTGGCACTATTTTGAAGAGTAGCGGATGCCTTCATTCCTGACATCAGAGAGGCTGAAACTACAACCCTGCACATCTGTGTTTTGTGGGAATGGTGTTTGAATTAAAGCCTTTGCTCATTACTCCTTTCTCCCCCACATAAACATGAGATGAACGTCAATATAATGACAAAGGAGCACCATCCATCAATAAAATCACTTCTTGGATTGCTCTAAAGATGCATACAACATGTGTTGGACATGTTTTGTGTGCTGTCTGCACATATGATTTTTAGATTAATTGGTCATCCACTTGGACCTTGCTAGTCCCCAAGCTACAGATGTGTTCTTGTGCAATGGTGGAGGAGAATGGCAATGGTGGAATGGGAAGCATTCTGGCAAAGTTAGCTCAATTATGTTTCAAGTTTGAGGTCATGGGAAATAAGGGTTTGCATTGGCCTGGAGCTTGCAGACTGGGAAGCAAGTCAGTCTCACCGAGAGACCGTGCGATCTTTGTGCAAGTATCTCACTTCTATCACAGTGCGCTGGTGCTGCAACTAACGACAGCAACCTTGACTGGAGATTTCCACTGTGGAGCTGATATCACCAAGCTGTCCAGGCAACCAAAGGCATTAAAGGATTTTCACACCAAGAAACAAAAAGCAGTAAAATAAAATCACCTTTTAAAAAACTTGTATGGGGGAACTTAAAGGTTGGGACATACACCTCGGGCACAGGTAGAAGCCGAAATATTCTAAAAAGCTTTTTGTGAAAACAAATTAGTTCTTAAAAAAAATCTACCAATTATAGAATTGGAGTCATTTAACATCACTTCACAAATATAAGATTATTTTTTCAGGGTCAGTTCTGTTGTTCAACAATAGTTTATATGCACATCATTGTTAAAAAGTCAGATACACCTGATTGGGCGAGGTGTAATTTTTTGTGGGGTTTCAGATCGTAATACATGAGCAGATAAGACAACGTTCTCATTGAGGCAGTTCAGAGAAAGTTCACTGGGCTGATTCCTGGGATGAATGGGTTGCCTTATGAGGAAACGTTGAGCAGATTGGACTTATACTCATTGGAGTTTGGAAGAATGAGAGGTGATCTTATTGAAACATGTAAGATTCTGAGGGGGCTTGACAGGGTAGATGCTGAGAGGATGTTGCCCCTCTTGGGGGAGTCTAGAACTAGGGGGCACAGTTTCAAAATAAGCAGCCTCCCCTTTAACTCGGAGATGAGGAGGAATTTTTTTCCCTCAGGAGGCCATTAATCTTTGGAATTCTTTACCCTAATGGAGGCTGGGTCATTGAATATATTCAAGACCGTGTTAGACAGATTTTTGATCTACATGGGAGTCAAAGGTTACGGGAAAATGGAGTTAAGGACACAATCAGGCCAGCCATGAGCTTATTAACTGGCAGAGCAGGCTTGAGGGTCAAAATGGCCTACTCCTGCTGCTATTTCTTATGTTCTTATCTTCATATGATTTCACTAATTGCCATCTGTGGGGGCTGGGGGTGGGGGGTGGGGGGTGGGGGAGGGGTGTTGCAATGATGAGATTGGTGGGTGCACAGCACAGCCTGTGGGTAGAGCACTGAGTGAAGGATCGCAAGTTCAGGATTGCTGCATTAATCTGCACATGCTTGAAATCCTGACGTCGTGGTCAGTTTCAGAGGGCTAATGATGGTGGACAATGTCAGTTCCCAATCAACTCCCTGTTCACCCTTCTCCACTGACCCCTCTGCAAAACCCGGCCAATTACAATACTTTACAACGAGCTTTAGCTGCAGCACAGTCAGTATGTAGGGAGTTGGATAGCAGCTAGTAATAACCTGTTTGGGGATGAAGCAAAAAATGAAATGACATGTCAGAAGAGCATTGACCAAACGTTGTTCACCTCCCTGCATACCAACTGTGTTGGAAAATAGACGAAGGGTTGATACAACCAAGTGGTGACATCTGATAGTTGGTCTTAAAGATAGCATTAAGAAATCGTGTCTGCAAAGAAAAACAAGATGTTTATTATGCCGGTGAAGAACATAAAGGAGATCAAGATTCAGCCATTGCTTTGTAGAAAGTATGGATACCAAGCAATGTGAAAAAAGTTAATGAATGTTGGGGAAGCTCATTAGCGAAGGAGGGAACCAGGAATCTGTCCTTTAGTCTTTAAGTTACATTGAACTCAAGTTTATTATCGTCTGATCTAGTTTTCTTTTACTGTTCTGGCACAAAACATCTCCTTCCATGGCTTATAACCTTGGTTTAAAAGCTCCTCAAGTAAGGGGCTCTAACTGAGTATATTAAAATTTAACATTAATTAGTGTGCAGTCTTTCACACTTGCTGTGGAGCAGAGGGAATAAAAAGCACTAGAACAGCAAGTACTTCTGGCAATCAAATAGTGGTCATTTAGGTGTGAGCCCACACTTCCACACATGGACTTTCTGCAAGGGTTCTCTGATGGGAGATCAGTGGAATCCCTAGAATAGTGGCAAAACAGGAAACAAGCATTTCTGCTTTATCTCTCAGATTTCTGATGATTTCCTATTGAAGTTAGGGCAAGCAATTGGAAGAATTCTGTAAAAATTTAGGGCCTCAGCTGTGGCTGTTTGAATGCAGGAGATAGTAAATCCAATTGTGTTTCCGTTTTCACTCATCATAATTCAGAGGGGTTGTTGGATAGTAATCAGAAGGGAGAAATCTTGGCTGATTCCTCTCCTATAATCTAGGGTCACTAAAGCCAACTGCAGCCTCCTTCGCATCAATTTTGCAAAATCAGCTAACTCAACACCAACATCTCTGCAAACTTATGAAAATACTTTGCAAGTTAAGTTGGCTGCAGAAATCCCACGCAATGTTGCTTCAGATGAGGTACACATCATATAAAAGAGAGAAAGAAAAACTTATATTGAGGGCAGGCCTTGGAGCGAGGGAGCATTGAGAGTTCCCGGGGCCTCGAACGGACCTGCATTAGTCGACAGAGGTATGCTTGATCAAGACAGTGGGGGTCCAGGCTAGGATTAAGGCATTGTCCACTGAAGAGTTGGAACACATGCAACTTACTTCTGGGTGTGGGGTCCAACAGTTATCCCCCACTCTCCCCCTGACTCCCACCACCCCCAGAACCCAGCACTCTTCCACTCCAAGTTCCATTCTCTCAGATATGATGGGCATTTCTAGATGCACAGGTGCCACCTCTGGCATTCTAAAAGAAGAAACCACCCCTGATCACAAAAGGTCCATTGGGACAGGAGGGGAGCTTTCCCGGGGCTGCGTGTTGAGCGTCAGGGCTGTGCGCTTGTTCATATTGAGGACTGTTTTCATCTTGATAGGAGTGTCAACCTTATTTTCAAATGTGATCTAAATATCTCCAAAGTAACAGATATTTATGATTAAAAAAATAAAAATCAGCCACAAATCAGTAAGCCGATGACCGATAACACTTATAACAAACACCTTCAAAATCTGACGGATGTAATTTGGGGTAAACACTTTAAACTGTTCATGCCAACACAGCACAAAATGCAGCCAACATGCGACAGCAATAAAAGTTAAATTTTAATCTTGTTGAATGTCACAATCAATGGTTCCATTGCAAATATTTTCCAGATAATAGATGACAAATTAACTGCGCACAGACTATGCTAGATTTTGAGCAAGTCTATCCTGAATGGCAGTAAATTCAAGGTTAATTAAATTTTGCAACCATATTTCAAGCCTCTCCGCCACCATTGCTAATTGAAAGCAAATGTAAGAATACGTTAAAATGAATGTACCAAAGAAATTCCTTGCTAGAGCAGTAAGCCATTTAGCCTATTGTCTCTGTGCCTATTCTCAGATAGAAATACCCATTTAGCCCCATTCACCTGCCCCCTCACCCATCCATTTGTAGTCCTTTTCTTTTTCAAATATTTATCTGTTTATGAGATTTAGGGGAATGCCTATCTTGGATAAACATTTCTATTGGCTGGACGGGTCGATGACTTGGGGGGTATAGTTTGAAAAATTGTAGCCAGACCTTCCTGGGGTCAAATTGGGAGTCAGTTTCGTGCACAAAGGATGGCAGAAGTTTGGAGCTGTCTACTGCAAATAGCAATTGATGCTAGATCCATTGTTAATTTCAAATCAGAGATGGATAAATCTTTGTTAACAAAAGGTATTAAGGGATAGAGGGCAAAAGTGGGATGTGAAGTTAAGTCACAAATGATCTCACTGCATTTGTGGAACAGGCTCAAAGGGTTAAATGGTTTCCTCCTGTTCCATGTTATCTTTTAAAAACTATGAATGCTGCCTGCTCCACTGTTTCTCATCAGCATTTATCTTGGGATTGTGTGCATATACTTAGTAGAATCTTTAGGCTTAAGGCAGACATTGGGTAGGTAAGACAGGAGCTGTGTAAATTTACATGTTTTGCGGTGTAGGTCCTCTTGATAAGATTCCCAGAAGTGTAGTAACAATACAGATGAGGGACTTCAGTCACAGGGATTGAAGAATCTGGAGCTTTTTTTCCCTTGGAGAAGATTGAGCAGAGATTTGATGGAGGTGTCCAAAATCATGTGGGGTCCTGATAGAGCAGATAGGGAAAAACTTCTGTTAAGGATTTAATCCACTTGAACCAGTCAATGAAAGGGTTAAAATTTTAAGTCAGCTAAAAGCACAGCTAAAAATCCTTTGCAAAAAGAGGAGAGAGACAACACTAATTTCACAAGCTAATGCAGACACAGAGAGGCCCTAAGAAAGGCTTTTCTAGACAGGCAAACAAGCAATAATGCTGTAGCTGCATTTCTGAAAAACACGTTTTTATGGTTTTTTTGCTCCTCAAGAAATACTCAAACAAAAGAATCTAACAGTAAGACAGACAATGGTTAGGTTACTATAAATGCAATAGATTTTCTTTAAATTAGATACTTAGGTAAACAACTCAGAGACCTAATAGGATTCCCTCTCAAGCTGAGACAAATACAGTGTAGCAGAAACTACACTTCATACTTTTGATTGTGAGTGTAAAAAAAAATTAGTTATTTGTCTGAATATCCTACTTTTATTTTCTAAGTGGATTTGAATCTTTCATTTACTTTTAAGTAAATTTGTACATTGTATTTATACATAGGTGAATTAGTTTAACTTGCATTTACACTCTGTAATATTCAAAACATTATAAGGATGTAATCTAAGATTTGAGTTTATAATAAAGTATTATTAAGTAACTTAATAAAAAGTTGTTAACCCACTCTGTAAACCTCAGAAACCCTAACTCTTCTAGAATTCATCCTCATAGATTTCTAAGTTCTGAGAGAGGTAGGCTCTTCAGTGAGTTAATTTCTGTTATAATGTATACCTGTGAATGTTTTATTCTGATACCTTTGTTTAATCTACATATTCCTGGGAGAGAGGACATTCTACCTTAAGACTAAGTCTGTAGCTAACACAGCTGACTTAAACTCTTCTGATGATTTAAAATCTCTTTTAGTTGAAAATTTAGGCTGATAATAAGTTTGACTGAAGAAATGTACCTTGTTGGGTGGGGGTGCAGTAGTGGGGTTAAAAAAGCAGAATTCGAACAGTTCCTGTTGGCGGAAGGATCGAGGACGAAAGAACTCTGATTTAAGATAAGATTTAAGGCGAATGAATTAATGGTGACATGTGGAAAACTTTTTTTATGCAGTGAGTAGTTAGGATCTGGAATGCACTGCCTGAGAGTGTGGTGGAGGGAGATTCAATCATGGCTTTCAAAGGGAATTGGATAATTATCTGAAGAGAAAATATTTGCAAGACTAGGAGGGGGGAAAAGATGGTGGAGGGGGCTGGATAAGTTGCTCTTGCAGAGAGCTGGCACAGATACAATGGGCCAAATGGCCTCTTTCTGTGCTGTTACCATTCCATGATTCCCAATGAATTTTAAAGACTAAAGATAATGACCAGAATTTTTACCTTGATGGGCGGGTGGGCCCCACCGGCTCGGCGGCAGGCGGGCAGCCGAACTCCGCCGCCGAAATGGGGCCCGCCGCCATTTTGAGTGGCCGGGCCAATTAAGGCCCCCACAGCGGCCTGCCCGACAGGAAGCGCTATGGGTGGAGGGATTCCCCATCTGTCAAAGTGCGCTCTTTCACGCATGCGCACGAAGAGTGCACATCTCCCTGAGACTAAGTGCTGCCTCAGGGAGAGCGCTGACAGTATAAAATTATTTTAAATTAGAAAAATATTAAAATTATTAACATGTCCCCCTCATGTGACAATGTCACACGAAATGGGACATGTTAATAAGAAGCACATAAACTTTATTGAAGTTTTTAAAAACGGACATGAAACCTCATCCCGCCAGCCTTAAGGTTGGCTGGGCAGGGCATTTAACAAGCTTAATTGTCCTGTCAATGGTCTTAACTGGCCATTGACAGGTCGGCGGGCGGACAGCTGATTTCGCTATCCGCCCGCCTTCCTCAATATTTAAATGGACCGGGATGACGTCAGGGGTTCCTCCCGACGTCATCCCGCGTCATTTTCCCGTCGGCGAGCGGGTCCCACCCCCACCCCCAAATCGCCGACGGGAAAATTCTGCCCAATGTCTTGCCCATGCTTGCAGCTCCACATCTGTCTACCTCTTTACGTTCTTGCAACAGGTGTGATTTTGCTTTCAGCTTCCTAAACTTCAGTATGTTTTCAAGTGAGAGTATTTACACTTATATCCAACTGTGTGTAACCCTACGTCAATGGGTTGGGGCAATGTGAGACATGAAGACGTTTGGCAGTCAACCAGCGAGCCAATGTAACATGTCAAAAGTTTCCAGCTTTGGAAACTGATGCCTTTTGACACTAACAACTAGAAAAATATTTTCTTAGGAAATGTAGCAATTGATGACAGAGATTTTGGAATATCTGGGTCAGGGTCATGGACTTTTCCACTTTGATTAAACTTTGATCTTCCTTGATTGCGTCAGCTTTGGGAGATACTAGGTCTTGGCAAAGAAGAAAACCAAGGGCCCAAATTTCCAGGATCCTTGACTGGCTGATGGAATCAAGGCTAGTGCCATAGACCCTGTCCCAAATTACCGTGTGATGTCATTACCACAATGACATAATTGTAGTGTATCGGGACATGAAATGACCTGCCATCAGCATAGAGCATGATGGGATACTTATCCAATAGTGGAACTTAGCTAGATGTACAAGCACACAGCTTCCTGATGCATTGCCGATAGGAGATTCACTTCTGATCAAACCAGTTAGAAAAGGAGGGAAAAAAAGCTAAGAAAGCAGAGGTAGATGTGAACATGATAAGTCTATGGTTACACATCATAAAAATTGAATTTAGAATGAGGAATGGAGAGACTTGATTAATGTAACAAAGCCTGATTAGAGTAGACTAACACAGCATTAAAAGAAAGGAAGACATGCATTTCTGATGTATTTCTCACAACCTCAGAATGTTCCAAAGCGCTTTACAGCCAATGAAGTAATTTTGAAGTGTAGTCACTGTTTGTAATGTTGGAAACACGGCAGCTGATTAGCGCACAGCAAGCTCCCACAAACAGCAAAACCAAGGGAGGGTGAAAAATTGCTAAGAGGAAAGGTGAGACCTCAGCTGAACGATGTAAGGAATGTAGCCTTGAGAAGTACAGATAAGGATTGGCGGTCCTTAGTTCCCACATTCTTTCACCAAAATCAGAAATCAAAACCAGAGCAGGGGAATGGGATTGAGCGGATTGCTCTACAGAGAGCCAGTATGGACTCAATGGACCGAATAGCCTCCTTCTGTGCTGTAATGACTCTCTATGTGAAATCTGCTGAGTCTGCATGAGTGACAGTTGTACATAAAGAAACTGTACGAATAGGTATATTTTAAGAAAGGTATAAATGTTTAACAAAACCCTCTTAGCTGAATTCAGTGTTAGGAGCAGCATTGAATGCCAGTGTTCACTGGTGATAATTCCTGCTGTTTTGAAAAGAGGAAAAGGTGCATGTATTACTCATGTGTGCTGTCCAATAAAGTCTTTGTTAAGTTGATATGACTCCTTTACTTCAAGCCTTTATTCACAAAGTGCAGCTCACTTGGACTACAGCTATGAGTGGTGGCATACTGCTCCGACAGAGGAAACGGGGGCCAAGGAAAGGTCAGAGGTAAATTGCACTGGGAGTAATTACCTCTGTTTTGGGAAATCAGACTCAATCGCAGCTGCTGGGAGTTCCAATGGGCCTAACAAGGGCGTAATGGGTGGAATTCATGCTATAGATGGCAACTCCTTTATTCACCGTCCATCTCCACACCTTCTGCCTGTCCCCACACTCCCCCCGCCACCCCCACACCCACCTCCATCCCCACCCCAAAAACCAAGGGGTGGCAGAAAACACATCTGCTGCTCCCTGCAGCCCTACGCTGACTGGAATTTAGGCTGCAATGTAAAGAGGGCCCATATCTGGAAGATCCAAATCCTGCCCCAAACCCTTAAATTCAATCCACCTTCCCTAACCAGCAGAATTTTATCTTTGAAGTTACGCTTTAAGATCATAAAGATAAGAGCCGACCAGGTTGGTGTGGACCGGAGGTCATTCTAGTTCATTGGCTCCTCGTAGACCAATAAAAAACAATCTCCTGAATGAGTCCACAGTTTTTGCCTCTATCCTTCCTAGAAGACCATTCTAGTTGTTAATCATTGCTGGTGTGAAGAAACACTCCCTGATATCAACCCTGAAAGTGCCTTGTAGCAGCTGCGACCCAGATTTCTCTGTCCTATGATCATTTCTTCCTGCATATTTTCTTTGTTTTATTTGTATCTACTGATATTTTATTTACCTTGTATCCTGTAATTGCCATTTTATTGTTCAACATTTAACATGCTTATCTGGAGCACCTATACCTACTAAATTCATAAAATGTCTGTACATTAATATTGTACGCTATAATTTCAAGGCCAGTGGATGAATGAGGGTATGAATCAGGAGTAAATGGGAGATGTTTGATTTGCACATCAAGAGGGGTGTGGGTAGGGGAAAGCAGTGTCCCACAACTCTCTAACTCTCACTTATGATTCCAAGTAGCTGGTTGTGCACATTAATGGTCACACCTCGGGATCGTGACTTGTCAGTCATGCTAAAATTAAGTGAGGGGCCATCGCCTTCGGCTGGTGTGGTGTGGGGACATCACCCCTTCTAATGTGCATGTAGATGGGGAATGGATGAGGCAGAAGATCCAAACAGTTAGTAAGACAAAGGCTCAGAAGGTGGGGACCAGCAAAGTGTGTGACACACCGAAGGGCACCGTCATGTCGCTTGTAGGCAAGTGGCCAGTCACCTGTGAAGAGTCTGGGACCTCACACAGTGTTAGCCTCATAGTTAGTCATGGGAAGCTATAGCTGAAGAATAGGAGATACAGAAGAGGTTGGGCCCCCTGCAGCCAATTCTGTTGTAAGTAGTGAAAG
Source organism: Cetorhinus maximus (assembly GCF_964194155.1). NCBI lineage: Eukaryota > Metazoa > Chordata > Chondrichthyes > Lamniformes > Cetorhinidae > Cetorhinus > Cetorhinus maximus. Next base: position 6,989,573 of record NC_135893.1, read on the forward strand.
GGAACGAGAAACCCTTGCCCAACGTATTTTGGCCATTTGATCAGAGATGAAAAGCTAATGCTCTCTTCTAGAGGGAAAAATCATGGGCAGCAGAGAGAGGGGTTGGCCGAGGCGTAGTGGGTGATGGATGATGCAGAGCAGTTGCAGTCGAGCTGCAGTGGATGGGCGAGACAGACAAGCGTGACATACCATGGCAGCAAACCTCCTGCTAGGAGTAGCTACAAGCAGACAGAGAGACAGGATGAATGAGTGCTGGATCTATTTGAATTCCAGAGAATGGGACAAAACAGAAGAAAATGGAGGTGCAGGGTTGAAAAGGGAGCAAGTGGAATCGTGTAACAGTGGGAGTGTTAGCAGAAAATCAAGAGCCAGGGTAAGAGGCATGGATGAGATAGTGTAATTGAGAATATGAAAAGGGGAGAGAGAAGAATGGAGAAGGTACTAAATAAAAAAGAAGCATCAGAAAAAATGAATACTCAGAAATTCGAGAGAAGTGATGGTTAAGATAATTGACTAGCAGCATATTGGAGATGAGCAGAAACTGAGAAAGTGTAAGGGAAAGAGAAGATGAATTTTCAGACTTTGATTTCCCGGTGGAGAACATTCTCTATTGGCATCTGGGCAATTAAGGCGCTCAACTTTCTAAATGTCCAAATAAATGGCCGGAAAACAATTTGCAGTTCATGCCTCAACTTCTAGTATGAGTTGATAAATACCCATCAGGAAAGGAAAGATAGGAAACAATCCCCTAAATCTTTGTGGATGCAACCACCTTTGTCTATTGTAATCCTTAACAAATTTAGGGCACAGTTATTGGAGTGTTAAAACTTCTTTAGGAGGCTAATTTCCATTTGTTAAAAATTTAAGCCGGTAAGAAATGTTTTATTTTGTGAAACATGATCACTGTACAAACATGCGGGAGTGCTGACCTTCCTCTCAGTGTCCTCCAGCTACCCATTGCTCAGCAAGTTTAACAAACAGTTTGAACCAGTTCTGGTGGAGAGAGATAATTATGTAAGAAAAACAAAATCTGGGCGAGTACGTACATGTCTATCACTTTAGTGCCAGTGTGGAAGGATTGCTGGAGAAACAAGTTTCACTGGCACAGTGGTAAATTAATTGTGTGAGGAATACTTGGCATGAAGTCAGAAGTATTTGGCTCTACGACACCCTCAATTCTGCTCCCCTCAATCCATGGGCATGGAAACAAACTTGGGAAGCGATCACCAACTGGACCAACGCTATGTTATAATGTGTTAGGAGCTAGGGAACTGGTTTCAGATGCTCCAAGAAACTGGCACGCAGAATTTTTTTTCATTCTTTCTCAGAACGCGGGTGCCGCTCGCAAGGCCAGCAATTATAGCTCAGTCCTAACTGTCGTTGATAAGGTGATGATGAAATACCTTCTTGAACACAACTGAGTGGTTTGCTAAGACCATTTCAGGGGGCAGTTTAGAGTCGACCACATTGCTGTGGGCCTGGAGCCGCTGTTAATGTCGAAATTGTGCTGCAATCGAGTTCATGCTTTAAGTTGCTACTTAAGTCCCCAACTGGGCAAGCATAACGGCTTCATTACAAGAGCATAAAGATGCATTCACACCGGATGCTAGAGGGGAATTGGAGGAGTCTGTATCATTACTCTGCAGCCTTGGAATAAATCAGTCTTAAGGTGCAGACTGGCTTCAGGCTCATTCTTTGCTCAACACACTGATATTGGATTTATCACGCAGGCCAGACCAGATAAGGATGGCAGATTTCTGTCCCTAAAGGACATTTTTACAACAACCTATTAGTTTCACGGTCACCATCACCAAGGGCAGATTTTTTAATTCCAGATTTTATTTAATGAACTAAATCTAAATTCCCCAGTTGCTGTGGTGAGACTTTAACTCATATCTCCAGATCATTAGTCTTGGCCTCTAGATTATTAGCCCAGTAACATAAGCACAAATAGTAACATAAATGCTATACGCCTTACCATCATGGGTAGTGGGAGACTAAACATCAGAGTGCTAATTCCTATCAAAGGTGCTATTGTGGAATTGTTTGACTTGGAGCAGCCTGGAAGGGGTAGGAGAGTTTGAAATGGATGTATCCGTTAAGTAATATGATTAATTTCTTCCTTCCCATTGTATGCTTCCTATGTACCCTGCAGAATAAGAATTACAATGCGCAATAAATGTTCAGTTTCTTTATGAATAACATTATTCTTGAAATAAATGTACACATGCAATACTTTGGCCTCTTATCTACCACATGTAAAGTAAGTTAATAATATCTAATCTCTACAGAGCCATTTGGATCTCAGAACACAAGTACCTCACACAAAAAGCCTTTGCACAATCACCACTATGTGTCAGACATCAACATAAAAGCAGAGCTTTCTGTCCCTCCACTACCTATTGAGTCATCAGCACAGAAACACTCATTGATCATGGGGGAAGCTGCTAACTGTAGATAGTTTGCAGGGGGCAGATGAAAGATTGCAGACATCCTAGACATAAAACACAATCAGAGGGACTGACAGATATTGGTTCAGCCAGTCTCCCTTCACAATGTTACCGACATAGGGCACCTACCTCCACTTGGAGAGGCAAGGTTTGATCAGGGATAGTCAGCATGGCTTTGTCAGAGGGAGGTCATGCCTAACAAATTTGACTGAATTTTTTGAGGAGGTGACCAGGTGTGTAGATGAGGGTAGTGTAGTTGATGTAGTTTATATGGATTTCAACAAAGCCTTTGACAAGGTCCCACATGGGAGACTTATAAAGAAGGCAAATGCACAAGGGATACAGGGTAATTTGATAAGGTGGATTCAAAATTGGCTTAGTTGTAGGAGACAGAGGGTGATGACAGAAGGATGCTTTAGTGACTGGAAGCCAGTGTCCAGTGGCGTACCACAGGGATCTTTGCTCGGTCCCCTGTTATTTGTCATTTATATAAACCACATAGATGACTATGTGGGGGGTAGGATTAGTAAGTTTGCGGATGACACAAAGATTGGCCGGGTGGTTAACAGTGAGGTTGAGTGTCTTGGGCTACAGGAAGATATAGACGGGATGGTCAAATAGGCAGATAAATGGCAGATGGAATTTAACCCTGAAAAGTGTGAGATGATACACTTTGGAAGGAGTAATTTGACAAGGAAGTATTCAATGAACGGCATGGCACTTGGAAGTTCTGAGGAACAAAGGGACCTTGGCGTGTGTGCCCATAGATCTCTGAAGGCGGAGGGGCATGTTAGTGGGGTGGTGAAAAAGGCATATGGGACACTTGCCTTTATAAATCGAGGCATAGATTACAAAGGTAGGGAGGTCATGTTGGAGTTGTATAGAACCTTGGTGAGGCCACAGCTGGAGTACTGTGTGCAGTTCTGGTTGCCACATTATAGGAAGGATGTGATTGTACTGGAGGGGGTGCAGAGGAGATTCAGCAGGATGTTGCCAAGGGATGAAACATTTAAGTTATGAAGAGAGGTTGGATAGACTTGGGTTGTTTTCGTTGGAGCAGAGAAGACTGAGGGGTGACCTGATCGAGGTGTACAAGATTATGAGGGGCATGGACAGGGTGGATAGGGAGCAGCTGTTCCCTTTAGTTGAAGGGTCAGTCACAAGGACATAAGTTCAAGGTGAGGAGCAGGAGGTTTAGGGGGATGTGAGGAAAAACTTTTTTACCCAGAGGGTGGTGATGGTCTGGAATGCGCTGCCTGGGAGGGTGGTGGAGGCGGGTTGCCTCATATTCTTTAAAAAGTACCTGGATGAGCACATGACACGTCATAACATTCAAGGCTATGGGCCAAGTGCTGGTAAATGGGATTAGGTAGATAGGTCAGGTGTTTCTCACGTGTTGGTGCAGACTCGATGGGTTGAAGGGCCTCTTCTGCACTGTGTGATTCTGTGATTCTGTGTGATTATAATGGTCAAGAAGCAGACAAAATGAAAACATCCTTTGTAGAGACGAAGACCTCCATGTCTCAGATCAATATCCACACCTCAGAGTTGAATATGTATGATATACTTTGGTCCAAGGACTGATCAACCTAACATTATTGCGGACATGGAGGCTACTGTCCAAGAAGGCTTGTGGTCAGGACCTTGAAAAACAATAGAATCAACTGGAAGATGAGCTTTTGCTCACCCTACAGAAGAATATATGGTTCCATATTCGGGTTAGTGGCTTGAGGAGCCTGTGGGGAAAGGAAGTCACTTCTCAGCAAGTCCATTGGATCATATAGACATGGTCAAATTTCATCTGGTGCTGCACTGGTGACATGCAGTCTGTGGTATACGCCTTGTCAAACCTGATCAATTGCAAAAGGTGAGTATGCGTGACTTGTATCACTTTCCTGAGGGCAAGTAGGGAGGAGCAACAAATTTTGGCTTTGCTAGCGGCGCCCACATCCCAAAAAAGAATAACAAAAATCAGCGCAGTGTTCCAACACACCGCTTGAATTCTTGGGAAACATCACTTTCATTTTCCAGATTATACTCTGAAAGAGTTTTTCAGCAAGTTCAACTAGTGAATCAAGAAAGCAAACTTTCTACTTTTAGATCAACCTTTATTGTTGCTTTACTCTTGTATAGTTTTGCAAGCAACAGTTTGCATTTATATCGCACTTTCAATGTAGTAAAAACCTCCCAAAGAAATTCACAGGAGTGTTATTAATATTTGACACTGAACCACATAAAGTTCTTAATTCCAGTTTATTGCCAGTTTGGAGTTCATTCAGCAACAGACCTGTTTGACTAGATATGCAAAAATTGCATTGTGATCACTTGTCCTCACTTATCACCCCACCAGCCTCCACATTCAAAGGATCATCCTCCGCCATTTCTGCCAACTCCAGCATGATGTCACCATCAAACACATCTTCCCTTCACCCCCCCTGGCGGCATTCCGTAGGGACCGTTCCCTCCGGGACACCCTGGTCCACTCCTCCATCACCCCCTACACCTCAACCCCCTCCCACGGCACCTTCCCATGCAACTGCAGAAGGTGCAACACCTGCCCCTTTACTTCCCCCCTCCTCATCGTCCAAGGGCCTAAACACTCTTTTTCAAGTGAAGCAGCATTTCATTTGTACTTCCCTCAATTTAGTCTACTGCATTCGCTGCTCCCAATGCGGTTTCCTCTACATTGGAGAGACCAAACGCAGACTGGGTGACCACTTTGCAGAACACCTTCAGTCTGTCCGCAAGCATGACCCAGACCTCCCTGTCGCTTGCCATTTCAACACACCACCCTGCTCTCATGCCCACATGTCTGTCCTTGGCCTGCTGCATTGTTCCAGTGAAGCTCAACGCAAACTGGAGGAACAGCACCTCATCTTCTGACTAGGCACTTTACAGCCTTCCGGACTGAATATTGAGTTCAACAATTTTAGATCTTGAACTCACTCCTCCATCCCCACCCACTTTCCGATCCCCCTTTTTTCCCAATAATTTATATATATTTTTCTTTTCCCACCTATTTCCATTATTTTTAAATGTATTTCCATCCATTGTTTTATCTCTGCCTTTTAGCCTATTTCGATCCCTTCCCCCCACCCCACCCCCACTAGGGCTATCTGTACCTTGCTCATCCTGCTTTCTACCCTTAATGTCACCATTAGCACATTTCTTAGCTAATATCACCACCATCAACACCACTTTGTCCTTTTGTCTGTGACATCTTTTGGCAATCTCCACCTATCACTGGCCCTCTATCCAGCTCTACCTGTCCCACCACACATACCCCCCGCCCCCCTCACTTAAACCAGTTATATTTCACCTCTCTTCTATTTTTCCTTAGTTCTGTTGAAGAGTCATACGGACTCGAAACGTTAACTGTGTTCCTCTCCGCAGATGCTGCCAGACCTGCTGAGTTTTTCCAGGTATTTTTGTTTTTGTTTTGTGATTCAATTGATTGGGCTAATCCCCCTTTGCTTGTTAAAGATCTTAATTTGGACCACGTGTACGTAGGGTGTTGAAGGCTGCACTCCCTTTTCAGTTATTTGAAAAATCTTTTACTTTTGCTTTGTTTGCATTTCAGCTCCACGCTCCTGATCTAGGGGCACCTGGTGCGGAGGGGGGGACCGGGAGGGAGGAGGGCCTCCTCGTGAACCTGCTCCTGGGCCTGGCCAAGTTGGTCATCGACACGCCCAGGCAGCGGGCGATCGAGGGGGGTCGTCTGGTCCGACTGTCTGCCACTCTTCCGTGGCTATGTTGACGGCCGGGTGTCCTTGGAGAGGGAGCACACGGTGTCTGCCGGCATGATTGAGGCCTTCCCATGCCCGGCGGGCACCGTGGGATCTGGAGTGTTTTATTGACCCCTTTTAACTACATTTTAATTTGATGTCTGTAAGTTTCCTTTGTGATTTTGGTTTCCTTTGGCAGTCTCCCTTTAAAGGGCTGCCTCTTACTTTGTCCCTCGTTTTATTCAATTTAGTTTAACTGGTTGCCCAAAAGAGTAAAAGCGTTGAATCAGCGTTTGATTTTCAAAGGCTCCAGCAACCTATTTCTCAGATCAGAATCAGGTGTTAGAGACTTTGAGTGTCAGCCACGGCTTGGTTGGCTGCCTGGCTTGTGGATCAGAAGGCTGTGAATTCAAGTCCCGCCTTGGATCTTGAGTCACAGTAATCAAGGCTGGCACTCCAGTGCAGTACTGAGGCAGTGCCGAGCTGTGGGAAGTACCCGCTTATGGATGAGATGTTAAACCGAGGCCCTGTCTGCCATCTCGGATAGATGTAAAAGATCCCACGGCATTATTTGAAGAAGGGCAGGGGAGTTGTCGCTGGTGTGCTGGTTAACGTTTATTTCTCAACTGACATCAATGACCAGATAATCTGTTTTAGTATCGCATTGCTGCTTGTGGGAGCTGCCTGTGCACAAATTGGCTGCAGCATTATCTACATTGCAACAGCGGCTAAACGTCAAAAGTACTTTGAAGAAGAGTCATACGATCTCGAAACGTTAACTCTGTCTTTCTCTTCACAGATGCTGTTAGACTTGCTGAGCTTTTCCTGCATTTTCGGTTTTTCCTTCAGATTTCCAGCATCTGCAGTATTTTGCTTTTGTCAGAAGTACTTTGTGGGCTCAAAAGCACTTGGGACATCTGACGGTCATGCAAGTATTTCTTTTTTGGACACTGGTCCAACCCATTCGTCGTGGCTGATTCCAAATGCCTTGGCACTGCCAGAAAGATGTCCTATAGATGGAAATTCACATGTACTTTCACTTTAAGTCACATTTAGCATCATTAATCAGTCATTTGAGTTAAACGTTATCACTCAAAATTTAGATCACCCAAGAAACCAAAGGAAATTGTGGACAAGCCAGTTTTTCTTTATATTTCACCTTCCACAGTGTGACACTGAAACAATTATACTTATAAACCAACTGCAAATTTACAAGCAGTTTTACTAATGTCATTTGTTTTTATTCATTCACATTGCTGGCTGGGCCAGCATTTATTGCCCATCCCTAATTGCCCTTGAGAAGGTGGTGGTGAGCTGCCTATTTGAACCGCTGCAGTCCATGTGGTGTAGGTACACCCACTGTGCTGTTAGGGAGGGAGTTCCAGGATTTTGACCCAGCGACAGTGAAGGAACGGCCGATATATTCCCAAGTCAGGATAGTGAGTGGCTTGGAGGGGAACTTGCAGGTGGTGGTGTTCCCATTGCATCTCCTACTCTTGTCCTTCTAGGTCAATGATGGCGACCTAGGCTAGTGAGCGGCCCTCGTTCGTCTCATCTCAGTGGGCCGCAAGAATAAGAATTTGCGGGACGTGACGATCAAACCTTAGCAGCGCTTCGATTGGCTGCAGAGGGAGCGCCCGGCTCGCACAGTCGATGATGCGTCTAATCAGCACGCACCTTACTTCATGCCCCCTTGCTTTACGTGCGTATTACTTTAGTAATACTGGTAGGAAAAAAACTACGTGGACAGAAGCCAGCGGAATCTGGCAACTCTGTACGTGGGAAACGGTCAACAAAATGTCTTGCAGGCCGTACTCAGAATCCCGATGGACCACATGCAACCCATGGGCCACAGGTTGCCCACCACTGTTCTAAGTGGTAGAGTTTGAGAATTTGGAAGGTACTGTCGAAGGAGCCTTGGTGAGCTGCTCCAGTGCATCTCGTGGATGGTACACATGGCTGCCATTGTGCGTCAGTGGTGGAGGGAATGAATGTTGAAGGTGGTGGATAGGGTGCCAATCAAGTGGGCTGCTTTGTTCTGGATGGTGTCAAGCTTCTTGATTGTTGTTGGAGCTGCACTCATCCAGGCAAGAGGACGGTATTCCATCACACTCTGTGCCTTGTAGATGGTGGACAGGCTTTGTGAAGTCAGGAGGTGAATTACTCTCTGCAGAATTCCCAGCCTCTGACCTGCTCTGGTAGCCACCGTATTTACATGACCGGGCCAGATCAGTTCCTGGTCAATGGTAACCCCTAGGATGTTGATACTAACTCTAAAACAAGCACTGTATACTGTTAGTAAAAATCAATAAATATTTCAATTCTGCTACCATCACCCTTTCCCTTTAATGTATCTTCCCTATCGCAATCTCTAACATGGAGAGCTGGGGATGTTCAGCTGTTTAGTACACTCAGATCAGAAATCAACAGGGTGTGGAATAATAAGGGACTTGAAGAAAAGGTGATTGGGTGGGAAAGTGTAGCTGAGATAAAGATCATCTGTGATCTTATTGAATGGAGAGGGCTTGAGAAGCCAAATAGTCTCTCCTCCTCCTATTTCTTACATTCTTGTCTTTACTAAATTGAAACCTAGCTTTAAAACATTTAACCACCTTCTGTACACTTGCTTAATTCTGTAGGTGGCTGCTTATATCTTCTGACCTGTTTTTTTTTTGATTTCCTTCATTCAAGTTAATTATTAATTGTTGGAAACGTGTGAAACTGTTTGGAAGGTAAGAGGTCTGCACGGAATCATGAACTGGTTTATTTTCCTCATTGCAAAAGCTGCTGAGCGTTTTCCGGAACTTTTAGCTTTAGTTTCAGAGTTTCATTGTCTGCTGTTCGTTGGCACGTTAGTTGTACAAGAGCTTCTCAAATCTCCAAATAACACGGCTGTCATTCCCAGCTCTGGCCACTGGAGGGCTCTATTCAACTAAATTTACCACCTGATCGGCTCCTGTGACTTTGGTGGAAGATCTGCTTCCAATTGTGAACGAGTTTTCTGCCAAATATCAAAACAGCGGCAACTTTGCAAATACAGGGCCTAGTGTTCTGGCAAATCACGGGCGATGCGCCTGTGATATGTTCCCTGTCTGTGTGTGTCACCTGGGCTCTGACGCAGGCTGGACTGAGCGGCAGCGGCAGCACTTGCTGGTCTGGACACAGTTGTCATGTGAAAACTGAGCCTACTCCCGGTCACCATATCATTCAAAGGATAAAGAGGCAGTGGAGAGGGTGCAATATAAAAACAAAGATTTTGAATAATTTTACCAGAAATAGAAGGCTTTTTTTTTAATTGCTGAAAAAAGGCATTTTTTTATCCGAAGCTTTTTGTCTGTTGTTTCCCCCGACGTCGGTATTTTCTTGTGAATTTTCCTGATGAGTCCAAGGGGAAAAGCTTTGACAAAAAAGGTCTTTTTTTCATCAATGCTCAAGCTCGGTACTAGAACCATAGAACCATAGAACACTACAGCACAGAAAACAGGCCATTTGGCCCTTCTAGTCTGTGCCGAAATATTATTCTGCTAGTCCCATTGACCTGCACCTAGTCCATAACCCTCCAGACCTCTCCCATCCATGTATCTATCTAATTTATTCTTAAAACTTAAAAAGAGTGAGCCTGCATTTACCACGTCAGATGGTAGGTCGTTCCACACTCTCACCACTATCTGAGTGAAGAAGTTCCCCCTAATGTTCCCCCTAAACCTTTCTCCTTTCACCCTAAAGCCATGTCCTCTTGTGTTTATTTCTCCTAATCTAAGTGGAAAGAGCCTACTCGCATTTACTCTGTCTATACCCCTCATAATTTTGTAAACTTCTATCAAATCTCCCCTCATTCTTCTACGCTCCAAGGAATAAAGTCCCAACCTGTTTAATCTTTCACTGTTACTCAACACCTTAAGACCCGGCAACATCCTAGTAAATCTTCTCTGCACTCTCTCAATCTTACTGATATCCTTCCTGTGGTTAGGCAACCAGAACTGCACACAATACTCCAAAGTTGGCCTCACCAATGTCTTATACAACCTCACCATAACATCCCAACTCCTATACTCAATACTTTGATTTATGAAGGCCAGTATTTCAAAATCTTTCTTTACAACCTTGTCTACCTGTGACGCCACTTTCAGGGAATTATGTATCTGAACTCCCAGATCCCTTTGTTCCTCCACACTCCTCAGTGCCCTACCATTTACTGTGTATGTCCTACCTTGGTTTGACCTTCCAAAATGTAACACCTCACACTTTTCCGCATTAAATTCCATCTGCCATTTTCTGGCCCATTTTTCCAGTTGGTCCAGATCTCTCTGCAAGCTTTGAAAGCCTTCCTCGCTGTCCACAACGCCTCCAATCTTAGTGTCATCAGCAAACTTGCTGATCCAAATGAATGGCTTTTAAAAAAATTTGGTCAGGGGATGAGAATGTCGTTGGCCAGCTCAGCATTTCTTGCCCATTCCTAATTGCCCCCAGGGAAGGTGGTGGTGGGCTGCAGTCCCCATTAAACCAGTTGGTTTAACTTTTCTCTTGAGAAGGCTGAGGCGGGGTGGGGAGGTGGGTGGGGGGTGGGGGTGTGGTTGTGGGTGGGTGGTGACCTAACAGAGGTCTTTAAAAATAATGAAAGGTTTTGATGGAAGAGACATGGAGAAGGAGCTTCCTCACCTGGGGAGGAACAAAACCAGAGGCTGTCAATGTAAGTTAGTCACCAAGAAATCAGGAAGGGAAATCTTTACCTAGAGGGCAGTGTGGAGCTCACCATGGGGGTGACTGAGACAAATAGTGCAGCTGCATTTAAGGGTGAGTTAGTGTTATGGACAGGAGGAGGGTTTATTTAAACAGCACTGATTTCTCCTCTCGCCACCCGTCCATGAACAAAAAGGTGTTTTGATTTGCTTCCCTCTTTATAAGCAGTGCCGTATTTCCCAACCCCTTGGTTTTGGTGCAATCCAATTTTCTGTTGACAACCCCACAGCAAACTCGAGATAGGATGAACTCAAAGGGTTAGTTTATTTGCACACACTCTAAATGTGAAAAGAGGGTCCGCAATGTCCCCCTCGCATTCAGGTAGTAAAGAGAGAGATAGAGAAAAGAGAGAGACAGAGACCATAGGGAAAATAAATATTGTTTCACATGGGTTCCAGAATCAAAGCCCAATAGGAATTCCTTCACGTAGGTCGGTGGGCTGAAAACCAATTTTGTAGAATTCACTTTTCCGGTGGTGTTGACTTCACATGATGAGTTAGGCACTGAGATTAATCAGTCTTGTAGGTGATGGCTTAGAACTTCCAGCAGAAGCAGGGTGGATGGAGCCAAGTGTCCAACCTGGGCCAGAGAGCCTTTGGTGTGGCCTTCTAGTCAGATGTTAAACAGCAGACTGAGCTATGCAGCTCAGCAAGGCATTATTAATTTGTTAAACAAGCTAGAGGTTTAGGTCACATGACATCACCTCACCACCAAGATCTTCAACAAAGGATGTTTATCCAAGGTCTGGAATTCGGCTTGGTCTTGGTCAGGACTGCCATTATCGGCTAAAAAAAATGTTTGAGAGGCCATTACCTTAGTAGATGTTCCATCTCTGCAGGCAAGCCTGGGTTATCATATACAAAATGGCTTTGATGTAGTTCCCTTTGATGTTGGGCTGTGCAGTCACCAGGTGATTGTTGGCAGCTCCTCAGAGACAATGAAGTGTGAGATTTGCAAAACTGCAAAGTGTCTTCTTTTGTTTGGGGGTCACAGACAGACACAGCTTCAACCATTTTAAGAACCTTTGTTTGGTTTTTAAAGTTTTTAGATTTAAGCCACGAGGATACCTATATACATTTAAAAAAAAATACAGTATGATGTCTTCGTCCCTCACAGTTAGAAAAACACATGAGGGCGAAGGTGACAGAGGGTAATGCTGATGGAGTTAAATGAGGTAAAATGGGAAACTGTTTGATTGGAGCATTAAAACCAGCATTGACCAGTTGGGCCGAATGGCCTGTTTCTATGCTGGATATTCTATGCAACAAATAAATGCTGCCTAATGCTAACCCTGTCCTAAGCCACATGTTGAACAGTGAAGCTAGACACTTATACTTTTCTTGATAATAGGTTTATTCACAGAATGCAACATGACATAAGTCTGCTTCCTACCTACCAACCCAGCCATGTCTCTTTATTAGCGTTCTAGCTACTTAAGTTAAAAATGCTCATCACCCGAATTAAAAGCAAAATCCTGCGGATGCTGGGGAGCTGAAATAAAAACAAAAAGTGCCAGAAAAACTCGGCAAGTCTGGCAGCACCTGTGAGGGAGAAACAGAATTAATGTTTTCGAGTCCAATGTGACTCTTCGGAAGAAAAGTCATATTGGGCTCAAATAGTTAACTCTGTTTCTCCCTCTCTCTCCAGACGCTGCCAGACCTGCTGAGTTTTTCCAGCGCTTTGCGTTTTTGTTTCAATGTCCCTCACCTGTGCATCCTAACAATATAAATAACATATTATTAATACCTGACTCTTCTTTGCTCCTTCCTATGTTGGATATTGTTCCAGACTGTGCTACAGCAAAATCTGGGCCAAGGGTAAGTCAAGCAGGGAGTGTCATGTCTGGTCCTGAGCAGCCCTCCTTCTGAATGATTTTCTGCTCCCAGCCCTAATCAAGATGTGCGCCAGGAGCTCTGAAGAAGCGCTGCCAACCTGAAATGTTAACTCTTGTTTCGCTTTCTAAGTGTTCCCTGGCTTTGCTGAGTATTTCCGGCGTTTTCTGTTTCTATATGAGAGGCAAATCAGTCGTGGTGCAAAAAAAATAAAAACCCAGCAAAAAATAAAACTTGAAAAAAAAGTACTTCGGCTGCAGAAACCTATTCAAAAGGCCGGGATTTTGGCGGGACTGGAAATTCCCGTCCAAAGTCAACGGACTTTTGGCCGCCCTCCAAATTTTCTGACACTGCCCGTGATGATTCCCGCTGCAGGCGGGACTGGGAAATCCTGGCTGGAGTCTTCTGACCCTTTTCCCTCAGGAACTCCAGGATTCCACCTCCGATTAGCTGATTCTGTCAGTGCTGCACCCTGGGAATACCTGGAGCTGCAGCCTGCAGCCCCCTCGGCCTTGACTGAGTTGGGACTCACTGGGTGAATAGCGGGGAGGTGGGAAAAGTGTGAGGGAATGCGAGAGAAGCGTCTCAATGGTGAAAATGAGGCATAAATGGAAGCCACGTAATTTTCATGGCCAGAAAAATAGCTTTCATGTGCTGTTTACACACGGCTAACCCTTTGAAAACTTGAAAGATACTCAATCCCAAGTTGCTATCAATGTTTCACTGTCCCCAGTCACCCTCTAAAGCACAGTGGGCTGGGTTTTGACTTTCTGCCATAGTGTAAAATAGCCCACACTAGCAAAACAGCTACTGTTAGATGTGATTGGACAGCACTCGCTGAACAACCCTGAGTGTGCCAATAGCCACACTAACAACCAGTTTAAGATAGTCAGTGGAGCTTGTAATGGGGATCATTTATGACCAGGTGAGAAGGGATGAACTGGCTCTCCTCTACATAGCCTCCTCGGTTGGTCACAACAGAGGTTTAAGTTTCTTTTTCACGAGGATGTGCCCGTTTCCAAATCAGAATGTATTTAAATATTTAAGCCATGAGCAACAAAGAGCCAACCGAACAAGTTTTTCTTGAGTTAAAGAGCAAATGTATTAACCACTAAACCCGAGAAAAACAATAAAAACACAAAGTCAGGCATCAGAAATAAAGGAAGTTAGAGCCCAATTAAAAAAAGTTAAAAGAATATACAGTTAAGTGTCCTTCGATTGTCCTTGAAGCGTAGATTTTTAAATGTTGCAGCCAATTTGGATTAGCTGGTTTCGTGGATGCGGGCAGATGTTGACGATGTTGCAAATATTACAAGATTTCGGCTTGCTGGTGGATATCTCGTAATGTTGGCTTCTGAGCCAGGTAATGCACTTGTTCTGAGAGAGACAGAGAGAGATAGAGCCCAGCTTTCCTCTGCTGAAAAACTTCCTTGCACTATCCCTGCAGTGGTTGTGGCCTGGCCTGCTATACTTCACCCATTGTGTAGTTCCAAGGGACTTTGGGTGTGTCCATCTGTGGCAGCCATCGTTTCCATATCCAGCACGAGTTTCAATGGGTCTCTGAATTATGGAAAATGTCTCATTCTTCGTACTCCCCCGGGGACAATTTGTTTGTTTTTTACCTTCACCTCGGAAGGCGGCCTTGCATTTTTAAGTAGCTTGTTCTGTCTTTTTTCAAATAGCAAACTTTCCGGTCAGCAGAAAGTTGAAAAATCATGTTTTCAAAAGTAAAGGGGACATAGCCCGCTGACAGTAGTGACATTCATTCATAGGCGGGGACATGTTATCTGCAAACAAAAGGAACGTGTTCAATCCTTGCACCTTTTTTTGAATTACCCAGGTGCTTGGTGAACATATAGTTCCCCATTGCTTTCTCCATGGCAACGTCTCAGCCAATCAGAGTCGACTTGCCAACCAAGCGGCACCCTTTTCACCTTTTTAAAATTTATTCTTTCACGGGATGTGGGCGTCGCTGGCCAAGGCCAGCGTTTTGTTGCCCATCCCTAATTGGCCTTGAACTGAGTGATTTGCTTGGGCCATTTCGGAGGGGCAGTTAAGAGTCAACCACATGGCTGTGGGCCCGGAGTCACAGGTAGGCCAGACCAGGTAAGGACGGCAGATTTCCTTCCCTAAAGGGCATCAGTGAACCACATAGGTTTTTACACCAATCAATGGTTGCCGTGGTCACCATAACTGAGACTATCTTTATATTCCAGATTTTATTAATTGAATTTAAATTCCACCGACTGTCCTGGTGGGATTTGGGCCTGTGTCCCCAGAGCATTAGCCCGGGCCTCTGGATTGTTAAGTCATTACCACTACACCACCGTCACACTCTCCACCCTCTCCCGTAGCATCAATTGTTGAGATTGGTTGAATTGGGTGCAAGACGAAAAGCTTCAGCAACACATCTCTCTTTTCAGCCATATTCAAATGCAAAACAAGTGAAAGTGAGCTGTCAGCTCACCTCCACCTCTCCCAATCTCAGTTTCCTTTAAGTCTCATGGAAATAGATACGGGAGGAATGGAAACTGGGCTGCCAACTCACCATCGCCTGCCTTATCATATCACACATATCAAGATTCACTCCAGTAACTTCGCCTGTGGGATAAATGCTTCTTATGAGGCAGCCTTTTGGTAAAGCTGAGTTATTAAAAAACCCCAGAGGGAAACTTTAAACAACTGTCATAACCTATATTTTAAGTGGTCTGTTTGAGATGCAGCTCTAAATTCAGGAATCAGACCACCAGTTCTCGAGAGGTTTTTATATTAAACTAAATGAAACATTTTATTAATTTACACAAGTCAAATATATACACATGGCTACAAATTACTACCATCATAACTTTTAACAAATTCCCAAGCTAATCTCCATTAAGGCAACAGCAACCCCTAGACTTAACCAAACACAGGCAAAGCATTTTCACCTTATGAATTTAAAATGAGGTTCCTTTCACTTTGGTTCCTGTGGAGACAGTTGTAGGTTTACAGCTGCTTCGATCTTACATTGTCTCTTTCCTGCACATACAAAACCGTTGAAGTTATACCTAGTACAGCTCAATGAATGTAAATTCTCATTATATCACCAGCATCTTCTAACAATAAAACCCCTTTCATAGTACCAATTTTATTAGTAATATAAACACATTGCTTGGTCTCTGCTAGCTAGGTGCCAGATTTCACCCCACTTCTTAAATGCTCTATTCTAAAAATGCAAATGCACTCTACCTCTCTTACATCTCAAAACTAATACATATCAAAGCACATTAAAGCTGGCTTTAATCCAATTAAGACTCACCCACAAACTAAACCTCTAATTTTAAAAGAAAAATATTTTCCAATAATATTATATACATTAATAGCTTCATAACAATGTTGGAGCCTGAAATCATAAGTAGGAAAGAAATGAGGAAATTTCTCTCTATGTACGTGTCCTGCAATGGAAAATAGGCCATCCATATATAGACTGCAACAATGATGGAATGGGGACAAGAAGAAAATTGATATGGAAATAACCCTCATTGACAGGGTTGAGACAAGACATCTCCAGCCCTCTGGTTGTGTTCGGTTTAGATAGATCATCTCAAGGCACGGTGAATGCTTGTCTCAGCAACACCAGGAGTCACAGGAGATGGTGCTCGTGATGGACTGATTCTCAGAAGCAGGAGCAGATAGAGGACAGCAAGAGAAGCAGACTATGTAGAAGGGAACCAGGTTACCAGGCTACGATAAGGTGGCAAAGCCCGCAAATCTAGCCCAAGGCTGGACACAAAGTGATGTTTATTACAACAACTGACAAACAACAGTTTACATTTATATAGTGCCTTAATGTGGTAAAACATCCCAGGGCGCCGCACAGGAGCGGCATCAAATAAAATTTATCACTGAGCCACATGACAACAAAAAGGAAGTGATGATCAGTTCTGACTGATTGCCCTTGGGGATCAAAGCAGATACCCTAAGCCTGTGGCTAATAATGACACGATATCTTCCTTACCCAAAATTACCTTTATGATTAATCTTTCAAATGAAATGATATCTTCAGATTTTTCCTTTATTCCACAGACAGTATCCTTAATCTATAAGGGCGCTGGATGGGCTGAAGCTCTCCAACATTAACAGCCTATACTGCTCTATTTGACAGAAGCTGCGTGAGGCAATGCTGATTAAGACTTTTCCAATGGAGAATTCTGCCTCCAGAACAAACTGCACCACCTTGAGCTTTGGAGGAATGCTGACAGAAAAAAAAAATTAAGACTTGCATTTATATAGCACCTTTCATGACCTCAGGATATCCCAAAGTACTTCTGAAACAATTAAATCCTTCTGAAGCGTAGTCTTTGTTGCCATATAGAAAATGCGGCAGCCAATTTGCTCACAGCAAGCTCCCCCAAACAGCAATGATGATGACTTATAATAAAACCTGTTGCTTCTGATGGATAAATATTGGGCGGTAAACCAAGGACAACTCCCCTGGTTTTCTTCGAAACAACGCAATGGGACCTTTCCCTCACACCCGAGAGCAGACAGGGCCTGTGGTTTAACATCTCACCTGAAGCACAGCACCTCCAGCCATGCAGTGCTGCCCTATACTTTGTGATCCAAACTTCTGAGTGGGACTTGAACCCTTGACCTTCCTGATTCAGAGATGGAAGTGCTCCCAGCTGAGCTACAGTTGACACAGATCCCAGGACAGGACTCGTCCCTGCTAGAATGAGCTGTTGGTACACCAAGTTCAGCCAGTGAAAGTATCCTACCATTACACTTGTTTATAAAACTGCTCGATTACTCTTGTGGTAGTTCATCACAGTGAATGGGTGCTTTTCCAGTTTACACAACTCAATACTGTGGCTGCTGCACAGCATTAATCATACTCCAAATTATTTTACATCCCACATTGTTCGGCCTCCATAGAGCCAAAACTGTGCCAACACTGAAGCTATTTCTGTCAGTCTCATCAATATATGTCACATTATATAGGAGCAGGGAAGACATATATCAACGATAGTGTCGCCATCCACATAAGTCAAATTGCTGCAGGAACCTGAGCCGTTACTGTAGATCAATGAATAAATGTTAAGGTAAACCACCAGATAGCAAGCTCAATCACATTCAAGGCTTTAGTTCTTAACACATGAATCTCCAAGAGTGTTAGCATTAAATGGATAACTCCTCCCACACACACTATATACTAGACTGTGATTGACAGATTTAACAATCTAAATGAATCTGTGAGTTCCTGTGACAGGCAGGTGCCCTTTATAACTGATGGGGAACCTTCACCTGCCACTTCCAATTGCTGTGGATGAGAGATTTGCTTAGGCTGTGATAATGCGCTTGTTCTACCTCTGGCCAGAAGAGACAGCCCTGTGTAATGGGAATTATATCTGCACAGAGTGCAGTTCCTATCTACTAAATTTTAAGATCTTTATCTATGAATAATAAGTATTGAGGCTGAAAGAGACCTAGGGGTCTCAGTAGGCTTGACAATAAACAAGTCCAACTCACACACAATGGCAGTCAACAGAGCCAAATAGAGATTGTGATCAAAACCGTAAGACCAAGGAGGTACCTGTAGTGAACAAACTTTATAGTATTCTAGTCATGCTACACCTTATTGTATCCAGTTCTAGTAACCAAGACAGGCGTTGATCCAGGCTAGGGAAATTTTAATGAGATTGAGCGCATGAGTTTGGGTGCAGGGGGATGAAAAATGCAAGTGCGTCAGGAAGACCGCTCCAACAAGCCAACTTCCACACTGCATTGGGCTTCGGGTAAGCTACACCCTCAAGAGCGTTGATTTCAATATGGTAATTGATCAACTAGTCATATTCAGGTGGGTTTTGGAGTTTAGTTTTGGCTCCGCGGGTTTCCCATGCTCCCGGGAGGAAGGTGAGAAGGCAGCAGCAATTAAGGGAGCTGAAACTATGACAGAACTGAGCGCTCACAGCTGCTTCCTTCCCTGTTTGTGCGAAAGTACTTGTGGTGAGAGGTAACTTTGCATCCGGTACTTTGGCGGTCCGCGGGTTTGACCTGCATTTTGGAGCTCTGATCCATCATATCAGCCTGGGTATCGCTTGTGCTGGGGCGCTTTGGAGCTAAGATGAGGGCCAAGGGCAGCAGCAGCAGCATCAGTAATAGTGTCAGCCTAGTGCTCACAGACCTGCTGCACCACAGGACAGAGGCGATAAGCAGAGAGGTGCAGCTTGTAGGAGGCTGTACCCGACACATGGGGTCCACAGGCAGAGGATTAACTTCCTCGACATGCTGGAACTCCAGTGTCTCAGGAGGTTCAAGATGCCTAAGGTGATGACAGATTCTTGCAGCCATTTGGTTGTGGTGGCCCAGCATTACCAGGGAATCTCAAAGTCAATGCCAGCCTCAGGATTTTGCCTCTGGACCCTTCCAGGGATTCCGGAGATATTTGCAGAATCTCATAGTATGTGACACACAAAATACACTGAGCAAGTCAGTGATTGTCTACTTGCCAGATCCAGAAATGATATCAACTGCGCCAGCCATAACTCAGGTCAGAATGAGCGGACACCAGGGTTTGTGGAGTACAGGGGATTGTCGACATGTGGCAACAAGGCATGTTTCATGTGCCTGGACACACTTGCAAGCGTCCTTCGGTATGCATCAGCCAGGGTCTCCAAAACGTTTGTGGCGTATTGCGCTCTGAACGACATTGTGCAACAGTAAGGTCTGGACCTGCAAGAGGGACAAGCCACCAAGCACAGAGTCTCCTCGGACGCTTCTGAAGATGAGGAGGAGGGAGTGGAGGGGAGCAAGGAGGAGGAGGCGGAAGGTGATACAGGCAATGCACCACCAGTGACTTACTTTGCTGCTGCAGATGGCAGGGATGCCCTCAATATTGCAAGGTTCATCAGTTCACCCAACCAACAACCACATACAAAAGCCACTTTTGCACCCCCTCTCCACTACAGTCCCATTAACACAAAGCAGTCCTTCAAACAATCAAGCCCTCACATTACTCAGCACCAATCCATGTCTCCCCATAATCATCACACTGATCAGCAAACAGAGATAAGCAAGAAGTGAAAGTGGTCCAAAAGAATAATGTTTGTGTGTTTCACATATAAAGCAGAAAGCTAACACTCCAACACTGTGTAACTCACCCCTGCGCATACCCTCACATGACTACAAACCTTTACTCTTCATTTTACGTACATACATACAAACATAAGAAACGGGAGCAGATGTAGGCCATTCGGCCTTTCAGGTCTGCTCCACCATTCAATGAGATCATGGCTGATCTGTAGTGTTTCAAATTCCACATTCCCATCTAACCCCGATAACCTTTGATTCCCTTGCCTAACAAACATGTTTTTACCCCTGCCTTAAAATTATTCAATGACCCCGCCTCCACCACCTTCTGAGGCAGAGAGTTCCAAAGTCGCACAGCCCTCTGAGAGAAAATAAATCTCCTCATCTCCGACCCTAATTTTAAAACAGTGGCCTCTAGTTCTGGACTCACCCACAAGAGGAAACATCCTTTCCATGTCCATCTTGTCAAAACCATTCAGGACCTTGTACACTTCAATTAAATCACCCCCTCACTCTTCTAAACTCCAGTGGAAACAAGCCCAGTCTGTCCAACCTTTCCTCATACTGACTGCTCAGGCCCCTGCCCTGACAGCAGGGATGCTCTTGGCTGCCATCCTCTGGGTTTTGGAACCCCACCAAAGACCGCTCCATCTGCTCCTGTGCAGGGCAGACTTGGCCATGAAGTCAAGAGGCAGCATGTGGCATATTGACTGGAGGAGAGGAGGGGGGCACTGGGTGAGGAGTGGAAATAATTTGAGCGGAATCCCCACTCCATGTCCCCTTTCATCCCTCTCTTGTCCCAGCTGCACTCCCCTGTTAGCAATGAGCTGGAGAGCACTTTGCTGCCGGTCAGTAGGAAACTGAAGAAAGACCAGGGGCACTTGAACTTCCCTCTGCAGAAGGAAATTAAGGACTTATCTGAGAGGTGAAATTGTCTTTAAAATTATTAAGAATACAGAAATATTTTAGGACTGAAATGAGAAATTCTTCAGCACTCAACTGCCTGATCAGATAGAATGGATGGAGCAAAAAGCTGAAATCCTTTTTTTAAAATTCCAATGGAAGGACATTGGCACCTTCCTGATGGGCTAAGATGGTTTTCCTCATTTATAAGTATTTTATCTATTTCCTTTTTCAACTAAACAAAAGTTTGGGGGACAGCCATTCCCTTGTTCATTCCCCATGGCAATGCCTCGACCAATCATAGTCGACCTGCCGGGTTGAAATTTTGACGTTTGGCAGTTAACTGTTCCCTGGTGCATTCTCCATGGCAATGCCTCCACCAATCAGAGTCCACTTGCCGACCAATCAGCACCCTCTTCTCACGCACTATAATCTGTTGCTAATTTGAGATTTGGTATTCTTGTGAATCTGTCCTGATGAGTGCAAGACCAAAAACTTCAACACCGTTCTCTTCCTTCAGTGATACTCAAGTTCTGTACTACCAAGCCACTATCTTGTAACCTTGCGTGGCAAAATCACGTGCTGCGCCCATCTATGGTGTCATGTTGGCAACAGAGAGAAGGTTAGCCTCAGCAGATATTGCAGGGAATGCCCTCCCCTTGGGCTCCATGCTTGTGGCAAGGAGTGCTGAACACGAGGCACAAAACTACTGCCCATCCTTCTGGCAGAGTTTAGGGTGAAGGTTTAGCAATGTTTTGAAACTTTGTGCAATGATGGGAAGCGGGAGAAACGCCCGGCACTTATTCCTGATACACTGGCAATAGCCCTGCTTCTGCAAAGAGGGTCAGCCTTGGTGAAGCAGCCTTTTAAGTGGTCAGTACATTTAATAAAATGCATTCCATCAGAAAGTGTATCATCCATTTAGCTACAGCAGAGGGTGCTGTTTAAAAAGAAATGAACGCTTAATAAATATGCAATTAAAAACAGCAAATGTTGGAAATGCACAAGAGGATGCCAATCTCTGGGAAGGGAGAAGGCAGGTTAACATTTTGTGTGTTAGACCCTTTGTTAGATCAGAAACGTTTGCTCATCTTTTCTTTCCTACATTACAACAGTGACTATATTCCAAAAAACGCTGAAGACTGGAAAGCGCTTTGTGACCTCCGATGGTCGTGAAAAGCGCTATGTAAATGCAAATTTTTTCTCTTCCTTTTGTGTTTCTACATTTTCTTCTACTCCCAGGTTTTTGACTTGGGCAGCGTTTTTAAACTGCACTGAAAATAAATACTGTTGTGTTAAACATTGCCTTAAAAAGTTAGAGACCACAAACCTATTTTAATGTAGCAAAATGTCCCTAGAATAGTTTTTTTTTCCATCTTTGCGTTCTGAAAGTTATAGGGCAGGGCAGTGTTACTGACTGTTATGAAAAATATGAAGTTAATTACATGGTGGTGAAAATATAACTGAAAAGTAATGAGGCATAAATAAAAACAACAGCGATTTCTGTTGACACTGTATCTAATGTGTCTCCATGCGTTTTTGTACTCAAATCATTCTGTTTAGTTTACGTTGATCTGAAATGGCCTCCGACTACATGGAACAAAGAGACACGATGAAGTAATTAAACCTTCTATTTCCGGTGTAGAAATCTATGTGAAAAAGGATCAAAACACCAGGCGTGCCCCTGTGCCATAGGCTACCCTCCCTCTAAACCATGCATTGACTTGAGTTCACTCAGCACAGCTCACAGTGTGTGGATTAACACTGCCGGAAAACGAGCAAACTGTTTTCAAAGTGCATCAGACCCACCACACGGAGCATCAGATAGAGGAAAAAAAATTATGCTAGGGGCATTTTTGCCACATTAAAAATGTGCTCTACAAAGGCAAGTGGTTGTTGTAGTAAGATTCACTGGGCAACCTGGGTTTAGGAATAGCAGCCAGCAGCACGATTACTGAGTGCAGCCTCTGCGGCGACTTTACCTGCCCCTTTGCCATCTAACATATTTTTAAAAAAGGGGCAGACTCGAGTGAAAATAAAAGTTTGCAAGCTGAGCTGCTACCCCAGCAGAACAGCAAGTGAATCAGAGCAAAACAGGGACCAAAAAGGACTGAAGACGGACAGACATCATGTAACTGATTAAACAAGCCCCTGTGGGAACCTCTGTATTAATCAGTAACTACTTGTTAACTGCTGAGAATGTTTTGCGGTGGTGACTCAGTAATGGCTCGACTCGTGGATCGTGAATGGTTTATGATGCACCTCCGGGGGCAGCTGGCTAATGGTTACTCTGCTTCTGATATAACAGGGAAGGTGATTGCTGCTGCCCCCAACACCCTCCCTGCCCCCCCCACCGGTTCCCACTGAACCTTAGGTGACCGTCTGCTCTGCCCCAGTGTCACATTTTCCAGTTTCCTGCACCTTCCGGCCTCTTTGATGGAGGCTGCCAATTGAGTGCTAATTAATTCTGAATTCTAGCTCACGACTGTGGTCGTGGGGGCTGCTGCTCACCAGGAACACGGGTGAAACGGTCCAAATTCATTTCTCTCAGGCCCCTCCACAGCGGAACCACTCGGGTCCAATGAGGTGAAGTCTCGCTGGTTTTCTCCCATAAATGTAAGCCCTGTCGTGTGGAAGCTCACCCTGAAAGCCGCAGTCCATTTGTTTAAATGAGATTACAATCTGTCTCATTATTTTAAATCATAAATCTCACTCCTGACATGTCCCTGGTACCATCACGGCCGGAGGATTTGGTTGCTCCTGCAATGTTTCTGGTAAACCTCCACATTGGCAGCAAGTTACAGTGACAGCATGGAACATAGGAGCTCATTCAGCCCCTCGAGCCTATCCTGGCATCAGGTTAGGTCATGCTTGACCAGCATCTCAGCTTCATTTACCTGTCTTGATCCACACCTCTCAACACCTTTGCCCAACAAAACCCTATCAATCTCAGTTTTTAAATTTTCAGCTGATGCTCCCCCAATCTTCAACAGCTTTTTTGGGGGGGATAGAATTCCAGATTTTCACTACTGTCTGTGTGGAGAAGTGCTCCCTGACATTGTCCCTGAATGGCCTGGTTCTCACTTTAATGTTATACCCCCTTGTTCTGGACACCCTCCAGCCACCCCCTCTACCACCACCCAACAGAAGAAAATGGTTTCTCTCTATCGATCCTATCAACTCCTTTAATCATCTTAAACGTCTCAACTAGGTTACCCCTTAACCTTCTATGGTCTAGGACTGTACAACCTGCCCTCATCATTTATCCCTTTTAGCCTCTGTATCACGGACAGGCAACAAAATCTTGCCATGGATCGATATGGTGGGGGTTTGGGGATGCACGGAGGAGATAGGGGAGGAAGGGAATCAGTGGCACGCAGTATAAAAGGGATCAAGAGGCAAATAGGTGCATTTCGGGAGAAAGAAGGATTTAATGGATGGGAAAATGTGGGTGAGATCAGTTTAAGCATGTTGGACTTAATGACCTTTTTCCTGTTCCTGTAAATGGTTTAGAAAATGGTTTCCTACTCACAACATCATTTGCACTCTCATCTGTGACCAGAGGGGAGTGTATCACGCCTGTGCTTGTGACAGTCAGCTGTGGGAGTCGCTGCCTCTTTGATATGGGATTGTCTGTGAGACAGACAATTGATTTTTTTTCTCTCCGTAGCTGACAGAACAATAGCAAAAGAATCAAGTGAAAATGCAGAGCTGCAGCCCTGTGGGATTAAAGAGAGTGAAAGCGAGACAAAGAGAGTGCGTGGAGACTTGCAGTATGAAGTGGCAAAACCCCAAGCTGTTTATTAAATATCAAGGAATGTAAAGACATTTGTAACATACTGACTGTAATAACACGATGTGCATGACTTGGCATTGAGGTCATCTTAACTCAGTGGTGTCAAATGCAGCTAAATGATAGGGCAGGATTTTGCCCTTGGTGGTGGTGGTGGGGGGGTGGAGGGGGGGGTGCTCGGTGGGGTGGGGTGGGGTTTGGGAAGCTGATCGCCGCCCGCGATAGGCTCCGCGCCGCGATTTCATTGGCTGGCCAATTAAGGCCCGCCCTGCGTGGGTCATAGGCAGCAGCTCTCAGCGCTACCTGTGCAGGTGGGGGGTGGCGGGGTGGAGCAGGGGGGAGGAGGGAGAGTGTACCTGTCCTGCAGCTCGCAGAGAGCGCTTCAATCCCGGCTGAAGTCACAGAGACGCCTCAGGGAGATCGAAGCGCTTTTCAAAAAAAATTAGTAAAGGCGGTAAAAATTTAACAAAACATGTGATTCTGTCACACGAGACGGGACGTGTTTTTAATTCCAAAATAACGTTTTTATTTAATGTTTATTTGCTTTAGGAAGCCTCACCCCGCTCGTGGATGAGGTTTCCTAAAAAATGTAAAGGCCGCTTGGCCTTTTCGCCTGCCCCCCGCCAAATGTAAGGTTGGACGGGCAGCGTAAATTTGAATTTAAATAACTTGATAGTGACCTTAATCGGCCCTTTAATTATTGGCAGGCACACAGACGACTCAGCGCCCGCCCGCCGAACGAAATATTGCGCGTCATTTTACGCTCGGGCGTGTCGGGCACGCGCTTGCACACCGAGCGTTAAATCCTTTCCGTAATGTTTTTCCCGCATATTATTAATATATATCAGGAAGTTCCTGATATATCAGATATAGGGAACAGAGAGAGTAGATGCTAGGTTTATTGGATGGTCAACAACTACAGTTGTCTTAAAATAATTCAGTCAACGTTATAGGGAGCACATACAAATGAGATGCGCCTAAAAAAAAGGCGAATTAAAATCAAAAGTGTGAAATAAAAACTACAAACAAATTAAACATCTGAACTTTCTTTGGAACTCATATGACAAGGCTCAGTCAAAAAAGGATGGGTATCGGGCCAATAGCCCTCAGACTCACAGATTAGAGTGAAGTAAAGTGGGGACAGAAATGGCTTTCAGAGACAATTATAAGGCAGCTTGTCTTCATCCCATCTGGGAGTTGTGCAAACCAAGACAGAACGAGACCTATTGGAGAGTGAGTGCATCTAGCATCGTCGTCCTTCCAAGGGTAAAGAGGCCTCCACATGAGGGCCACTCATTTCCCCAAACATCTCCTCACTACCTATTTGACTACTTGGAGAGCTCTTGGCCTACATTCATGCCTCCAGTGCCAAAGGTTATTTGCAGACCTGGTTTTACAAACTGTTCTTGTGCTAAGCAAATGATAGCAGGGCGACACCATGCAGAGAGGGTCACATAGACTAGGCTTGCGTATAAAAGATTAAAGGGTGATCTATTAGCAACATTGATTATAAGCCACAATTAATTGCTATTTGCAAAGTGCTTTAGGACGTGATGGTCTACTTTATAAATGCAAATTCACTAATTCTTTTTTCCAATACACAAGCAGATTAAAACTATCATAAACACATAAACAAACTGACAGACCACTGCACTTTCAGGCCTTATTAAAAAAGCAGCTGTTAGAAAATAATAAACAACTTCAAATATCATATTAATCCAACAAATTTCAATTCAAAATAATACCTTAGTGTTGTACAAGGAAGAGGAACCCCAAGTAACACTTTTGAAGTCTAAGGGCTGGATTTTCGTGACTGAGGCAGATAGCTCAAGTCAGAACATTCCCCAACTTGCTAGACCGGACTCAGTGTAAAGTGCCCCAATACTTACAAGTTCTACTACGGGGGAGATAGAGTTGGGCCCACCCACCAGGAAGCAGTACATAGGCGGCCATGGCGGTGGGCAAGTGTGAGGTGGCCCACCTCGGTTCTCTGGGACTTCATTTTACAAGATGTTAGGCCCTCTAGTCCTCACCCCTCACACGACTTGCCCCAACTGCCCCTCCCGGGGCCCCTCATACACTCTATGCCAACTAAAAGCCCCCTCCCCCATGTCCTCTCATAGCCCCCATGCCACCTCCATAGCTACTCATCCAGTATCCACCATTGGCAGATCTCAGGAGCAATGTGGAAATTTAAAAAAACTTCAAACAGTCTAGTACAGCTCACACATATACACATTTGATAGTGAAAAATCCCCATTCATGAAATTTATTCAAAGATTTTAAATCTCAAGTGGTTATTCTTTTATAAAAATAAACAATTTTCTATTCAGAATCACATCAAAGACAGATAATCCTTTAATAGTTTCTTTAAACTGTCAATCAAACTAAACTCAGAATCCCCTGCTGAGATAATTTTGGCTTTTGAAATTCAGCCAAACATTCATAATGATGTCATAATAGTCCTTGGGGAAATGACAACAAAGAGTCCCATTGAAACTGCATGAGCCGATACTAATTTTTTTCTAACCTATACAACCAGATGGACTGTCAATCAAAGCAGTTCAGCAGAAGTTTTTTTCTAAACTCTCACTGATAGTTGCAGCCTATTTTTTTAACGTTCAAAGGGTTGACGAGTTAAAAACCTTCATATCCTGACACTTAAACAGACCTTATCTAGCATCAAGAGCGTTTATATGTGCTTCATCAATTCAAGACACCCACACAATGGGTTAAGGCCCTTGTAACAGTGAAAATGGGATCTGTTTGAACTCAACACTTAGTTAAACGGCCCTGCTGAGTTTGGGTTCCCCGCCTGTGTGAATAACACCCCGCCCCCTTCCCCTGCTGGCAAAAATTGGCTGTCGCAAACAGGGGCGGGGCTTTTGCATCCAGGTCCCAACCGTCGTTTTTCAGGTTCCGTGAAGCCTTCTCACCTCTGCGAAGATCCGGCCCTAAGAGTCATTCCTAAATGGACATGAGTTTTAAAAAAATTCCATTAGCCTCTCTGATTGTGTATAAATTTGCAAAACACTTTAAACAAAGCGTTCCTAATTTCTCCAAATACAAGCGAAAGGGGGCCTCAAGCATAATTAGAACTGTTTAACATTAATTGTTGTGCTAGCAACTCTCACAGTATAAAACACGAGCTCTTCCAACAGCTGGTTTTACTTAGCTTACGCTTTACAAACCCCAAGTGTCTAATCTCCTCAACAGACCTTCACTTGCACGATATTGGCAGTGATGGGTAACAGGGGTGGATGCACAAGGCAGGTCTGCCCAGTGCTTTGCCTGCTGTGCTCCAGACAGCTGCACGGTCGATAGGAAGGGCTGGGTTTTACTTTGTTGCCGTCACCTTTTCCTGCATTTCCAGAATGCTCTCGGACATTGAGTCAATCAGGGTCCGGGTCGACTTGGACCGGTCGCAAAACGTCAGCCTTGTTAAACAAATGTGTCCAAAAGTAAAATCATTCCATGTGTCTCACCTTTTAGCTGGAATTGGGCAGATATTGTTGGTTGAACGGACGGTCAGATCTGGGTTGTTCACCCAGGCTTTTCCTGAAAGGCCGGGATTGGGTGGGACCTGGACTGCGAGAATACTTTTCGCTTTGGATTCTTAGAGGGCGACTGCAAGAGGAGGCATCAGCCTGGAACCTCCTGATGCCAATATAGTCGTATTCTTAATGCGCCCTCGTGCCTGTTCTTTTGTCGAGAGGCTTTACTCTATTGAAAATAAATGAGTTACCACCTGTTTTAAAGCCGCAGGCAATGGAATGCCGTAAGAACTCATTGGGCAGAATTTTTAGCTTGGCGGGCAGGCGGGATCGGCGGGACCAGGATCGGCTGGGGAACGGACCACCGACCACGATCGGCCTAACACCGCGATTTCACGCTGGCTGGCCAATTAACGGCCAATTACCGGTCAATTAACGGCCGGCCAGCGTGAAGGGTGCACTGAAGTGCTCAGCGCTGCTGGGCTGGGGGGCGTGGGAGGAGACGGGCGCTAGTGTCAGAGAGCTGCCTCAGCGAGCTGAGGACCTGAAAAGCATTAAATAACGTCTCTAAAATCAGGGAAAAAACGTCCAAGCATCACAATCGGTCACCTGAACACACGCACAATAAAAATGCTGTCCGTAGATTTTTCTTTTTCTTTCATTTAATAACGGAAACCTCATGCCCGCCCTCGGATGAGGTTCGATGAAAAATACAAAGTCTGCCCGGCTGATTCGCCCGTCCGCCAACCGTCAGGTTGGACGGGCCACGAAAAATCGGAGACAATTGCACCTTTAATAACCTTAATTGGCCTCGTAATTGCCGGCAGGCACTCTTCTGACTTTTACCCGCCGACCGAAATATCGTGCGAGATCTGGATGACGTCGGGATGCTCGCCCGGTGTCATCTCGCGCGACTTCGCACCCGGTCGGGTCGGACACACGCCCGCCCCATCGGTGTAATATTCTACCCATTAAGTGTTTGTTTGATAATGTTGGCAACATTAGTTCCTGATCTGTTCATACCAGCAGTTTGGGCTGGATTCAGAGCCAGCTCCCAATGATTGAGACGTTTCAGTTTACATAGCAAAGGAAACTGCACTGTTTTTATTGGGAACAAAGAAGGTTAAGAGGGGATCTTATAGGGGTCTTCAAAGTTGTGAGGGGTTTTGATTAGTTCAATCAGGAAGAGCTACATTCTTCGGTCAAAGGGTCGTTACTAGGAGGCATCAGTTTAAGGTTATTACCAGACGAGCAGCGAGATTAGGAGGTACGTGATTCAATTGTTAGAAAGTGGGATGCCTCGCCACAAACTGTGATGGACATAGAATTCATAACTCTTAAATAGGAATAAATATTTGTAAAATGGTACGGGGAGAGGGCATAGGAATGGGGCTTAGTATGTAGCCTTTCAAAGAGTTGCTACCGAGCTGATGGATTGAGTGTGCTGTAAACTTTGATGATTCCAGATTCTATGACCGGCAGGGTACTGACGCACTAAAACAGCCAGGGGATGAATTGCTCTTGTTTGTAGCAAGGTCAGAAATCTGTTCGCGAAGATTTCCCGCAATATTGAGTTAATGAGATTAAATGTTTGGCACTGTGCATAATAAGTAGTCGATCCCATATGTCTGAAACAAAGTTATATCCCTTTACATATAAAAGGAAGGTGTGCAATGTATTGTTGTTACAGAAAGGGAAAGTAGTAATTGACCCACCCAATGAATAAAATCTAAATCAAACAGAAGCAAAAGCCACAGTCCTTCAGATCGGCCGTGTTCATTTTAAAAAGTGCTTTGAAATTCCATCATGTAGATTTAGATGCTTGAGTGACGTTCCCATATTTTGAAGATTGCCGTCCAACCTGTTTAAGAACGGTTCATAGCTTTGTTAAACAGCGAACAGAGACATTTCACGCAATGTCTTAATTAATAAGAACTTGCATGTATATAGCTTCACCAGCGATTGGATTATTTTTGAGGTGCGGTCACAGTTGCCATGAAGAATGTACGGTGGCCAATTTGTGCATTACAAATCTCTAAAATTTCAACCTCAAGATTTTATTACATTTGGGATTGAAAACCAGCATGGACTCGGCAACACTAGATGTATGCACCATCGATGCAAATCCATATACAATGTAAATCATAGTTAGTTGGCACTAAATGGAGAAGGTAAAAATGGTTAAATTGGGGTCTATTTTGTGCACTGTGTTGGAGTACCAACATGCTATGCCAGATCTCCCATATGCTGGGTTCCTAAGGTTGACTGTGCCCTCATTGTTAAGCACTGAGTAAAGTTGTGTCCTTGTCGATAGGCCATGAGAATCACACAGTGACACATGCTGAAGAGCAGCAATGGCGCGGGATCTAGAGCTGGCTTCTAGCCTTACCCCTCAGGCAAACAGCTGAGCAAAAGAAGGACAAAGTTAATCCCATCTTGTCATTTGTTCCAACAGCAGCTTAGTGTAAAATGCTCATCTCTTGACACCAGGGACAGGAAATTGGGATGAGGAAGAAACAATTAGATGCTGTGTCCTGCAGGAGTGCAGGAATCTGGCTGGTAATTTAATAGGGGTTGGTGCATGAACAGGACTGGGGAAGCAGTTATGAGCAAGTCCGTTGAGATTCCATTGCGTTTAGTCTGTCCTAATTGGATTTAAATGTAGTTTCTCTGGGGCTACTGCATAAGTGTGCTTGTTGATGCCTCATGTGCGGCCCTGTGGGTGGTGATGCTAATGGGCACTGAAAGTTAACTTCCTCTGCCAGGGTGTGGTCCTAATGAGCCCAACATCTCAGCTGTTAAAATGGGACAATCTCAATTTAAAGCGAGTATATTAAACAAAACAGTGCATGTGATATGAGCAGAAAACCTAGCAATGGATGGAAGTTTATTTTTTTTCAGATCCCACTCATCACCCATGAGTACTTGTTCATGTGTTGGGAATTCTGATGTCCCTTCTCAAGGGCAATTGGGGATGGTCAATAAATGCTCACCTAGCAGCGACGCCCACATCCCTTAAATTAATTTTTAAAATATGGTAGTGCCTTTAAACCCCAGGACCAAGAAGTTGGATATTTAGTCTATACCTAAGTAGCTTAGAGTCATAGAGTCATTGGGCTGAATTTTTCACCCATTGGGGGGGAAGTTGATGAGCGGGCACGTGTGGGGGCGCTTCTGATCGGTGCCCCTGATCAGAGGTGGGGCGCCATTTTACATGGGCAGGCCAATTAAGGCCCGCCCAGCGTGACGTCCGGAAGCGCTGTACGCTCCCTGTACGGGCGGGGTGGGGGGTGGGGGGGGGGAGTCCCTAAACCTGAGAGTGCGCTCTTTCGCACATGCGCATGAAAGAGCGCACTCATCTCCCTGAGGCTAAGTGCAGCCTCAGGGAGATCGCCTCTACTTTCAACAATATTAAAAATAGAAAAAAAAAAATGCCTTTACATGTTCCCTCATGTGACAATGTCACATGAGTTGGGACATTTTCATAATTTCCAAAAAAACTTTATCAATATTTTAAAAACCCTACATGAAGCCACATCCCGGTTGGACGGGCAGGTCCTTTAATTGTTTCAATGATCCTGTCAATGGCCTCAATGGTGAATGCCCAGAAGTCTGTCAGAAGAAAACTGTTTGAAACTGAGCTAACCCAATCAAGAAACTTTGGTGTTGAGACAGTGGTAAATCTTCACTAGGGTTTTGTGCCTGTAAGGGTTGCTGGGATAAAAGGAATAGTGTGAGTTGGAATCATTTTCTGGTAACTATTGAAATCTTTCCAATCATTTTTGTCTATGTAATATAGTTAATTTTTTCTTGTTTAAATAAACGTTTTATTCTTTGTGTTAAAAGTACACTGGCAGGCTCTTGTGAATGTGCTCAGTAACTGACCTCCACAGTTTCTAAAAAATGTCAAAGTTAGGATCTACCAAGCCAGGTTTCACTCTGGGATCTGACTTGTCCAGTATTAACATCAACTGGGATTGTAACAACAGGGCTAAGGTATATAAAAGGTTAAGTTATAGGGCCAGGAGAATTGTTCACTATAAGGTCCTCTCTCCCCCTGGGGGAGTCTAGAACAAGGGAGCCATAATCTTAAAATGAAAGCTAGGCCATTCAGGGGTTCAGGAGGAACTTCCTCACACAAAAGGTAGTGGAACCTGAAACACTAGAACACCGTCCCCACCAAAACCTTTCCAGGCCTCAGGATGACCCAAAGCACTTTACAGCCAGTGAGTAATTCTGAAGTGTAGTCACTGTTGTACCGTAGGGAATCGCAAGAGGGAATTTCCACACAGCAGGGTCCCATAAATAAATATTGGTACGGACGACAGTAGAACTCCCCTGTCCTTCTTCAGATAATCTCACGATGTATGCTGTTTCCACCCGAGAGGGCAGGCAAGACCTCAGTACAAGATCTGACCCACCCCTTGAATTGTCCACCATTCTCTGCCCCTATCCTCCTTCTGCCCCCTTGAGAAGCAAGTTTCTCTGTGCGGTTTAGAAAGGTGCATGATGGTGATGTGCCATGTGTTATACTTCATTGCAGTGATCGCCTCAGATATATGTAACATCCACTAACTTTACAATGAAATTTAATATATACTTAATGTGCAATTATGTGCACTACACTACAGTCCGCATAATCCAATAATAAAACAGTACAATGGGCATAGGTGGAAAGTGCTATTATTTTTACAACATTGGGTCTCTTAGCTGTGAAGTTCCGTGGCAGAGTGTTCATTAGAGTGCAGTACAGTCTATAACTTTGCACCAACATCAGCACAGCCATGGATCATGAGGCACTAATTCTAATTTATGTGTTTTTCTTGACATGGAAACTCAGTTTAGGATTTGCCGACAAAACATTTCCTTCCTTGCGAAAAGCCCCTCACTGGGTGTGTGGCTCTAACACAAAGCATATGCATGCACTTGTAAAACACATGAGAGTCACAGTTGAGCATCCAAAGAACTGGCTTGGAGACTGACCAGGAATGTAGTTTGATCTGGTTTTGCATTATTGTGCAGAGAGAGAAAAAAAAAAAGCAAAAAAAAAACCTTATCTTTTCTTTTTAAACAACAAGATCTGGACAAACAAGAGAGGGGTCGAGAGGGAGAGAAAAACATGTGAAAAGAATAATGATGTTTGACTGAAAGGTTAAAGAAAAAGATTCTTCAGCTCCCATGGGAAGCATTTGTTGACAACGATGATTATGAAGTAGCTGTGTTAGCAGCATTCCAGAGGAATGGCTCAGATATTTGGCATTGTACTTTTTGTTTAGCCATAATATTGGATCAGTAGTTTGCTCGAACTAAGGCCAAAACAAAGAAGCTTTAAAAAAGCCTCACTATTTTGGAACCGTATTTTAATATTGGAGTCAGGGCAGCAAGAAATAGCTTCACGGCTTTTAGCGCCAGAAAATAAATACCGCTGTGGAAAGCAGCCATCGTGTTGTGTTTATTTCCAACGGAATCGCATTGGAAGATAATTGTCTCAGCCACAGCTGTAATGGATCTTTTAATGTAATGTGCCTTTGGAAATTTATGGAGAAGTTGGCTAGTAGATATTGCACTGGATTAATATATGACCTTCTTTATAAAGGGAGTGTGAATTGTTTTGTTCTCTGAACAGCTTGGTCCTAGACTGGCCTCTTCCCTTGGACTTAGTAGGGCTGCACTGTAAAATGCCAACCAAACAAAAAGAGTCATGCTATTTAACAACCTATTGTTTAAACTGCTGCCACATTCAAAGCCATGTTCCATGCAATTAAGAAAGATATAAATTCAGGAACTGCAAGGGGCTTTTTTCTGGATCACCTTATGAGAGAAAGCATGAGAAAGGTTGGCCCGAGAAAGTATTTTTTAATCCATTAAACTCGCACCTTCCATTGACCACAAACAATCTCGAGATCTCCAGCCAAGCCATTTAGTCTGCTGAGGTAAAATCCTGTATCGTTTCTTCCTGACCCTCCTCCTCCCCAGACAAATCGAACAATATCCCGGCACACTTACCTCACTGCACATTAGCTGCTCTGACTATCTGTCGTCCTCTGCATGACATCTCTGAGCTCAAAGCGGTTTGATATCTTTTCCCATACACCAGTCAATCATCTTTGCATGCGCTTGACCTAGCAATCCCACTCTAACCAGTTATTTGTTCTTTGTTAATATAACCACAACAGTAATTGTCTGGTTGTGGGGTGGGGGGCGCTATCGTTGTACTGCTGGTTAGGCGCAGGAATATTTGAATGTACAGGTGACACCGAAGCAGAGACATACAATTGATCAATGCTCCTCACATTGTTTTTATCTTCCAATGTGCTGTGCATTTTTTTTCTTTATTCTTTCATAGGATGTGGGTGTCGCTGGCAAGGCCAGCATTTATTGCCCATCCCTAATTGCCCTTGAGCTAACCTTGCTAGGTCATTTCAGAGGGCAGTTCAGAGTCAACCACATTGCTGAGGGCCTGGAGTCACATATAGGCCAGACCAGGCCAGACCAAGGTAAGGATGGCAGATTTCCAGACTTCCGCTTCAGAGGAAAAGGGAGTAAAAGGATATAGAGGAACAAGGGGCTCCCGGGATTAGGACTATTACACATTGTTACAATTATGAGGTTTATAAGATTGTTATGTTTTGGAACTGTGTCTTTAATTTAAGGTTCAATGGAGGAGGTCATGTGACCTGTTCTGAAGTCTGCTTGACAACAGACCTGGAGCGGTTAATCAAAGGGAGGCTCAGATTGTGTTACTGGGGGATAGTGTTGGGTTTTCATGGTTGAAGACACTGGCAGCAATCTCTTAAGTTCGCAATGGGTAGACTCTGTCTCCCGAATTCCCAGAATGTGGTGTTGAGAGTATTGAGTGGTAAATAATTGTCCTGTAAACTGTCCATTTACTTCTAAGATGAAAAAGGCTTGGGGTCAAGAATAGCAAAATGGCACTCCTACCTTGATACGAGGCTAATGTGTCTTACGTTACCATGCAGGGAAGAGTGCAGAGGAAGCCGTCTTTGAGATCAGGTTCCAGGCTTCACCACAAATCAATGGAGATCACAGACCGACGGGGGGGGTTTTTGTGTCATCAGCAGAGAGGAGACGCTGCTTAACTTTGTGAGCTACCACAGCTGAATGCAGGAGAGAAACAGTCTCTAGTGGAAAGAGACGCGTCCGGCAGCCATCTGAGGATCCTGGGAGATTCGGTTTGACGTGTCCAGAGGGGGAGGAGGATCATTGGAAAAGGTCTTACTGCTGGTGGCGGATTTAAGAAACTCTCTGAAAACTGGGGGAAATGCCTGGAGACGGTCACTTGAAGATACTACTTGGTGTAACAGGGATACGGGAACCCATCGGAAGCTGGGAGCAGCTGTGGAATGTTTGCCGTGAGGACTGTGTCACAGGTGGAGCGGCGTGACTATATTGCGCTTCTTTAAAAAGCTATGGGTGGGATTTTCTGCCCTCTCAACCTGCCGCTGGCGTCGTTTGGTTCCGCGGAAAGTCAATGGACTTTTGGCCAGCCTGTTGCATCCCCTGTGATGGGGCTGGAAAGTCCCGGCCTATATTTTTAAAAGCTACACTTTAAAAGGCTGAAATTCAAGATGACTTCCAAAGACCACCAGGCGCTTTTTTGTCCTCACAGAGAGTGAAGAGGAAGGACCCACTTTCTGACATTGACCCAATGTTTGTCAGATCAGGAGACAAACAGAACCTCACCCGCACCTTCATTATAAAAACACAAATTTGCCTATTCAAACACAAAAAAGCTACCGAAACCATAAGTGGGAGAGGGATCCAACTGCTTAATGGGATTACCACAATACCTCATTTGTACCATGACCCCTCACTTCATGCGAGGTCACATGATACACGGCAGCCATCTTTGCTCCTGCTAACAGGTATTAACAGAAGTTCAAACTGACTTTTGAGCTAAACGTCTTCGGAGACTTCAAGACAGACTTTGCTCAGACAGAGAGAGAGAGAGAGAGTCTGCAAAGAGACATCCATCGCTTCAATCAGTTAAGCAGCCTAAGTATGTACCTGCAATACCTTGTAAGCGGAACAAGGACTCTCTCTTCACTTGCTCCCCCACAAAGTTTACCTGAGTTCTCAACCTCCGGCAGATCTACTACAAGAGCCTTTGTAGCCACAGATAAGTCCCTGCTTTTCAAGATCTTCACTTTCAACGAAAACATCATCTCAACCAAGAAACATTGGGCACAGAACGAAATAGAGACTGAGGGTGGGATTTCCCCTCCATGGGCTAAGTGTGGTTATGGGCAGGAAAAGCAGCTTTCTCCCCCTTGCCCACAATGCCGCATTTTCGTGCCCGATTGCCCACCTCTCGCCTCATTAACTATGCAAGAGCTGGAAACATGCCGTTTCACTGGGGGGTGGGGCTTGTGATTTACCTGCCCAATCGTGACCTCAGTGGACCCTCACTCTGGGCACCATATTTAAACCACACCCGCACAAGGACATTTCAATGTCTGCAGGCCAGGGTCGCTCCAGGTGAGAGATGGCCCCCAAAAGCAGGAAGAGTGCAGCCCCCAGGTTTAGTGTCACCCTCACTGGGTTACCTTCTGGACACTGCCGAGGTCAGCCCTGACCTTCTCTACCCTGGGGATGGGGTCCAACAATGTCACCAACCTGGCTTGGGCGGAGGTGTCTGTGGTGGTGAGTACAGGAGAACAGTGATACAGTGCCGCAAACAGATAAACGACCTCATCCACACAGCCAGGGTAAGTCAACCTTCTCATCCCTCTCAGCTCACACACTCTCACTAGCCCCTAACACATTCACAGGATGACAGTCCACAGGCATTTCACACACGACCAGCACAAGGGACATCACCACCCACTCTCCCGCACACACACCCTAACATCTCCTTCTGGGATCACATCCTGTACAGCTCACGCCCTCATCCCGTACACGGCTCCGCTCAGCACCCACACAAGGCAGGCACTCTTATCATCTGCCTTGGCATGCTTCCTGCCCGCACTCTCTCCATCTGTCTCCATGCAGGCCAAGCTCACCCACCATAAGAGGGAGAGGTCCCAGACTGGTGGTGGGCTGCCAGAGGTCAGGGCCCTTGCCCAGTTTGAGGAGTGTACAGTATACCTGGCCGGAGAGGACCGGGACTGTGCCTTTGCGACAGTGAGGTCAGCGGTGCACACCCAAGTGAGAACCCTTCAGACAGCAAGGCTGTGGGTCTTGGAATCTCTTGCCTTGCACTAATTAACTCTACTCTCTTTCAAAGGCACCACAGCCAAATACCCCAGGGACACCGGGAGCCAGCCCCACATCTCCAGCCCTGAAGACACCTCGGATGAGGATTTTGAGGACCCACTTGTGGAAGACCTGTCACAGCGCTCAGCCACACCCTCCACCAGGGTGGGGACATGTACCTTGGCGGGACCTGGATTTTACAGCAGGCTCGGTATCACAATCTGGTCCACAGCAGGCGGAGGCAGGGACACTCGGAGGTCACCGACACTCGGAGGACTGCTGGAGGCCACATTCTGCTGATTCGCAGTCAGGTGAAGAGCCTGTGGATTCGGTCTTAACGCAGATGTTGGAGCAGCAGCACCAGACAGGAGAATATCAGGCAGGGTTGTCAGCTCCATTGCAACGTACAATGGAGGAATCTGTCTGCTTTCAGTTTGAGGTAATAGGCTAGCACACCGAGGCCAACACTGGTAGGAGGGCAGGCACTGTGGAAACCTTGATCTAGGATATTGCACCTGTATTGCTGCAGGAGTTGCACTCCATTGTTGTAGGCATTGGTGGCATCCACCAGTGGCTATGCGAGAGGGGCCAAGATCTCACTCCAGGTGCCCCTTCTCCTCGAGGAGTCAGCCAGGGACCCTCAAGCACCCATAAGGACGAGGACCAGCAGCTCAACACCCCAGGGCCATCCACCCGGGTGATTCCAGGAGTGACCAGCCGATCCCAATCCCCTCTTCCCGTGACCCCATAGCTCCAGCTCCATAGGCCGAGGAGGGTCCACCTGCCCCATAGCAGGAGACCCAAAGCAGGCTGGGCACCCCCCCCGCCCCACCCCAAGTTTTGGCCCTCCAGAGGTTGCCTGCCAAAGTCATCACAGACATAGCGGTCAGCAGGCTGACCCCACCTCCACTGTGGATGTCAGGGATGCATAAAAACATAGCAGTAGGATTAAGAAGATCAAGAAATATTAGGTGCACAATGATGGCACCAGTGTTCATACACCACACATGTATATACTTTACACCAGTGTATATAGAATTGCACCCATTCCACTTCTCCTCTTGTCTATGCCTCCTGTGTGCGCTGAGTTGTGTTGTACTTGATCAGATGTCACACCATGTTCCCTCCCCCAACTTATCACAGATTCCGCATCATGCACCTCTGGTCGATGTTGTGTGCAGCCATCTCATCACAGTGTGTGTCCTTTCTCAGTTCATTGCCTACATCAGAGATGCCTCACCCTCAATGTAAAATGTGCTTGTGCGAGGCAGCTCGTCAACACGCTTTGCAGGTTCAAGTGATGTTCATTCTAGGCTGTGTAAGATGGAGGCTCGTGTAGTCCCCTGACTCATCCGCACTGTGGAAAGGTGAAGGTGTAGTGTGGAAGGAGAGATGCAGATGCACATGGACCAGGGCACTCTGTCCTTGAACTCCATGCTCTCTGTCATCTGTGAGGGTTTGCAATCTGTAAGTCCATACTCAGAGGCCGAGTGTGCTCCTGCCAACCTTGTGCTGGTGTCAACTCTATTAGTGTACATCTGCTAAGCTGACCAATAAGTGTGCACCGTCCCATCGCAATGTGCCAGTGCTCTGTTCCTCACAGGCACAACTTTGTCCTGAGGCTCAAAGCTTTAACTGTTTCACACCTTGGAATTGTCTGCATAGCGCTCACAAGGCTATCGTCACAAAGAAGGGATGCAGTGCCGGCCCATTCATTCTTCTTAGCCTCCCCTCCCCAACACATTCACCAAACTCAGTGATGCTACATCCATCTGGACATGTGTTGTGTTCAATGGAAACACTGAGCATCATCCCGAAGCTCATATGATGGGAAGACAATGCTCAGGGCAGGAATGGGCTGGGAGCGAGGGTGTAATGCCGCTGATGTGTGCTCTTTATTATCAGTGAAGCGGAACCTTGAGGGCTCCATGGTGTGTCTGCATTCCCGGGGTCACAAGGGGCCAGGGCTGATCACTATGGGAAACTGATGGTGCGGAGGAGGAGGCTTTTTCATGTATGTCAGGCAAATGTGTGAAGCTGGTCATTGTGAGGTGATGTATGTCCATTGAAAGGCCAGGTGAACTGGAGCCCTGCATCCTTAACTAAGAGTGGAGGGTCTCAATGTAAAGGGGATTAAGGTAATGCTGAGGACTGAGTGCTTTGAACAAGTTGTTGAACCTGTTGAACGTCCTCACCTGCCTTCACTCAAAGTACCTCACGGTATCACCATTGAAGTGACACATTAGGAGTTTTTCTGTTGCTAGAGATTGATCTCCTTGAGGCGCTTTTTCAGACTGAAGGTATACTGCCATGAGTTCTCTGAGGATTGCAATGCAGCTCCTGACTCTTGTAAGCTGCCCTAGTCACTGGGATGCCGGAGGGACACTTGAAGGGGCAGCACCTTCTGTCATGCGCTGCTGGGATAGCCTCCTGCAGTTGGGTACCTCATCCCGGCAAGGACACATACCCCTGAGGCTTCATCATCCTTCAAAGGATGAGGACATGGTGAGCAGAATGTGTAAACACTCAATCTCAGAATGAAGGGGATGGTTGAGAATGCGAACCACGCGGGTGGTGATGTGGGCCCATCCTGGAGGGCACTGGTCCGACAGGATAAGCACTGCTACTCGCCATCATCCTCCAGGAACCTGGTGGCTATGAGTGCCTCACGGTGCACACCTGCCTCATCTGACCCGGGCTATGGCTTCTTCCCCTGCGGCCTCGGCTTCCTCAACCTCATCGCCCTCGTCCCTCTCGATGTCCCCCTCATCAGAGGAGACTTGCAGTTCCTCCATCCCGGCATTTGCAAGTTCTCCCCCCCTTTGCAGTGCCAGGTCATGCAGGGTGCAGCAAAGAGGAGACCTTCTGGGGTGTGTATTGCAGCACACCGCCAGATCTGTCGAGGCATCAGAATTGCATCTTCAAAGGTGATCCGCTCTAGCAATGTTCATGTAGTTGAATGAATGTTGTAGTTCCTTCCCCCAGCTGGAGTTTGTGGGCGTCACCAGCCACATCCTTTGAGGGCAGCCTTTGTCACCAAGGAGTCAACCCTGGATGTTGTGTGGTCCCTCGAGGATGTCCGGGATCTGTGGTCTACTCAAGATGTAGGAGTTGTGGCAGCTTCCCGGGTATTTCGCACAAACTTGCATGATGTGTTTCTAGTGGTTGCAGACCAGCTGGGCATTGAGCGAGTGGAATCCTTCCCTGCTGATGTGTTGGAGTGCCTGTTGCCAGGGAGCTCTTATAGCTACATGGGTGCAGTCGATGGCACCCTGCACCTGTGGGAATCTGGAAATAGCAGCAAAGCCCAGTGCTCTGGCGTCCTGGGTAGCTTGGCCTCTAGCGAAGTGCATGTAATTGTGGGCCTTGGCAAAGAGGGTATCCGTCGTCTCCTGTGTGCACTGTGGGTGGAAGATTGAGAGATCCCGCAGAGTTCCCCAGCGGAGCCCTGGAAAGAGCCACTCGACTATAAATTAAGAGCGGCAGTGACTTTCAGGGCCACTGGCAAAGGATGTTCTCCCAGTGCCCGGGACGTTAATTCATGCAGAATGTGGCAGAGGTGAGCCACCAGATCCTTGGACATGCAGAGGCGTCGACGACACTGTCTCTTGCTCATCTGCAGAAAAGACACGCGTCTCCTGTACACCCCCCAGTCCTAAGCGCAGCATCTCTGGTAGCCTCATCCTCTGGGCCCAGAGAAGGCCCTGCTGCCCCTCGCTCATCAGAGTGAAGCTCCTCTGTTTGGCCAGCCTGGTAACTCTCTTCTGTACCTTTCCTCCTGCCTGCAAGTGACGATGAAGGCAACATTAAATGCACCCTCCATCTTCCTGGAGGAACATTGAAACAAAGACATGATTGAACATCAGCCTCCAAAGGTTCTCTTTCTGTCACCGACTTGTGAGTGACTGTAGCTTCAGGGGCTTGGTTTTGGTCCAGGCACCGATTAGCCACAATCCTGGCCATTTCAATGACCGCTCTCAGTGTCACAGTAAGCGTCCACCACCCTGTGCCCCCAATCCCATCCCCTCCCTGGCCCCATTTCAGTGGACCTATTGCTATGAGAGAGATTTGCCAAGACACTCAGATGTCCTGCATTTATTTGAGACGATTAATTACTCATTCAGTGGACTCTATGACTACATCCCTTGGAATACACATGAAGGCAGATTATTTTAGGGGGGCCTGGGAGTTCCCATCTCTGAACCTGACAGCTGCAAGGTTCAGAGGTGGGCTTTCCAAGAGGCTTGCCCTGTTTGTCCAGGTGCCCGCTTGTTTTTGGAGTCCTTATCACACTGGGGAATTGCCACGATTGGTCCAATGGGTTATTGCAGGGAGATGGATCATTGGAATGCATCGGAATAATCTCGCATGGATGCGCTATTACATTGAAGGCTCCAGATTGTCTCTGTAGTTAGTGAGACTCTCCGGACACGTCTCAGCTATGCATTCCTCTTCATGTTGTAATACAGATTCCAGAGGGGTGTGCCTTTAATCGGCCCCTCAGAGCTGTGATCCACTCCTCCCAGGAGGTACTGTGGTCCCGAGCAGCAATTTTTCTTCGTTTCAGAATCACAGAATTGTAACAGTGTAGGAGCCCATTCGGCACATTGTGTCTGCAACTGCTCTCTGAGCATTTTAACTTAGTGCCAATCTCCTGCCTTTTCCGTGTAACCCTGCACATTGTTTCTATTTAGATAATCATCCAATGCCCTGTTGAATACCTCAGTTGAACCTGCATCCACTACACTTCCAGACAGTGCATTCCAAACCCTAACTACTCGCTTGTGTGAAGAAGTTTTTTCTCACCTCGCATTTGCCTTTTTTGCAAAACACTTTAAAACTGTGCCCTCTGCTTCTCGATCCATTTACGAGTGGGAACAGTTTCTCCCTATCTACCCTTCATGATTTTGAAAACTGCTATCAAGTCTCCTCTCAGTCTTCTCCTCTCCAAGGAAAACAGTCCCAACTTCTCCAATCTTTCCTCATAACTGAAGTGTCTCATCCCTGGAACCATTCTTGTAACCCTCTTCTGCACCCTGTCCAATGCGTTCACATCCTTCCCATAATGTGGCGCCCAGAACTGTACACAATACTCCAGCTGAGGTCTAACCAGTGTTAGACTAACACTAGCTAAAGACTTTCTGCTGTGCCATCGCTTGAGGCTCCAAGATGGTGCTCCTCAGGTTTTATTATCAGACCAACTTCGACCCTCCCTGTGTGACCATGGAAATCCCTCCCATCGTCCTGGAGGAGTATAACATTCAGGTTTCCCTACCTCCTATTACTCTCAGTCCTCCCCCTGTAATCCTTGATCTCACTGTAAGTGTGGTTGATATCCTTGTGTTGCCCCCAAGTCATTTGAGTTGGATGTGTCCATGCCCCAGGTAGACCTGACCCCCCTCCCCATCTTGAGGCTTACTGTACTGTTATATATAAGCACCCGCCATGAGACAATTGAGTGCCCGCCCCTACTCTACCTGTTCCCCTCCTCCTGTGGCCGGGTACTAAGCCAAAAACCCGCTGGACCACCATGCATGAGGTGATGACCATGCCCGGTGCACACTATGCTGGGCATGACTGACGCAGGACTGTCATGCCCACCCCCTCTGTGGACTTGTTCAGGGACTGTCTTTGGAAGCTCAGCGATGTAAGCTGAAGCATTTCTTCATTCGGCAACCCTCCCCTCTGGCCCCGACTCGCTTGTGTCCTTCTGTAAGAGATTCTCTCTCAATTCTGGCCCAGAGGACGCTTCCATCACCCCCCCAACCCCGCCCCCAGTCATGTATCTGAGTGCAAAGTTCTCCAGTCTTCTCCCCCCACCCCAGTCAAGCCCTTACCCTCCAGCCGCTTGCCTTGCCTTTGTTTTGTCTCCCCTCAACACTGGAGCTCTTGCCTTCCAGCCCCTTCCCTTGCCTCTGTCTTGTCTTCCCCATCGCCCTCACCCCACAGTCGAGCCCTTGGCCTGCAACACATTATAGCCCACCCCTGCCTTACCGTTGGTCTGGTATATAGAGCCTTGCCTCTGTAACCTCTCTTGAAAAGCAAAGTGGTGCTGCCTGAGAAGTCGGCGTGTAGTCCAAGGTGATGAATAAACCTCAAAGACATGAGTGAAGTGCAGGTCACCGAGTGTCCATGACTTATATGCGGCTGTGAATCATGCCGGTGTGGCCCTTTGATCCAGCGTGGGGGCGTGATTCTGGTCAGCTGCCTTGATAATGAGCACTCATGATATTCTAATGTATTCAAATAGCGTTCCTGACCTGGCGAGGTGGGAAAAGTACATTGAGGGCAGGAGAGGATGATCGCAACCTGTTTTTACGTTGACAGGGAGCTGAGATTTTCACTCCCACGATATTTTCCCCTCCTGCCTGCCTTATGCCCACTACAGGTGGGACCAGAAAACCCCAGCCTGAATTAAATTCCATTTTAGTAATTACAGTTTTACCTTCCACTGTATCTAGTTTTTGGAAGTATGATCGTGTGGGTGAGTCGTGCGAATGGGACATCAAGCTTTTGGTTAACCGTCAGGGCAAGTGTGTGTGGGAATGAAGTAACTTTCTTCATTTTTAATGCACTAAAGCTTGCTGCTGAGTTATTTAAATTTAAATAGTCACTCTGAGGGTAAGAAAATAAACACATCCACATAAAAATATATTTGATCACGGGCAATAAAGGTAACACCTTAAAAGTGTCCGCAACAACTGTAGTTTAAAGTACGAGTTGCCTACGAAAAGAAAATAGTGTTTAGTTACTAGTATTTTTAGTCATTTGTTACAGTAAAAGTTTTAAAACATGAAATCTTGTGTCATTCTTTCAGCTATCAGCTGAAGTTCAAATCTCTTTTTCAAAGTTATAGATCTCTACGGAGTTTGTAACAACACATAGAGGATAAACACCAGCACAGAGTGGTTAGGTCAAATGGGCTGTTAATGCGTCTTAATTCCTATGTAATCTTTTCTAGCCTCTGCTGGATGCTTTTTACTTGTAGGTGCCTCATCTCTATAGAGGAGGAGAAGAAACCAGCAAGTTAAATGTAAGTTCTGCGTGATCTTTTTAAAGGCTCTTTCAGATGTTTAGTCGCTCATCTTGCACCTGCAGAGCCTGGTATGATGCCATCAAATTCCGGGGACGAGATGTAATCTGTATGTTCCACCGAGCTGTCCAGGTGG
Source organism: Cetorhinus maximus (assembly GCF_964194155.1). Taxonomy (NCBI): domain Eukaryota; kingdom Metazoa; phylum Chordata; class Chondrichthyes; order Lamniformes; family Cetorhinidae; genus Cetorhinus; species Cetorhinus maximus. The sequence continues at coordinate 7,033,963 of NC_135893.1, forward strand.
ATAGAAAGAAAATCCCACGGCACTATTCAAAGAAGCGATGGATTTCTCCTGCTGCCTCTTTTACCCATCTGAATGGCTACCATTGCCTTTATTGATGGAACAGATGATTAAGATAATAGACAGTGACCATGTTCTTCTTCAGGTTCAGCTTTGCCTAATTTGTATTGTGTGCTGCTCTTCCCAGGCAGAATCAATAGTATTTTTCCAACAGGACTACCATACTATTGTCACCTGAAGTAATGATATTGGCATTGCCTTGGGGTAAATACATACAGGATACCACTAGATGAGGCAAAGTTGTGGGTTGGGGTGGGGAGGGGGGGTGGTTCTGTGTCCACCTCCTCTCAAATGTTTTGTAACGAGGGTTATATCCTCTTCTTCATGTGCTTTAAACATCAGGATTTCCCTTCAGATCCCCCTCCAAATATTTACAGGTGGTTGCAGCTTTGACTTTTCTCACTGAACAGAACTGGTCTTTACGAGGATGTAGCACTTCATTGAGCTCATTTTGTGTTTGATGGCTTTCCTCTATCCATGTGTGTGTGAGTGTGTGAGATGGTGCTGTGTGTGTGTGTGTGTGTGTGTGTGTGAGTGATGTATGTGTGCGAGTTTGTGATGGTGCTATGTGTTTGTGTGTGTGTGATATGTGTGTGTGTGCTGCTGCTGTGTATGTGTTTGTGCTTGTGTGTGTTTGTGTGTGTGTGAGATGCTGCTGTGTGTGTGTTGTGTGTGTGTGTGTGTTGTGTGTGTATGTGTTTGTGTGTGTGTGTATGTGTTTGTGTTTGTGTGTGTGTGTATGTGTTTGTGTTTGTGTGTGTGTGTATGTGTTTGTGTTTGTGTGTGTTTGTGTGTGTGTGAGATACTGCTGTGTGTGTGTGCATGTTTGTGCTTGTGTATGCTGGTGTGTGAGTGTGAGAGTTTGTGACGGTGCTGTGTGTGCGTGTGTGTGTGTGTGTGTGTGTGTGCGTGTGTGTGTGTGTGTGTGCGTGTGTGTGTGTGCATGTTTGTGCTTGTGTATGCTGGTGTTGTGTGAGTGTGAGAGTTTGTGACGGTGCTGTGTGTGCGTGTGTGTGTGTGTGTGAGATGCTGCTGTGTGTGTGTGTGTGTGCGTGCTTGTGCTTGTGTATGCTGGTGTTGTGTGAGTGTGAGAGTTTGTGATGGTGCTGTATGCGCGTGTGTGTGTGTGTGTGTGCGTGTGTGCGCGTGTGTGTGTGTGTGTGATGGTGCTGCGTGGGTTTGTGTATGTGAGTGTGCGGTGTCTGCAGGCTGTTTGACCATGGAAAGCATCACAGTTATGTTGGAACCTGTCCTCACCCAACCTCCACACATGCACATTCCAGCAGTGGTCCCTGGATAGAAATCACGAATGGGAATCTTGGCTGATTTTTTTTCCTAGACTTATCCCAGGAACTGAATTCACCATCATCTTGCCAGAACAGACGTAAGTTAAAGCACTCAACAGTTCTGTAGCAAGCACTCCGAGTTACTTGGCCCTGCCTCTCACTATCCCAAATGAAGTACATTTTTGTGTTTTATTGTTGTATGTGTTTATTGTTAATGCCAGTGGACAAGGGGAAGTGCCCACAGGAGAGGCAAATTCGTCAGTATCGCCTCGGAATGAAACCGCAAAAATGATTTTTTAAAGCACCAAAGACTTTTCACCGTTGCTTTCCAACTGATACCTGTGGGTAGTATCCTTTAACTGAGTCAATAGAAAACAGGGTAGAGAGTGATACCCATGGGTCCATGAGGTGTAGGCCTGCCCGAAATATCCCCTAACTCATATCTAACTCAACCGAACAGATGGAGGCTGAGAACACTGCGGCTTTAAGTGCTCAAACCCTTACCAAATGCTGCAAAAATGGGCCCTTCATTAAATAGCCTCGGGAGTTTTACCCAAACACAAACTGTTTGCTGGTTGCTGGGCAAGTGTTTATCTGTAACAGCCAGCAGCAGAGCAAAAGAAAAAAAATCACAAGAGAGAAGGAAAAGAAAGCATTATAAATCAAAACGAAAAAAAAAAAATGTACCAAAAAATACAAAAGATAGAGTGTCAAATTTACAAGGTGACTTAATGTTGGAATAATCAGAACCGTGTGGAGCTGAGAGTGAACACACTGTTTTTTCAGAACTATGTAATGGCACCTGTCATGAAGGAAGTGCTTAACCAGACAGGGATTTTGAAAAGATGTTAAGCTACTCATGAATCTCATTTCACTTTTTTTAAAGCTGAAATGTTGACGGGCTGCCTAGGGGAGCACGTTTAATTCCCACTTTCTATTCAAAGACTATAAATAAAAAAATAACCTGGTTCCACTTTTTTTTTTAAAACAAAAAGCAAACTCTAGAACCGAAGCAATGGTGGTACTAGTGGACAGGAGCTCGAGGTGCTTGTATGGGATTCCTCTGTCCACCAGCATTGCAATCGTAGGCAAAGCAATGTCATCACCTCAAGCTTCGGGCAATTGTTGGAAACAGAAAAGATTCAGGAAGAAAGGTTCACTTTAAATACTGAGTTTTTATGGGTCAAGTGCATGCAGACAAGTTTAAAAAAGAGGCTGAGACTGCGGGTGATTGAGGTACTGTGGTTTCATCATAGACTATAAATAATCATTTGTTAGCTTGTTGTGGTAATTGGCATTCAATGAGGTTACCATCGCTGAATCCCCCACTATCAACATCCTGGGGGTTACCATTGACCAGAAACTGAACTGGACTAGCCATATAAATACTGTGGCTACAAGAGCAGGTCAGAGGCTGGGAATTCTGCTGCGAGTAACTCACCTCCTGACTCCCCAAAGCCTGTCCACCATCTACATGGCACAAGTCAGGAGTGTGATGGAATACTCTCCACCTGCCTGGATGAGTGCAGCTCCAACAAGACTCAAGAAGCTTGACACCATCCAGGACAAAGCAGCCCGTTTGATTGGCACCACAACCTCAAACATTCATTCCCTCCACCACCAATGCACAGTAGCAGCAGTGTGTACCATCTGAAAGATGCACTGCAGGAACTCACCAAGGCTCCTTAGGCAGCACCTTCCAAGCCCACGACCGCTACCGTCTAGAAGGACAAGGGCAGCAGACACATGGGAACACCACCACCTGGAAGTTCCCCTCCAAACCACTCACCATCCTGACTTGGAAATATATCGGCTGTTCCTTCACTGTCGCTGGGTCAAAATCCTGGAACTCCCTTCCTAACAGCGCTGTGGATGTACCTACACCACATGGGACTGCAGCGGTTCAAGAAGGCAGCTCACCAGCACCTTCTCAAGGGCTATTAGGGATGGGCAATAAATGCTGGCCCAGGCAGCAAAGCCCGCATCCCGTGAATGAATAAAAAAAAAGGTAAAGCAGCACACATCATTGCAGGAAAATCTTTGATACTTTTTTCCAGTTGTGAGCAAACAGGAGTAAATCAATCTTTTTTGAAACAGTTTTCTGCAAAGATCTTTAAAGCAAGAGCTGAAAGCGATTTCGCCGAGACTAAGAGGTTAGAGCTGGTGTCGGAACATTCAGAGGACATCTCAAATAAGCCATGTAAAATAACCAACAGATATGGGGGGGTGTAGTGTGCTCATTATTTTGTATCATTACTCAGAGGTAAGTTGAACTGCTGTAACTAATGAATCTGATTATGGTTGGCAAACAGCCCGCTTGCCTTACTTTATAATAGAACAGATTAATTATATGTTTCAGGTCTCATCGCACCTGAAGTTTGCTTTTGGAGTGACTGAAGAAGATTTCACAGAAATGAAACGAATAGCAAGGGGATGCTATTGTTACATCTCGGAGATGTGCTACAATACAAGATGTAGGCTAGTTTAAATCCACTCCCATAAAAATAAGACATTTTGACTGCTTGTGGAAGTGACTGATTCTACTGAGCCCAAGAAGGTATCTACAGCGGACCTGAATTTGTAACACATCTGACATATGAGGTCTGATAATGTCGGAAACAGACTTTTTTTAGGCTCTATCTTTTCATCTTAATGGAGATGTTATTTGTGATATATTGTTGTATTATCTGTAAATATCTGTAAAGAGCTAGGAACTAATTGTTATGTGTAAGTGTTCCAGGGGGCCACTTTTTACAGCTGCACTCGAGACTCATGTGATGTGTAACAGAACCAGTCCAAACCGGCCCTTCTCTTGTACAAGGCAGCATGGGAAATATTAAACGTAGGGTGGAATCGTCCCAGATTTGCACTAGGTGCAGTAGCGGGCAGGTAAAACACTGTATCATGCCAAACCTGCCTGGTATTAATTATGTATTCCCGGGAAACATGTCGTTTCCATGGCGGGCAAGCTCTCATTTGTCCTCCATGCCATGACCTCACCATTTCATCACACTGGGTGCCATATTTAAAGTCCAACGGTGCACAGACCTCTTAGCGCTTCCAGCCCACGACAGCTGCAAAGAAGAGACATGGATCTGAAAAGCAAAAAGACTTGCAGCCCCCAGGTTCAATGTCGTGTCCCTCGAGTGCCTTTTGGACACAGTGGAGGCTCGCCGTGATGTCCTCTACCCCTGCTCTGTCCGCAGGATGGGCAGCAAACTCACTAATTGGGCTTGGGAGGCAGTGGCAGCGGTGGTCAGCACCAATGTCCTGCAAAAGAGGACAGACACCCAGTGCCGCTACAGGGTGAATGGTCTCATCCATTCCGTCAGGGTAACTCACTCTTCTCATCGCTCTCAATTCACACGCTCACAAACCCATCACACATCCACAGGGATCTCGCACCTCAAGGGATAACACCACTAACTCTCACACACACCCTCACATCTCCATCAGGCTCATATCCTCTGGAGCTCACGTCCTCATCCTGCCCATGGCTCCGCTCACCACACAAACATTCCACACAGTGCCCTGTGTCCTGCTCACACTCCCTCCATCTGTTTCCATGCAGGAGAAGCCTGCTCACATCAGCAGGGAGAGGTCCCAGATCGGGAGTGGAGTGACCCACATTAGGCCCCCCACTCACTTTGAGGAGTGTGCCATCGCGCTGACTGGTGATGATGTGGACGGTACCTGTGGCGATGGTGAGGTTGGTGTCGAACACCCATGTGAGGATCCGATCCTGCTCCACATCATCCCTCCCTCAATGCAAATGTGAGTGCTCTCTCTCCTGTTTTTGACCCTGCTGCCAAGCACTAATCTCTACAAAAACAAAAATACCTGGAAAAATTCAGCAGGTCTGACAGCATCTGCGGAGAGGAACACAGTTAACGTTTCAAGTCCATGTGACTCTTCATCAGAATTGAGGGAATATAGAAATGAGGTGAAATATAAGCTGGGGTGGTGGGACAGGTAAAGCTGGATAGAGGGCCAGTGATAGGTGGAGACAAAGGAGAGATAGCCGAAGATGTCATAGACAAAAGGACAAAGGGGTGTTGACGGTGGTGATATTATCTAAGGAATGTGCTAATGGGGACTTAAAGGGTAGCAAGCAGGACAAGCTGGTGGCAGATGGCCCTAGTAGGGGTGGGGTGGGGGGAAGGGATCGGAATGGGCTAAAAGGTGGAGATAAAACAATAGATTGAAATAAATTTAAAAATAGGTGGGAAAAGAAAAATATGTATTTTTTTTAAATTATAAATTATTGGAAAAAGGGAGATCGGAAATGGGGTGGGGATGGAGGAGAGAGTTCATGATCTGAAATTGTTGAACTCAATATTCAATCCGGAAGGCTGTAAAGTGCCTAGTCGGAAGATGAGGTGCTGTTCCTCCAGTTTGCGTTGGGCTTCACTGGAACAATGCAGCAAGCCAAGGACGGACATGTGGGCATGAGAGCAGGGTGGTGTGTTGAAATGGCAAGCGACAGGGAGGTCTGGGTCATGCTTGCAGACAGACCGAAGGTGTTCCGCAAAGCGGTCACCCAGTCTGCGTTTGGTCTCTCCAATGTAGAGGAAACCGCATTGGGAGCAGTGAATGCAGTAGACTAAATTGAGGGAAGTGCAAGTGAAATGCTGCTTTACTTGAAAGGAGTGTTTGGGCCCTTGGACGGTGAGGAGGGGGGAAGTAAAGGGGCAGGTGTTGCACCTTCTGCAGTTGCATGGGAAGGTGCCGTGGGAGGGGGTTGAGGTGTAGGGGGCGATGGAGGAGTGGACCAGGGTTTCCCGGAGGGAACGATCCCTGCGGAATGCCGCCAGGGGGATGAAGGGAAGATGTGTTTGGTGGTGGCATCATGCTGGAGTTGGCGGAAATGGTGGAGGATAACTATCTCTACTTTGGTTCACAGGGAGCTCTGCCAAGCGACCGACACCCTCAGCCAGCCAGTCCCTCAGCTCCATTCAAGTCCTCACCTCCAGCCAAGAGGACATCTCCTCCACTGAAGAGCTGGAAATAAACAGCCTGGCAGACCCATCACAGCGCTTACTCATACCCTCCACCAGCGCAGAGACACACACCTTGATGGGACCTAGATCTAGAGCAGGCTCAGGTTCGCAATGTGATGGTGACTGCACAGACACATGTCCGCAGCAGCAGGAGGCAAGTTCGGGTGAACTCCTCAGCACTTGGAAGACTGCTGGGATCAGGCATTTGAGGCCCGAGTCAGATGACGAGCCTCTAGATTTGGCCTTCCTACTCATCCTGGAGAGTCAGCAGAAGGTGTGGGGACATAATGCAGAGTTGTTGGAAGCCCTCAGCAAAGTGGCACATGAGATGGAGGAGTGCGTCTGCCTGCTCTCTGATGAAGTGGTGTCCACGTGTGTGTACAGAGGTCTCCATGGGGAGGATGGCGGACACCATGGAGACCCTGGTCTAGCAGAACATGGAGTTGTGTGCAGACCCGCACTCCATCGTGGGAGCCATGGGTGAGTTACTGCAGTGGCCACGCGAGAGGGTAATGGGGAACGTCGATGTCCCTCCAGGTGCTCCTTCCCCTCAAGGAGTCAGGCCGGGGCCCTCGGGCTCCTGAAAGGAGGAGGAGCGGCAGCTGGACACCCCTGGATCATCCACTCAGGAATCTCAGAGTCTGTCCACTCCCTCCGAGTCCCCTCAGCCTCGTCCTCTGTCACCGCAGAGGGAGCATCTGGCCAATGAGTGATTCTAGAGGGAGAGGTGTGTGTGTGGCAGGGCCTTTCGGAGCCTCGTGCAAGCATTCTCCGAACCACACGGATCCTTCACGTATCACACTCATCTCACCGTCCTGAGCATTTTCAATGCTGTCTGCTGGGGTTCTCTTTCGGGTGTCCATCTGAGCTGAGCAGCATCTCTGACCACCCACTGATCTCACTCCCATGCAGCACCTGATCTCTCCCACCACGACTCCTGTTTCATCTTCAATTTGGACAGCATGGTCTGAGTTTGCTTTTTCATCCACTCCCCTGTGTTTTTTGTCTCCTCCAGTCACCCATTTCCTTTCCCCTATCACAGTTGACCCCCCTGGCATCACCTTTCATCTCCCCTCCCTGACAGAATTGTTTTCCTTTGGGGATGTCCTGGTGAACGTGCACGTTCCCTTCCTTCCCAAAAATCCCACCCCCGTCCACTTTCACCTACTCGACCTCCTCCTTCTCACCTCCCAGGGTCCGTGTCTGCCTCCCAGTCCCCATCAACCACCCTCGCCGTCCCTTCTATCGCCACCATCGAACCCTCACCCTCCCACCCTAACCGCCTCACTCTGCCCTCGGTCATTCTCACCATTCCCTCTACCACGCCCACTCTCAGTTCGCTCCCCAGGAGACAGTCATGGACCCATCAGACCTCCCCCTTGCACATTTACCCGGACATCCCACCTTGCGGACCCTATACCCCCTCCCCCCGTCCCCCCTGGAACCCCTGCCCCCCCCGACCCCCTTCCCTTGAAACCCCTACCCCTCCGGACTCCGTCGGCCTGGGAACCCCATGCCCCCTCCAGACCCCTTCCCCCAAGAAGTCCTTCGCCCCCTCTGGACCCCTTTCCGCCCCCCGTCCCCGGAACCCCTTACCCCCCCTTAGTCTTCCCAACCCCATGGACTTCCCCACTGGCCCCCGATTAGACCCCCCCCTTCCTGACTGTCTTGGGCACCCTCACTTCTTCTGCCACCCTTACCTCTTCCTCCAGCCTCACTTCCCCCTCCACCTGTACTCCTTCCCTCTTTCTGACTCCCTCAGACACCCTAATTTTTTCTTCCAGTTTTATTCCTTCCCCCTTCCTGACTCCTTCCTCTACTCTTACTCTCTCCCCTCTCCGCACTCCTTCCTCCCCTGGACTCCCTCACTTCTCTGCACTCCATCCTCCCCCCAACTCCTTCCCCTCTCCACACTCCTTCCCCCTCCAAACTGCTTCCCATACAACTTCCACTCTCCTTACACCTACCTCCTCAGTTGCCATCTTCCCCTCCATTACCCCCTCCTCCCTGTACTCACCCCCTTGACACCTTCACTCCCCCGCCAACCTCACCCTCCTACACCTTCAATTGCCCCTCCCAACCTCACCCCACCGACACCTTACCTCCCGACTCCTTCATTCCCCCCTCCCCATCTCAACCCCCTCGACACCTTCACCCCCCCCCACAACCTCAACCCCCCCCGACACCTTCATTCCCCCGCTCCCAACCTCAACCCCCCCGACACATTCATTCCCCCGCTCCCAACCTCAACCCCCCCCGACACCTTCATTCCCCCGCTCCCAACCTCAACCCCCCCCGACACCTTCATTCCCCCGCTCCCAACCTCAACCCCCCCGACACCTTCACCCCCCCCCACAACCTCAACCCCCCCGACACCTTCACCCCCCCCCACAACCTCAACCCCCCCGACACCTTCACCCCCCCTCCCCATCTCAACCCCCTCGACACCTTCACCCCCCCCCCCACAACCTCAACCCCCCCCGACACCTTCATTCCCCCGCTCCCAACCTCAACCCCCCCGACACCTTCATTCCCCCGCTCCCCACCTCAACCCCCCCGACACCTTCATTCCCCCGCTCCCAACCTCAACCCCCCCGACACCTTCATTCCCCCGCTCCCCACCTCAACCCCCCCGACAACTTCATTCCCCCGCTCCCAACCTCAACCCCCCCGACAACTTCATTCCCCCCCACCTCAACCCACCCGACACCTTCATTCCCCCCCCACCTCAACCCCCCCGACACCTTCATTCCCCCCCCACCTCAACCCACCCGACACCTTCATTCCCCCCCCACCTCAACCCCCCCCGACACCTTCATTCCCCCGCTCCCAACCTCAACCCCCCCGACACCTTCATTCCCCCGCTCCCCACCTCAACCCCCCCGACAACTTCATTCCCCCGCTCCCAACCTCAACCCCCCCGACAACTTCATTCCCCCCCCACCTCAACCCACCCGACACCTTCATTCCCCCCCCACCTCAACCCCCCCGACAACTTCATTCCCCCGCTCCCAACCTCAACCCCCCCGACAACTTCATTCCCCCGCTCCCAACCTCAACCCCCCCGACACCTTCATTCCCCCGCTCCCAACCTCAACCCCCCCGACACCTTCATTCCCCCACAACCTCAACCCCCCCGACACCTTCACCCCCCCCCACAACCTCAACCCCCCCGACACCTTCACCCCCCCTCCCCATCTCAACCCCCTCGACACCTTCACCCCCCTCACAACCTCAACCCCCCCCGACACCTTCATTCCCCCGCTCCCAACCTCAACCCCCTCGACACCTTCACCCCACCCCCACAACCTCAACCCCCCCGACACCTTCATTCCCCCGCTCCCAACCTCAACCCCCCCGACACCTTCATTTCCCCCCCCCACCTCAACCCCCCCGACACCTTCATTACCCAGCTCCCAACCTCAACCCCCGACACATTCATTCCCCCCCAACCTCAACCCCCCCGACACCTTAATTACCCCGCTCCCAACCTCAACCCCCCCGACAACTTCATTCCCCCGCTCCCAACCTCAACCCCCCCGACACCTTCATTCCCCCGCTCCCAACCTCAACCCCCCCGACACCTTCATTCCACCCCCACCTCAACCCCCCCGACACCTTCATTCCCCCCCCACCTCAACCCCCCCGACACCTTCATTCCCCCGCTCCCAACCTCAACCCCCCCGACACCTTCATTCCCCCGCTCCCAACCTCAACCCCCCCGACACCTTCATTCCCCCGCTCCCAACCTCAACCCCCCCGACACATTCATTCCCCCACAACCTCAACCCCCCCGACACCTTCATTACCCCGCTCCCAACCTCAACCCCCCCGACACCTTAATTCCCCCCCCACCTCAACCCCCCCGACACCTTCATTCCCCCGCTCCCAACCTCAACCCCCCCGACACCTTCATTCCCCCGCTCCCAACCTCAACCCCCCCGACACCTTCATTCCCCCCCCACCTCAACCCCCCCGACACCTTTATTCCCCCGCTCCCAACCTCAACCCCCCCGACACCTTCATTACCCCCCCACCTCAACCCCCCCGACACCTTTATTCCCCCGCTCCCAACCTCAACCCCCCCGACACCTTCATTCCCCCCCCACCTCAACCCCCCCGACACCTTAATTCCCCCGCTCCCAACCTCAACCCCCGACACATTCATTCCCCCCCAACCTCAACCCCCCCGACACCTTAATTACCCCGCTCCCAACCTCAACCCCCCCGACACCTTCATTCCCCCCCCCACCTCAACCCCCCCGACACCTTCATTCCCCCGCTCCCAACCTCAATCCCCCCGACACCTTCATTCCCCCGCTCCCAACCTCAAACCCCCCGACACCTTCATTACCCCGCTCCCAACCTCAAACCCCCCCCGACACCTTCATTCCCCACCCAGCTCAACCCCACCGACACCTTCATTACCCCGCTCCTAACCTCAAACCCCCCCACCGACACATTCATTCCCCCGCTCCCAACCTCAACCCCCCCGACACCTTCATTCCCCCTCACAACCTTACCTCCGATACCTTCATTTATCCCCTCCCAACCTCAACCCCCCCGACACCTTCATTTCCCCCCCCCACCTCAACCCCCCCGACACCTTCATTACCCAGCTCCCAACCTCAAACCCCCCCGACACCTTCATTACCCCGCTCCCAACCTCAACCCCCCCCGACACCTTCATTCCCCCCCCACCTCAACCCCCCCGACACCTTCATTACCCCGCTCCTAACCTCAAACCCCCCGACACATTCATTCCCCCGCTCCCAACTTCAAACCCCCCGACATATTCATTCGCCCGCTCCCAACCTCAAACCCCCCAACACATTCATTCCCCCGCTCCCAACTTCAAACCCCCCGACATATTCATTCCCCCGCTCCCTACCTCAAACACCCCCAACATATTCATTTCCCCGCTCCCAACCTCAAACACCCCCGACATATTCATTCCCCCGCTCCCAACCTCAAACCCCCCCGACAACTCTTGCTTTTCCAGTCGACCCTAGACCTTCCTCTCCCACCTCCTCAACCATCATCCGCTGTGAGCATCAATTGTGACTTTCCAACCTCTGTCAGCTGTTTCGCAGCAGAGCCATGTCCATGAGAGTCCACCCAGCGTGTCATGGATGTTCCTCCAGTGTGCCATTGCTGTCGGGCTCCAGCATCTTCTGCTCCTCGGGTGTCCGTGATGTGAGCGAGGCCCTGGCAGTAAGTCCCGATTTCCGCAAGTCACACTTGTCAAGATGTGTTCTGCACCGGCGTGTTTTCCTGTTGACGTGGGCGGACGATCCAGCGGTGGTGGGGGTGGGTGGTGATTCCGCGGGCTGGCCTTATTATGATATGCTAATGTCTTACAGTGAGGTTCCCGGTGTCCAATGGCAGGGAGCATGGCCCACCATCAACGGGCTGAGCGGACAATTGCAAACCGGTTTCACGACGTCATGAAATCGATTTTTGGCCTTCTCGCCATATTGTCTATTCATGCCGCCAACAACGCCTGACATCAGCGGGCACAGAAAATTCCGCTCCCTGGTTCCATATCATTGGATCCTTTAGCACAATAAAAAAAGCTCTCATATTTACATAATGTCTTTTACGTCCTCAATACATCCCAAAGCACTTTACAGTCAATGAAGTGTTTATAGTGGCCCCTGTTGTGTTGGGGAAGTGCAGCAGCCAATTTATACACAGCACGTTCTGACAAATAGCCTTGAGCTAATTACTAGATAATGCTTTCTCGTGGTGTTGGTTGAGAGATGTATATTGGTCAGGACACTGAGGAGAGCTCCGCTGCTCTTTGTTGAAATGGTCACTCGGGGCCTTTTGCACCTGAATTAGATAAACCTGAAAGAACCGATGGGGCCTCAGTTTGACCCCTCATCTGAAAGATGGCACCAGCTTGAAAGTGCACTCCCTCCCCCACCCCTGGCACTGCTGCCCTGGGAGTGTCAGACTAAACCTTGTGCTCAACTCCCTGGAGTGGCATATAAAAATATCTTTATAATCAGATGGATAGAAAATGAATGGGTGAGTCATTCCATGTCAGTCTTGTTTCCATCTGAAACACAGGTTGACAGTGAACTGACACATGGCAGGGTCTAAAGCAAATGAAGAAAAATAACACGCGAGAGAGTTTTCAAGATGCATGCTGAGTAAGTTGATTAAAGAATTCAGTCCTATGATTTAATCAATTTGGGGCTTCCTATTACACAATAAGAGCCATATAGTAATAGCTTCTCCTTTAGAAGTATTGGGATTGCAGTACGAGGCATCATTTTAGTTTAACATGTTCATTGTTTGCCAGTGGACGCCAGCTTGCCAAAATAATATTGATGAAGTGCATAATCCCTCAAGACCGATTTAACCGAGAATCTATTTTAATGCACAGTATGAAGGATTCACGTAAATAAACCCATAAGGAAGTATGTGAAGGCTTTAGAGAGGGTGCAGAAAAGATTTATGAGAATGGTTCCAGGGGACTTAAGTTATGTGGATAGATTGGAGCAGATGGGGCTGTTCTCCTTAGAGAAGAGAAGGCTGAGAGGAGGTTTGATCGAGGTATTCAAAATCATGAGGGGTCCAGACGGAATAGATAAGGAGAAGCTATTCCCACTGGTAGAGGAGTTGGGGAGCAAGACGACACTGATTGTATTCATATGGATCAGTCAATATTTGAGACTGAGCCACCACCTTCCCCATTCTCATTTTTAAACTGGAACTCTTCGATTATCTTAAGACAGGGGAGTTGTCGAGAATGTGCTTTCTGATTCCTCTCGACTCGCTTATTTAGATTGCACGATTTCCCTGTACTGCTGCCTTCTGACAGGCTCTGATAGAGCCACCCGTATCCTTCACCTGTCTACACTCATTCACTTTGGACTTCAAATCTGTTCCATCGAACTACATTTTATATTCTCTCATTTCCTACTTATTTCCCAGAGAACTATAGTCACTGGCAGAATATGTAGCAATTCTTTGTTAAATGCAGAATGGACGTCTGCCCATTCAGGGGGAAAATTTCCAAATCCTTTTGCATTTTCTGGAACATGTTGTTCTCTCAGTTATTTGTTTCCTTGGCTCTGTCCTTTGGACACTTTTGCTATCCAAACCTAAAGACAAGAGTAAACAGGCTGTGTGTATCATAGGTCCTACATGCGCACAGCCTGTCTTTAAAGTTCAAATGAATTACGTTTGGTGTAGTTGCGTAATCTACACGTGTAACCATTGGAGCAGATTCAATGTTGTTGTAGCCTCCCACTCCACCGCGCCCCACAACCCGTCCCCGCAGTATCACAGTATCTTTATAGTGCAGAAAGAGGCCGTTCCACCCATTGGCTCTCTCAAACAGCACTCCACCTAGTCCCACTCCCCTGCCTTATCTCCGTAACCTTGCACATTCTCTCTTTTCTGGTAGCAACCCAATTCCCTTTTGAAACCCTCGATCGAACTTGCCTCCACCACCCTTTTCAGGAAGTTTGTTCCAGACTCCAACCACCTGCTGGGTGAAAAAAATGTTTCCTCACATCACCTTTACTCCTTTTGCCAATTATTTTGAATCTGCGCCCTCTGGGTCTTGATGTTCTCTTGAGTGGGAACAGTTTCCCACCATCTACCCTGTCCGTGCCCTTCAGGATCTTGAATACCTCTATCAAGTCTCCTCTCAGCCTTCTTTTCTCCAAGGAAAACAGTCCCAAACTCTCCAGCCTACCCTCTTAGCTGCAGTTCTTCATCCCGGGAATCATTCCTGTGAATCTCCTCTGTGCTCTGTCCAATGTCTTCACATCTTTCCTCAAGCAGGACACGCAGAGCTGGATGCAGTACTCCAGATGCAGCCTAACTCATCAACTTCTTTTTGCAAACTAAAGGAACAATAGATAATCCTCAGAAAGGGAACTTGAATGATTCTTGATACGGACTGAGGAGGGAGTGGAAGAGATGCCGCAGAGAGGTGATGAGGAGAAATGGAGTGGGAATCAGAATTTGAAACCATGCTCTCACACATTCTAGAAGTTGCAGAGCAACATTGCCAGGGGCCTTAGATTGGTGGATGGGAAAACTAACAATCTGGGAATATACTTACATAATTTATTAAATTTCAGTAACGGATCATTGTTCTGCTCTGGCTGTTTATTGTGGGATACATAACAATGTGAGTCCTGTAATGGACAGACACTCTGTAATTCTCTGCCACTGGCCAGTGCCTTCAGATGCTTTGACACCACCTGCACTGTGGATAAACCTAATGTACACTTGAACAGCGAACATTCACAGGGTAAATGGTTGTTAACCTGGAAAACTGGAAAAGGGGAAAAAAAAGATATTGTCATTTTAGCACAGGAGGCAGCCATTCGGCCCGTCGAGTCCATGCTTGTTCTCCATGGAGCAATCCACTCAGTCCTGTTTCCCCGCTCTATCCTTGTGGTCCATCAAGTTTATTTTTCATACGAGCCCATCCAATTGCCTTTTGAAATCATCAGTCATCACTGCTTCCACCACCCTCGCACATGAGTTCCAGGTCATTACCATACACTGTGTAAAAAAGTTCCTCACATCCCCCTACCACACCTTTTGCCCAAAACTTAAATCCATGCACCCTAAGCAGCTTTTATTTGTTTACCTTATCTAAACCTGTCTTAATCTTACACACCTCTATCAAATCTCCCCTTAATCTCCTTTGCTCCAGGGAGAACAACCCCAGCTTCTCCAGCCTAACCTTGTAACTAAAATCCCTCGTCCCTGGAATCATTCTGGATCTGCTGTATGGACCTCGAGGGCCTTGTTGATTCACCGAAACCCTTCAGTCAGTGCAAACCTGTTATTAACAAGGTTAATCGAGCACTGAGATGTATCTTAAGGGCATTTGATTGCGAATAAAAACAGATTACTTTACCTCCCTCATACCTCTTTAGCAAGCCCACATTTAGGAAGGTGTCTTCATTTTTGGGCATGCTATATGACCAAAGGATATTAATTTATATGGGAGCTCAGTGAAGAAATAACAATGGTTGTAGGACTTAGTACAGGTCGGATCTTCACAGTCCCAATGGGGGCCAACTTGGAGGCGGGGCCGGGAGAAAATGGGAGCCGGTTTCCGGATCCAGGTGTTCCAGAATCCAGGTGTCCCGAATCCAGTGGTGGGTTGTCATGCATGGCCAATTGTTGTTTAAAGTTGCTGGCGCCGTTTTAAAGATGGCCGGTTCAGATCCCCCCATGATTTTCATGGAAGCGGCCGTGATTGGGAAGGCCTCTTGGCCTACGCCTGATGAGTGAGGTCGTGAACTGTGACCTGGAGGGGGGAAGAATGTTTCCTACTTTACAGCTCATCAGAGAATGTTGCAACCGGAGGTGGGTCTGCGTCGCCCATGGCCAGAGCTGGCTGGCATTTGGATGTAACAACTCATTGCCAGGTTAGGTGAGGGTGAGCACTGGGAGGTGAAGCAGGTAAGGCTGGGTATGGGGGATGAGGGTGGGTATGGGGGATGAAGGGGGTAAGGGTGGGTTTGGAGGGGTGGGGGGTAGTGAAGCAGGGGTAAAGTGGGTAAGAGTGGATGAGGGTCGTTTTGGGCTTCAAGAGGGGTGAGAATGGGTATGAGGGTTGAGGGTGGATTTGGGGGCTGAGGTTGGTTATGGAGGATGAAGGTGGGTATGGGAGGTGAAGTTGGGTATGGTGGGTGAAGGAGGGGAAAAGGGGATAAGGCTGGGTGAGGGTGGTTTTGGGCTTGATGGGGGGGTGAAGAGGGTAAGGGTGGTTGAGGTGGGCATGGGGATTGAGGGTGAGTATGGCGGTGAAGGAGGGGTGAAGGGAGGTGGGGGTAAGGGGCCATAAAATTGATCTGCATCCCCTTTTGTATTGTTTTGAGCTGCTGATGTTCTTATCCATGGACTTGGGCCTGGAAACTGGGCCACATCAGCATTGGCCCACCTCCGTCTCTGGGCGTGTTTCCGCCTCTGGCCTGCCTCTGGAGGCAGCAGGCCCATCTCCAGGACATCCCCGCCTCGCTGACACAAAAGTAGGACAGGCAGGCTCATCGAGATTGGAGATGGGATCGCGGGGTTAGGGAAAATTCCCAACTCCCGATACCTGTCTTAACCACAAAGATCCCAGGCCATAGCACTAAATAGAGAAAGAGATTGAGAGGGAATGCGATTGAAACTTTCATCTGCTGTGAGGCATGGAGCATGTAAAATAGCTTTAGCATGAGCCTAATCTTGTTGGAGATGTAACCTATTGTTATTGGCTCTGTAGGAGATCAACATTGTGACGTGTCTACGTCATACAAGTTGGAAAATTAAGGGACCAGAATCTGACAAATCCCTGGGACTTGATGGCCAACACCCTAGAGAATAGATAGAACAAAAGAGATAGCTGCAGAGATCTGCTAGCTATGATTTTCCAAAATTCCTTAGATTTGGGAACAGTCCCATCAGATTGGAAGTTGGCAAATGTTACACTGCTTTTCAACAAAGGAGGGATAGAGAAAACAGGGAATTACAGGATAGTTAGCTGAACGTCAGTTGTTGGGAAAATGCTGGGATCCAAGATTAAGGAAGCCTTACCAATACACGTAGAAAAGCATAGTATGATTAGAGCAAGTCACTGAACCACAGAATTGTTACAGCACAGAGGGAGGCCATTCAGCCCATCATGTCTGCACCAGCTCTCCGAATGAACAATTCACCTAGGGCGGGATTTTGCGCACCCGCCCGCTGCCGGAATCTTCCGGTCCCGCCGCAAGTCAATGGACTTCCGGCTGGGGCACCGCCTCACCCACAGCGGGTCCTGCCCGCAGAAAATCCCGGCCCTGGTGCCATTCTCCTGCCTTCTCCCGATAACCCTGCACATTCTTCCTTTTCAAGTCACAGTCTAATCCCCTTTTGAATGTCTCAAATGAACCTGCCTCCACCACACTCCCAGGCAGAGTATTTCAGACCCTAACCACCTTGTTGCGTGAAAAAGCTCTTTGTCATATCACTCTTGCTTCTTTTTACCAATACTTTAACTCTGTGCTCTCTTGTTCTCAATCCTTTTGGAACAGTTTCTCCCGATCTGCTCTGTGCCGACCCCTCATGAATTTGAACACCTCTATCAAATCTCCTCTCAGCTTTATCTTCTCCAAGGAAAACAGCCCCGACTTCCCTGGAGCGATTCTCATGAATCCTTTCTGCACCATCTCCAACAGAAAGGGATTATTTCCTCACTGAGTCAATGTGCACATCAGAAACAGACCTTCCGAACCAGGCCGGTTCTGTTGAGGCCAAGTCACTGGTTACAGTGAGTTCCTGTGTGCCTGATGTGAGGGGGAACTGCTTAACTCTACCTGCACCTACCAGGGAATATTATTCCATCACTTGGAACGATGGTTGCCAACTGTGATTAAGAGTATTCCTGGAGGTTTCATCACGTGATTTGCCCCCACGCTCCAGCCATTAGCTGACCAACACATCCATCAATGTGACGCACTACCTTCCTATGCCATTGGGGAAGCAAAACATTTCATTACCCAATTGGATGATGCTTGACTGTCAGCCAAGTAGCCTTTTTCCCCCTCTCATTTTCAATGTTTTTATATCTGGTAAAGAGAAATGTTCAAAGAAAATGACAAAAATAAACAATCTTTTTGAATGTCCTAATGATTTTTCTCCAGGATTGCACGCAGCAGTATCCTGGAGATCGACCTTCAACTCTTGGAGACTCCAGGCCAATCCTGGAGAGTTGGCAACCCTACTTGAACACTGGATTTAGTGAAACAGGCACAGCCAGAGGCTATCAGTTGAAGACTTGTCCTGAAGCCTGGATCATATGAACATAGAAGGAAGAGGAAGAAAAGTCCATTAGCCCCAGTGAGCCTGCTCCATGCAGACTGGGTTCAAGACAGGACATCGACTCCACAGGGACTCCTACCCAATACTGTCATAGACAGATCTATCTGTGACAGGCAGATTGGTGGGGACGAGGTCAAGTAGGATTTCCCCTCGTGTTGGTTCCCTCACCACCTGCCGCTTACACAGTCTCACAGCTATGTCCTTTAGGGCTCGGCCAGCTTGGTCAGTGGTGGTGCTGCCCAGCTACTCTTGGTGATGGACAGTGAAGTCCCCCACCCAGTGTACATTCTGCGCCTTGGCCCTCCTCAGTGCTTCCTCCAAGGTGTCAATATGGAGGAGCACTGATTCATCAGCTGAGGGGATGGGGGTGGGGGGAGGGGGTAGGTGATAATCCAGGTGGTTTCCTTGCCCATTTTTGACCTGATGCAAAGAGGCTTCATGGGATCCAGAGTCGATGGTGAGGACTCCCAGGGCAACTCCCTCCTGACTGTATATCACTGTGCTGCCACCTCTGCTGGGTCTGCAGTCTGTGGGACAGGACATACTCAGAGATGGTGATGGTGGTGTCTGGGACATTGTCTGTAAGGTATGATCCTGTCAGTACGACTATGTCAGGCTGTTGCTTGACTAGTCTCTGGGACAGCTCTCCCAGATTTGGCACAAGCCCCCATATGTTAATAAGGAGGACTTGGCAAGGTCGACAGGGCTGAGTTTGCCATTGTCATTTCCAATGCCTAGGTTGATGCTGGATGAACCGCCTGGTTTCATTCCTCTTTGAAGGCATTGTAGTGGTTTTGATACAACTGAGTGGCATTTCGGAGGGCCGTTAAGATTCAATCACATGTAGACCAGGCCAGGTAAGGATGGTAGATTTCCTTTCCCTGAAGGATATTAGTGAACCAGATGGGCTTTTGATGACAATCGACAATGGTTTCATGGTCACTATTACTGAGACTAGCTTTTTAAATGCCAGAATTTATTAACTAAATTTAAATTCCATCAACTGACGTGGTGAGATTTAAACCTATGTCCCCAGCGCATTATCCTGGGTCTCTGGAGTACTAGTACGGTGACATTCCCACCATGCCACTGCCTCCCCATAATATCGGAAGGCACAAACATGGGGTCCAAATCAGGGTCATCGAGTTTGTGGCCAAGGAATTCACCTTGATTAGAATGTTTGAAAAAGGCAACCGAGACTGCATCTCTGAAGCAGTTCATAAGCAGCATTAGCAGCGTCGCTGTGACTCTCCAGAGTGTTGCAAACTCCCATGGTGACCTGCACCAGCTTGTAGAAGGTGATCACTCACTTAAGTGACTAAAAGAAGCAAAGTGAACCCTTTGCATTTTGTGATTCTTCAGCAACAACTTGGTGCATTCTACACGAATGTGTATATCAGTAACTGGAAATATCTGAGGGAACTGGGTCCGAACACAATTGGACCCCTGATTACAGAGTGGCAGTATTTTTGTTTTTTGCTGCATGATGTCTGGGAATAAAGAATGTGTTTTCGCACACCACAGTGTCCCTGGAAAGCATTCAAAGTCCTGGTAACTATGCATGCACTAAACTCTTGTCATGTCATTCTCTATAATGTTAATCCAGATATCTATGCCAAGATCATAACTGTACCCACACAGCACTCTTGTACGCACACTGCCAATGGATGGAAAGCAGGAGGGTCACTATTATGGAAGCTAATAACGTTTGTTTTTACTCCTGTGGCAACTGTCTCCATGGAAACCCAGAAAGTTTGTTCCAGACAATTGAGAATTTTTACCTTTTTTGCACATTCCTTGGAATTGATTCCAGTTGCTTCCAAGAATAATTCCCATTGCGCCTCCAATTACAGCATTTTTGTTCAGCCTGCACTTCTGAGCTCCAGGCACATGAAGTTAATTTGTTTGCGCTCTGCTCTCCAGTTTCCCTGAAAGGATAGAATTTGCAGGCATTAAGATATGACAGATACAAGCTAAAGCTTCAAATACCAAGCTGAATGTTTGCACAGCTCTGTTGGAATATTCCAAGGACCACACTGGGTACCAACACATGGTCTGGCAAGATCCAAAGGCAACAGGAACAACAATAATTGTCTTGCAGGGAGTTACAAGGCAGTAAAATCAATTGAGGGATTCAAATGACATCATAAACCATGAGAGCAAAGCTTGGATGGTTTACTGATGTTAGCAGATCCCCATAGTAACAGCATTTAACCCCTTCCTGGGTATTTCTTACCATTGACTTCCCAACTTCTTCTGAAGGTGGTGACTTGGGCTGGGGTACAATTGCCTGAGTGATGGCCTTTGATAGCTATTGCAGTGACCATTCTTCATGGAAGACTAGCGCTGGATGTTAACAGGCTAGTTGATGATGACATTAGAAGGACACGAATGGGACATTAAACCAAGCTAAATTCAATCCTCACATGATATTGTCACACGTGCATCCGATTGAAAGAATGACTTTCATTGATATCGCACCTTTGATGATCTCAGGATGTCCTGAAGTGCTTTACAACCAATGAAATACTTTTGAAGTTACTGGTGTAATGTGGGCAAGCAGCAACGTCATGGTGACCAGATGATTTGTCTTTGTGATCTTCATTGAAGGATAAATATTGGCCAGGACACCAGGGAGAACTCCCCTGCTCTCCTTTTCAATAGTGTTATGATATTTTTTATGTTCGCCTGAGGGTGGAGAGACATTATAGTAGGGACAGCACATTTAAACGTGATCAAGAAAAGGCAAAACAAAAGATATTGTCAGAGGCAATGTTTGCCCCGTGGACTCAGTGAGTGAACATAACACCCAACATGATACTCAGATGAAAATTACAAAGGTTCCATCCTGAGTCCGTGTGGATTTAGCTAATCGGTTGGAGCTATCTTAGAGATGACACAGTTGACCTTAGTTCCAGCATTCTTTCTCTTGAATGAGCCAGCAGCAGCTCAGTCAGTTGCACTCTGACCATGGAGCTACAAAATGGTATGTTCAAGCCCACACACCAGTTGGGGGTACCTCCTTGCTGTGCGATGAGATGTTAAACTGAGGCCCGGTCTACTCTATTTGTATTAGGCTAGAATCATAGACTGCTGCAGCACAGAGCCACAACTCTGTCATTATCTTTCTCCAAATGATTTACTTAGTCTAAATCCACCTCTTACTCACTCCCTATGTCTTTTAATAATCAATTGATTCAAGCAAGTGTCAATTTCCTTTTGGAAGAATAGGTGGAAGATAGTTTGTGTCAGAGAATTCCACATTCTAACGATCATCGTAAAAGACCCCCTCTCTGGTCTAAAAGTCCTTGACTCTACTCTTGATATTAATGGCTCACCACAACTTGGGATTCAACACCTTTATTAAATCTCTAAGCAATAGTACATACTCATTATGACACTGGCTGCTTAGGAATCCCGTGAGTTAAGGTCTGTCTCAGGTGGTCTCCCAGTGCGACTTCGGAATGGCTGACCAGGCCATTCTGCCGACTGCCGTAACCATGCACTTGAGGGCTGTGTCTTTATACGCCTTCCTGAACCTGGCCGTTGGCATATATGGTAATACCTTGAATTGGATCAGCTGATTGGCTTATTAATCCCACTCTGGCCATCCAGGACCACCCCTACATGGTCATACATATCCCGCCCTCAGTGGGGAAGTGGCGGGGTGCGGGGGGGAGGGTGGTGGTGGTTGTCTCCAGGTGCATGCCAAAAACAATTACTGTATCTTGGGGCAGGATGAAGGCCATTCACAAATTCCAAAGCAGCCATTGTCTAGTTCAGCTTCTGTAGACGAAGTGTCTGTGGCAAACCACCACCTCAGGGACCTACGCTGACATGTCTGTGTGTGTGTGTGTGTGTGTGTGTCTGTGTGTGTGTGTGTGCGTGTGTCTGTGTGTGTGTGTGTGTCTGTGTCTGTGTGTGTGAGTGTGTGTGTCTGTGTGTGTGTGTGTCTCTGTGTGTGTGTGTGTGTGTCTGTGTGTATGTCTGTGTGTGTGAGTGTGTGTGTGTGTGTGAGAGTGTGTGTGTGCCTGTGTGTGTGTGTGTGTGTGAGAATGTGTGTGAGAGTGTGTGTGTGCCTGTGTGTGTGTGTGTGAGAATGTGTGTGTGTGTGTGTGTGTGTCTGTGTGTGTGTGTTTGTGTCTGTGTGTGTGTGTCTGTGTGTGTGTGTGAGTGTGTCTGTGTGTGTGTGTGTGTGTGTGTCTGTTTAGTTGAAACTGTCTTTATTTTTACAAAGTTCAATATGAGCATCAGCGATGTCTTTGGCCAAAACCTCTCTGTAGCTCCATCTTCTTACAACCATGAGTAAACTCTGCCCTCAGGACTCCACCACAACTATCTTACATTTGTTAATAGGAAAGAAATAAAAGCACGGTTACATGATTAAAAGTGATTCATACAATACAATTTAAATGATGCACTGGCTTATATCTGTATAAAATGATTTCTTCCAACTTGATTCTTAATTTCTTTGTGATTAATTAAAATTTGTACCATCTTGTTAACCAGTGAAGACAATCTATTACCACCTAATAACTGCTGAAAAAGAGACATGTTGAAGCTTATTGTCTTGCACTCATCAGGATACTTGTAAGAATACCAATGTCAGGGGAAGCAACAACTTTACACTGTATGAGAAGAGAGTGCTGATTGGTTGGCAATCCTCTTCTCACACAGTATTAAGTTGTTGCTTCTCCTGACATTGATATTCTTACGATTGTCCTGATGAGTGCAAGACGAAAAGCTTCAACGATGTGATGGACAACACATCAATTTCAGCAATAGCCAAGCTCTGTACTACCAAACGACTACCTAATAATTCTTTGTAACCTTCAAGAGGTTACATGGCAACATTCTCTGTTACAATGAAAATAACCGAGAAAGCCTCTTGGATGGGACATCACCCTTATTCCTGGTAATTCCGGAATAACCTGGGCTGCACTTTTTCAATTGCTTTCCCTTCCTTCCTCTAATGAATGGCCCCTGGTGTGGCCTCATTAAAGTCCTGTGCAAGATCAGCTTTCTCATCCAATGCCTGAAGGCTTCCATTTCTCTCTTTAACCAGCTCGCACTGTCACCTTTAATGACACATTGATCTTGATACCAAGGCCCGTCGGCTTCTCGAACACATTTTTAAAAGCTTACCATTAAAGGTACATTTCCCCTCCTTATGCTTTCTATAAAAAGGTATATTTTTGGGATGAGACAAGATAACATTTGTTGCCCGTTCCCAGTCACACTGAAGCGGCCAAAACAAAATACTGCGGATGCTGGAAATCTGAAACAGAAACAAAAATTGCTGGAAAAAACTCAGCAGGTCTGACAGCCTCTGCGGAGACAAAGAGAGAGTTAATGTTTCGAGTCCGTGTGACTCTTCTTCAGAACTAAAGAGAAGTAAAAATGTGGTGAAATTTATACTGTTTAAGGTGGGGGGTGGGACAGGTGGAGCTGGAGAGAAGGCCAGTGATAGGTGGAGCCAAAGGAGAGATTGCAAAAGATGTCACAAACAAAAGGTGAAAGGGGTGTTGATGGTGGTGATTTTGGCTAAAGGAGGTGCTAATGGTGACATTAAGAGTAGAAAGCAGAATGAGCAAGTGAGAGATGGCCCTAGTTGGGGTGGGGAGGGGGTAGTGGATAGTGAGGGAGAAAAGATCGAAATAGGCTTTTTATTTTTAGAATTTATTTATATAAATTTTGTTTATATAAATATATAGACTTTTGCCTTCACCTTTTTCTATTTTTATTTTTCAAATTTATTTCCACTCATTGTTTTATCCCCATCTTTTAGCCTATTTCCATCTTTTCTCCCACACTGGCCCCTCCCCCCACCCCACCCCACCCCCACTCGGGCATCTGCCACTTGCTCATCCTGCTTTCTACACGTAATGTCACCATTAGCGCCTCCTTTAGCCAAAATCACCACCATCAACACCTCTTCGACATTTGTTTGTGACATCTTTGGCAACCTCTCCTTTGCCTCCACATATCACTGGCCCTCTATCCAGCTCTACCTGTCCCACCCCCCCTTTAAACAGTACAAATTTCATCATGTTGAAGTGGTGGTGGTTTGTGTTGTCTGAATTGCTGCAATCCTTGTGAGTGTGGTGTTCCCACAATACTAAGTATGGAATTCCAGGATCCTGAGGCAGTGACCATGAAGGAATGATTTTACGTGTCCACGTTAGGATGGTTTGGAGGGGAACTCAAAGCGGTGCCCCCGTGACATTGCTGCCATTGTCCTTCTCAGTGACAGAGGTCACATCACAGGGGAGAGAATTGCTGTTCAGTAAACTGGGGGAGCTGCTTTAGTGTGTCCTTTGGATCAAACATACTGCAGCCGCAGCTCTCTAGTGATGGAGAAGTTGGATAGCGAATGAGTGACGGGGCAACACATCAGGTGAACTGCTTTATCTTGGATGGTGTCAAGTTTCCAGAGTCTTGTTCTGGTGACCCATCCTGGTCAGTGCCCAGCTTCAGCCTGAAAGAGCTGGACCAGTTCAGCTTCTGGTCAATGCGAGATATTGATG
Source organism: Cetorhinus maximus (assembly GCF_964194155.1). Taxonomy (NCBI): domain Eukaryota; kingdom Metazoa; phylum Chordata; class Chondrichthyes; order Lamniformes; family Cetorhinidae; genus Cetorhinus; species Cetorhinus maximus. Next base: position 7,058,662 of record NC_135893.1, read on the forward strand.
GAGAGCTAATTGCGTGCTTTTGAGGGTCAAGGGGATATGACTGGGCCTTCTCTGGAAAATTGTGGTTAAAGTTTTGGCTTCCCTCAGGCCATGAGGCCCTGGCTTTGTAGCGTTTTGAGCAGTTTATATAATTTTAAAATTCCTTTGTTCTTGTATTCCAGAATCAATCAATCTGCTGAAGGTTTTTTTTGTGAGAGTATTGCAGGTTGGTGGCTGTTTAAATGCCAACCATTTGATGAGCGGGTCAAGTGGGAGGGTTTATTTGTGGCATTGCAGTATGGGACATTTGAGTCCACTTGCCACCTGTGATTTCAGTGTTAAGGTAATGCTCTTATAGCACAATGAGTCACACACTGCTGTTTGATGTATTCTTTCACATGCTGTGATCTTGGTGATACACTTGCACAGTTCTCACCCATGTAATATTTTCCACATTCACTTTCAATGCTGTAAACCACATCCTGTTGATTTAATGCAGCCTCTTACCAAATCTATCCTGCTGCTAATTGTATCCCATGGTTTAAGTATACATTTCCTTCCTGATTCAGTCTGACCTTCTGACAATACTTTGTGCACAAGCATTGATTTTTTCTTTCTGTTGTGAGTTGAGAGTTAAATATTTCACTTCTTACGGAGCAGGCAGAGATTCCCTGATGGGCTCGAGGAGTTTATCCAGGGAGCCACGCAGAGCAAAAAGCTCCAAAGTTTCTCTTGGTCTGTACTGAGCTTAATGGCCTCAACTAGAGATGGGTCCCGTTACAGTTGGCTCTGTTTAGAAAGGGAAAATCAGCCAAGGTTCTCACTTGGGCTCCTGATTGAGAATAGTAAAGGCTACCCAACTGTGGAAAGGAAATTGAGGATGCAATTTATAGACAAATGAGAGGCCACCGCTGTTACGCTTTTGGGTTTCTTTTGCCATTTTTGCACTCTCAGTCCATGTTTCCGACTTCTCTTACAGATAAGCTGCAGCTCCCTCCATCCCACAGAGCCAGGGTATTTCTGACCATGGATAATTGTGTAAAAAAAGGGCAGTATTGATTCTCCTGCCTATTCAACAAAGTCAAAGGAAATGAAACTCAGGAGAGATGGAGATCAGTTGGGTGATGTCACACTTTCTGCACCATCACTCAAAGCCACTGTTACCTCTAGTTTTCTCATCTGCTGTGGTGCCTTGGTTAAATTTGTAACATTTCTGGGTAACAGAGTATGCTTTTAAAAAATTATTTCAGTTATATTTTATTAATTATTTCAGTTCTGAGTTACATCTCAGGCTCTCTCCATTGGGACCTTCCACCATATCCCTCCATGGCTTTGTCCCTCCCTATCACTGTAATCTTCTCCGGCCCCACAAGCCTCCAAGACCGTTGTGTTCCTTCAATTCTGGTCTCTTGGATGTCACGGATTATAATCACTTCACCATTGGTGGCTGCGCAGTCAGTTTCCTGGGCCTAAGCTCTGGAATTCCCTCCTTAAACCTCACCTCCTCTTTACCTCTCTTTCGTCCTTTAAGGACAAATTACTTCTTAAAACCTACCTCTTTGACCAAACTTTCGATCACCTGCCCTTAGATCTCATTATGTGGCCCGGGGACATAACTTGTTTTTTAATGCTCCTCTGTAGCACTTTGGGATCTTTTACTAGGTTGAAGGTGTTTCCAAAAAAAGCAAGTTGTTGTCTTTTTTCAATTTATCCTTTCATGGGATGTGGGCGTCACTGACAAAGCCAACATTTATTGCCCATCAATAACTGCCCTTGAACTGAGTGGCTTGCTAGGCTACTTCAGAGTCAACTGCATTGCTGTGGGTCTGGAGTCACATCTAGGGGCCAGACCAGCTAAGGACAGCAGATTTCCTTCCCTAAAGGACATTAGTGAACCAGATGGGTTTTTAATGATAGTTTCATGCGCACCATTACTGAGACCAGCTTTATTAACTGAAGTTAAATTCCACCAGCTGCTGTGGTGGGATTTGTACCCATGTTTTAAGATTATTGAATTTATGTCTCTGGATTATTAGTCTAGCAACATTATCACTACGCCACCATCTCCCCCAAAGAGTAAAACAGCAGAATAATACTAGATTAAACCTTGTTTTAGAGATTAACTGCTTAAAACATTTATTAAGCAGGGACCGAACAAGCGAACAGTAGTAGCATCACAACATGTATATTTACAGGACTCACTGGGCTTAGTAGGCTCTTCATTGTAATAGAAAATAATACATTTTCCACTAGATAAACAAGTTGCCATGCTAATCTAGTTTCTGTAACTGCTGTCCATAGTGGCCCTTTCCTGCGCCTACCACAGAAGTGACCTTAACGTGTTTCAAAAGTTGTGGACTTATTCAAAGCTGCTGGGCAGAATCGCCTCTACGGTAGGAAGCGCTGGAACACAATGGGAAGGAGGTCGTGTGGCGTCAGGAGTGAAGGATCACTGTTCTAGAGAGGGTCTGGTGAAATTAGAGCTTTTTCCACAGGAGCTGGGCAAGTTGAGGGGACCTGTTTAGACATCTTCAACATTACGAAGGGTGAGTGACTGATGCCTCTGTTTGATCAACCAGAAGGCAGCAGGCAGGCAAAAAGTGAAGAGGATCACAAAATAAATGCTTATTGTTGGAGTCATCTGCCGAAACCGTCAATGATACTTTCAAAAAAAGGAATGAAATAGTTATCTCAAAAAGGGGGATATGGAGAAGCAAGTGATGCAAGAACGAGAGGAGGACTAAACTATGTGGCTCCTGTGGATGGGTGCATACTTGATGGGCCAAATGTTCTATTTTGGTTCTAGAATTCTATCCTGCAACTCCTGGTAAAAGTGCCTGTCGTTTAGGCCTGAATTTGGTGTCCCTGTGATCAGAATGCCAACTGGCACTTGCTACTAAGGATCACACATATATATACTGGGAGTACTGGAGCCTGTGGAACTGAACATCAGCAGTGGGCCTTCAGGAAGAGAGAGAACAGGAAAGAAAGAGAATATACAGCTTTTAACTCCTGGACTGAAGTTTCTGCAGTAAAAGTGATATTAGGTAAGTAAAGTTTCTGTCCGCAATCTTTCAATTAACATCGAATTCGCGGATAATAGAAGTAAAGAACATGCTGGTCTTCTGTCCAATTAATGACCTTCTAACAAAATCATGGGACCGAACAGCTTCAAAACACAGCAGGGGAGATTTTAACACTGTCCCCTACCCCCAACCCCAAGGATGGACTGGAGACAGGGGATGGAATAAATTAAAATTACAGAAATATGAAACCGAACTGAACCCACCTTTAGTGCGTTCACTTCCAGTTTTAACAGAGGTGGGTTGGGTTTCTGCTGACGGGAAGCAGGTCTGTCATTTAAATCTGTTGATGCAGCTGCTTTGCCCTAAATTTTACTTGGATTTTGCAATTGGCCAGGCTTGGGAACCCCACTGCTAAAGTAGGAGAGAGTAGCCGGATCCAACAGGTAAAAGCCTTTCCAGCACTGCTTGTGGGGCAAGAGGGTCAGGAGGTGCTTCCTCCAGACCCTCAGATTAACCTGCTTCCCTCCTCACGATCAGCCTCCCTCACCCCGCGATCCAGACCTCCCCTCCCTGACCTGCACCCTCGCTGCTCTGACCTCCACAGCCTTCTCTCTGAAGTCCCAAATCTCCTCCCTAACCTCTGTCATAAGGCTCCCAAGTCTCTTCCAACCAGTGTGAGTGTTTGATACTCACACTACATTACAGAAGGTTACAAATACATTTCTCTTGCAAAGAAGGTTCACATTCATTGGCAATCAAAAGGACAATTAAACCCTGCAGCATAATATGACAGAATGGTATTCAGCATACAATGACAATGCCATATAAATAACATTAATAAATAATATTAGTACAAACAGATCCGTAAATCAGATGGTTCAATGCCGTTGATCTGGTCTGGTGAATAAAGCAATGGAACCAGTTGAAATTTTAGTTATTGCTTACAGCTTGTCCACACAGTTGGTCTACATTGTAAACACTGAGTGCTAATAAGGTAATATCTGAGTCTTTATCTTAAATATACCCTGTAGTGTGAAGTTATTTGCCCATTAGAAGGTTATTACATATGTGTGAAGTGCGACACAAATGCTTGATTGTTTCAGCATGTCAGGCTGCTGCTTTAGGGGATGAATTAGTTACAAGCACAAGAACAGATGTGCTAAGATTTTTCAACTGTCTCTGTCTCAACAACTTGGATAAAGCAACTGGAGGGAAAAAAGCTCGTTCGGTTTGAATACTGCTGAATGCACTCTTCTTTCAACACCGTTTTGCTGCAGGCAAGGTGAACAACTATCCCCTCATTTAAGGGACTGCCCCTTATTTTGACATGTTTGCCCCTTATTTTGACATGTTTGTCCCATGTCCCTTAAGGGACAGACGCCTTTTGTCCTGTGTTTCTAGGACAGCCTGTGGGAGATTGAGTCTGGGCGTCTCAGTTGGGCGATTTGAGCGAGACTGCAAGTCCATGAGTCAGCCAGCAGAGGGATGTTGCGACTCCACAAGAGGAGTTGTAAGTTTTGAATGCTTTAACCCTCCCCTCCTCAGCCCTTATGGTCACCAGCACCCAGTCCTCTTCCACGGTTGAGGTGTCCCTTACTTTATTTCATAAGAGCTGGTCACCCTGGTAGTAGGCCTTGCCTTGCATGCTTTTTAACCAACAGCAAGATATTGCCTTCACTTCTTTTTATTAAAGCCACATTTTCCTACGCCTGGTGCAATTGTATAGAGCCTTGGTGAGACCGCACATGGAGTATTGTGTACAGTTTTGGCCTCCTTATCTAAGGAAGGATATACTTGCCATTGAGAGAGTACAACAGAGGTTCACCAGACTAATCCCTGGGATGGCGGGATTGTTTTATGAGGAGAGATTAAGGAAACTGGGCTTGTATTCTCTAGAGTTTCGAAGAATGAGAGGTGATCTCATTGAAGCCTACAAAATTCTTACAGGGCATGACAGGGTAGATGTGGATAGAATGTTTCCCCTGGCTGGTGAGTCTAGAACCAGGGGACACAGTCTTAGGATAAGGGCAGGCCATTTAAGACTGAGATGAGGAGGAATTTCTTCACTCAGAGGGAGGTGAATCTTTGGAATTCTCTACCCCAGAGGGCTGTGGGAGCTCAATCATCGAGCATGTTCAAGACAGAAATCGATAGATTTCTGGAGACTAATGACATCAAGGGTTATGGAGATAGCGCGGGAAAGTGGCGGTGAGGTGGATGATCAGCTATGATCCAATTGAATGACTAAACAGACTTGATGGACCGAATGGCCTACTCCTGCTCCTATGTTCCTATGTCCTTAGCACACACTCTCTCATCAGCAGCACTAACTGCAGTGTCAGCCATTGTGCTGTGGTCAAGATGCTTTCAAATCCGGCACACATAATCCATTTTGACACATCCAGTGCAGCACTGAGGTCAATCTGCGCTGGTCAGAGGTGCCGTCTTTCGGTTGTGCCACTAAACCAAGGCCCTGGGTGACTGCTCCAGTGGATTTAAAAGATTCCATGGCACTATTTCAAAGATGAACAGGAGAGTTATCCAGAGTCCTTACCACTGTTTATCCTTCAATCAAAATCACTAAAATAGATAAGTTATTTGGTGATTCTCACGTTGCTGTTTGTGGGATCTTGCTGTGTTGTAAATTGGCTGTTGCATTTCCCACAGGTTTCTTGCAACAGTGTTCAATCTTTAATTCCTGAGGCTCAGCAATCCTAGCTGTATCCCAGCTAGGCCTTCAGGAAATGAGAGGAGCAAATTTTCAAACTGGAACCTTTAACTTTATGCCCTGTTTCCTTAATCATTAACAAAGTTATCTGATGATAAAGACTGTACTGGCTTTATAAGCCAGTCAATTACGTTAATATCAGCTTTTATGAACACAACAACTTTGGACATGTGATTGGCCATATTACATTTTAATAATGTACTGTGTGAACATGTTTTTAGAAAATAATTTAGGCAACTACATGCAGGGAGGGTGTTTATCCCTGTCTGGGGAGTCTAGAACCAGGGGGCCACAGTCTCAGGGTACGGAGCATGTCGTTTAGGACTGAGATGAGGAAACTTTTCTTCACTCAGAGGATGGCCAACCTGTGGAATTCTCTACCACAGGAGGCTGTGGAGGCCAGGTCACTGAGTATATTCAAGAAAGAAATGGATAATTTTTTGGATATTAGGGGCATCAAGGGGTATGGAGAGAAAGCGGGAATATGGCGTTGAGATAGAGGATCAGCCATGGTCATATTGAATGGCGGAGCAGGCTCGAAGGGCCGAATGGCCTACTCCTACTCCTAGTTTTTATGTAATCTTATTTGTTCTTGGGGTGTAGGTGCCACTGACAAGACATCATCATGTGTGGGACTGGAGTCACAGGTAAGGGTGACCAGTTTCCTTCCCTTCACTCTATGTTCTGTAATTCCCTCCTTCACATCACTTCCCTCACCTTTTAAGTCCCTCATTAAAACACAGCTCTTTGATAAAAATTTTGGTCAATAGCAACAACTTGTATTTGTATAGTAATATGTAGCATAATAAAAGCACTTTATAGGGGCATTATAAAACAAGGTATAACACCGAGCTACAGAAGGAGATATTAGGGCAGATTACTGAAGGCTTGGTTAAAGAGGGAGGTTTTCAGGAGTAGAAGGAAAGTGAGGCAGAGGGGGAATTCCAGAGCTCAGGCCCAGGCAGTTTGCCTAGGCAATCCTAATTTCAACTTCTTGCTCTCAGCATACATTCCCAATGATTATTCAGCTTTTTGGCACCAACCAACATTACTAGAATCACCCTGGTGGGATTTGAACTCATGATTCTGGGTTACCAGAGTAGGACTAAAACCATTACAGCTCCATAGCCACAGTCAGAGTCAGAGAGTATCATCAAATGCTAACCTGCACCAGCTACCAACTTGCTCAGCCCCCAGTTATGCCTGTCTCTTTATGGGGTATGTGGAACATTCCTTGTTCCAGTCCTACTCCGGCCCCCTCCCACAACTCTTTCTCCGGTACATCGATGATTACTTCGGTGCTGCTTCATGCTCTCGTCGGGACCTGGAAAAATTTATTAATTTTGCTTCCAATCTCCACTCCTCCATCATTTTCACATGGTCCATCTCTGACACTTCTCTTCCCTTCCTTGACCTCTCTGTCTCAATTTCTGATGATAGACTATCCACCAATATCCATTACAAGCCTACCGACTCCCACAGCTACCTCGACTACAGCTCCTCACACCCCGCTTCCTGTAAGGACTCCATCCCATTCTCTCAGTTCCTTCGCCTCCGTCGCATCTGTTCTGATGACGCTACCTTCAAAAACAGCTCCTCTGACATGTCCTCCTTCTTCCTTAACCGAGGTTTTCCACCCACGGTCGTTGACAGGGCCCTCAACCGTGTCCGGCCCATATCCCGCGCATCCTCCCTCACGCCTTCTCCTCCTTCCCAGAAACATGATAGGGTCCCCCTTGTCCTCACTTATCACCCCACCAGCCTCCGCATTCAAAGGATCATCCTCCGCCATTTCCGCCAACTCCAGCATGATGCCACCACCAAACACATCTTCCCTTCACCCCCCCTGACGGCATTCCGTAGGGATCGTTCCCTCCGTGACACCCTGGTCCACTCCTCCATCACCCCCTACTCCTCAACCCCCACCTATGGCACCTCCCCATGCCCACGCAGAAGATGCAACACCTGCCCCTTCACTTCCTCTCTCCTCACCGTCCAAGGGCCCAAACACTCCCTTCAAGTGAAGCAGCATTTCACTTGCATTTCCCCTAACTTAGTCTACTGCATTCGTTGCTCCCAATGCGGTCTCCTCTACATTGGAGAGACCAAACGCAAACTAGGCGACCGCTTTGCGGAACACCTGCGGTCTGTCTGCAAGAATGACCCAAATCTCCCTGTCGCTTGCCATTTTAACACTCCACCCTGCTCTCTTGCCCACATGTCTGTCCTTGGCTTGCTGCATTGTTCCAGTGAAGCCCAATGCAAACTGGAGGAACAGCACCTCATCTTCCGACTAGGCATTTTACAGCCTTCCGGGCTGAATATTGAATTCAACAACTTTAGATCTTAAACTCCCCCCACTCCGCCCCCCTCCCCCCATCCCCACCCCGTTTCTTCCCCCTCCCTTTTTTTTCCAATAATTTATATAGATTCTTCTTTTCCCACCTATTTCCATTATTTTTAAATCTAAAACTAAAACTTTGTTAGTCTTTCCACCCCACCCCCACTAGAGCTGTACCTTGAGTGTCCTGTCTTCCATTCTTAATTAGCACCTTTCTTAGACAATATCACCACCTTCAACACCTCTTTGATCCTTTTGTCTGTAACATCTTTTGATTATCTGCTCCTATCACTGCTTGCTTATCTCCACAATCACCACACCCTCAACTTCTCTCTCTCCCCCCCGCCCCCTCACCTTAAACCAGCTTATATTTCATCTTTCTCCTAACTATGCTTCAGTTCTGCTGAAGGGTCATGAAGACTCGAAACGTTGACTGATTTCTTCTCCACCGATGCTGCCAGACCTGCTGAGTTTTTCCAGGTAATTCTGTTTTTGCTCAGAATTAGTCCTCACTCTGAATGCATCGCCTGGAATATTTACCGCATTCCTCCCATTGCTCCCCAATCAGCTTATCTGATAACATCGAATGCATCACAGAGCAGTCAAACTCCATGTCAACTTCCAAATCTTTGCCCATTTAGATTGGGATACACAATGCAGCATACCACAACATGCTACATGCCACGAGACTCATTACAGTCAGCACAAGCCAGTCCACTTGAGGCTGGCCAAGCTTGGTAAGCGCACACTGAACCTGCATAAGGGGCAGTTCCTTCATGGAGTTTAGTTCATTACAGTGTATCGTGCTTTCACAGAGGGTAGGGGAGATGGTGGGGTAGTGGTCATATCAGGGTAACCCTCTAGGGACATGTGTTCAAATCCCATTATAGCAGCTGGTGGAAATTAAACTCAATTAATGAAATCAGTAATGAAACTAATCATAGATTTTTGTTAAAAAATATCTGGTATCACGAATAGGGGAAAGAAATCTACCATCCTTCTTTGGCCTACATGTGACTTCAGGTCTGCAGCAGTGTGGTTGACTCTTAAGTGCCCTGTGCCCTCTGTAATGGCCCTAGCAAGTCACTCAGTTCAAGGGTCTTGCTGTAAAAAAAAGACATAATACATTGGTAAAATATTTCTTGTATTGAACCCAGTGATATTTCTCCCAGCTACATGGAGAAATACCTCACTTTAGTTTACGGCCACCCAAGTGCTATTGGTGGAGTACCTGTTGGGTGGACCCTGCATTTTTGTTGCTGTGGGTCACACACTGAACACAGCTGACGCAGATTTTACTTTGTCGCTTCAAGGCTAACAGCAGGTCCGCAGTCAAGGGAGGCATTTTTGCATTTATATGGCGCCTTTGCCGATCTCAGTACTCAAGATGGGACATATGCCTTGGAAGGTGGTGTGCTCTGTCAGCACTGATAGTTCTGCACCAGAGCCTCCAGTGATCGCACCTTCCCCTATGGTACCAGGAACAATCAAGAATGGAAGAGCTCCAGCTGTTGAAATGGCTCGACCCATCCTCGCTAATGTGCACTGACTTTCCCCAGCCATCAGCGAAGGAAGGGCTGCCAATGGATTAACTGTAAATCGCAACTTCGGAACAATGGCTGCTGTGTTCTATTCTGCTCTGACTGTTGCTGAAGCTGAATTACAACATTAACTGAAGGATCTCCCGCAGCAACAAGACCCAGTTCTGGAATATAAATGGATTAAAAATGAATTCCATCTGTACAGCGCTTCATCATTTCTCCTCTCAGAAATATGTCAAAGAACTTTGCGAATGGCAAATTATTTTGAGGTACAGCTTGTCACTGTCACGTGCATTTTTAGCTTTTCACACAGCAAAGTCCCACTAACAGGAAAAAGGCAAATAAACAGCTGATTTAGCTTTGCTGACATTGGCCAAGTGAAAATGCTAAACCACTTAGCTCTCCTTTGAAATACCCGTTGCGATTTTTAACATCCATCCAAAATGACAGATACGGCCACAGTCATAACAATTCACTTGCAATGGTAGCCTCACTGACAATACAGCACTCCCTCAGTACTGCAGCAAAGTATCAGCCTAGATTAGACCCTCTAGTCGGGCTCTGAACCCACAAGCTTCTGGTTCAGAGGTGAGCGTGATTTCATTAAACCATGGATCTCTCCCCCACCACAGAATCACAGAATTGTTACGGTGCAGAAGGAGTCCATTCGGCCCATCCTGTCTGCACCGGCTCTTTGAGCATTTTAACTTACTGCCAATCTCCTGCCTTTTCCCTGTAACCCTGCACATTGTTTCTATTTAAATAATCATCCAAAGCCCTCCTGAATGCCTCAATTGAACCTGCCTCCACCAGGCAGTGCATCCCAAACCCTAACTACTCGCTATGTGAAGAAGTTTTTTCTCACCTCACATTTGCTTCACTTGATCAACATTTTAAAGCTGTGCCCTCTGGTTCTTGATCTGTTTACGAGTGGGAACAGTTTCTCCCTAACTGCTCTGTCCAGACCCCTCATGATTTTTAAAACTTCTATCAAGTCTCCTCCCCAAGGGAAACAGTCCCAACTTCTCCAATCTTTCCTCATAACTGAAGTGTCTCATCCCTGGAACCATTCTCATAAACCTCTTCTGTACTCTCTCCAATGCATTCACGTCTTTCCTATAGTGTGGTGCCCAGAACTGTACATAATACACCAGCTGAGGCCTAACCAGTGTCCTATATAAGTTCAGCATAAACCCCCCTACTCTAGTACTCTATGATCCTATTAATGAAGCCTGGAATACCGTATGCTTTAGAAACAACTCTCTCTACCTGTCCTGTCACCTTTAATGACTTATGTACATATACACCCAGGTCTCTCTGCTCCTGCACACCCTTTAGAATAGTATCCTTTATTTTATGCTGTCTCTCCATGTTCTTTTTACCAAAGTGTATCACCTCACACTCCTCTGCATTGAACTTCATCTGCCACCTATCTGCCCACTCCACCAATGTGTCAATGTCCTTTTGATTTTCCACACTGTCCTCCTCACAGTTTACAATTTTTCCAAGTTTTATGTCATCTGCAAACTCTGAAATTGTCCCCTGTACACCAAGATCTAGATCATTTATATATATCAGGAAAAGTAAGGGTCCCAATACTGACCCCTGGGGAACTCCACTAGAAACCTTCTTCCAGCCTGAAAAATACCCATTAACCATTATTCTGTTTCCTATCCCTCAGCTAATTTTGTATCCAAGTTACTACTGTCCCTTTTATCCCATGACCTATAACATTTCTCACAAGTCTTTTGTGTGGCACTGTATCGAGCACCTTTTGGAAGTCCACGTACACCACATCAACGGCCTTGCCCTCATCAACCATCTCTGTTACCTCTTCAAAAAGCTTCAGCAAGTTAGTTAGACATGGTTTTCCTTTACCAAATCCATGCTGACTCTTCCGAACCAATCCACATGTTTCCACGTGACCATTAATTCTATCCCGAATCACTGTTTCTAACAGTTTCTAGAAGTTTCCCCACCACAGAGCCTCACTTTCGAGAACGTGCGTCAGGAATTCAGGAACTCAACCAAACTTCCAGAATGTGCTTTGCGGGTACAAACTTGTCAAGTTACCCCTGGAGAGTACAAACCAGACAGATCCAGCATCTGACACACATTTGCTTCCTTGCCGCACACAAATTTTAACGTTGCGTATAACGATTGCATAGGCTGGAGCAAGGGACTAGAGATGATTCAATAACACAGCGATTGCCTTGTGCCTGAACCCTTTGTGCGCTGCAGTGGAGATTCAAACGGAAAATAAAGTTTTGGTTTAACCCTAAAAATTTAATAAACACATATTGTTCGGGTCCTTCGAGGCTGAAAATTATTAATATCAAGTTTTAAAATCCCATTTCCTACCGAATGAATGTTTCAGCCAGAGGCTGGGATTTCCAGAGATCCACTGGACTCCACGAAAGATTTAATTACAATTTAAGTGCCTGTTGGGGAAACAAGTGTGGGGTGCATGCTGCTGTCCCACACTGCAAACTCCCAAACAAACGTACCCCCAAGAGAAGGGCCAAGAAGACATTGGATGAAGCCCCAGTAAAGTGCGGTAAGAAGGGGAGTAAGTCGAGGAGGGAGAATTAGCACATGTGCATCTACAAAGTGATTGAAAGATTTTTGGGTACAAAGAGTGACATGGAATATGGGGATAGGCGGGTGAGTGGAGTTAATGTAGAACATCAGCCATGATACATTGTGGAGCAAGCTCAAGGGGCCAAATGGCCTATTCCTGTTCCTATTTCTTATGTTCTTATGATGAATGTTCACCTCAGCACCACCATCGCCCCCCAAAGCCACGCACAATATGAATTCCTTTGTGAGCAATGTTTTCCAAGCAAATCGTGCGTGAGGTTTCCCACCCGCCCTGTTACAACAAGCGCCACACCGTAAGCTCCTGGGGGATCTAGACTGTGCGTCTGCTGGTTCCGGGGAGCTGGTCAAACACTCTGTGTCGGGGTGGGGGGGGGACAAATGCAGTGACCAAGTCCACCAGCTCCAAGTAAAAACTCCCCAACGTCGTCAAAAACTGCAAATTCTCAAAGGATCTGGAGGACTCTCGATAATGTCAGGCTTGTTCAACAGAGGGCACTGCAACACAAACCAGGCCGGTTATTCTTCAGGCAGCCAGATCGCTGCTTTGTGCTGTGAGGAACGTGTTGTTACCTCCATTACTACAGCCAAAATCAGCAATGCTGCCCTGCCACAGGAGCACTGCAATGAAAGGAGGGCAATATTCCGCAGTCATTGGGGTTAAACAGCTGGTTCTAGCTGAGTGAGACCCGCTGTAACTAACAGCGGCCACTCACATGACAGAGGGTGGGATGTTATTCAAAAGCCAAAAAGGGTAATCTACCTGCACAATAGATTTTTAAATTTATATCTTACAAGTATTTTGCTTACTGTTGGGCAAGGAATGTCTTGTAATCTCGTGCTCCTCGGAGTCAATGATATAATTTAGGAAGAATTTCCTAGTCCTCTGGCCAGCTCATTTGGGGTTGGGTGAGTTTAAAGGTCACCACCACCACTCATCATGAGGATTCTGCTCCTCCTATCCTCTGAGTCACATTGTCAGAAAAATGCTCAGGACAGTGGCTTCAAAACGCTGATCTGATTCATGTTGTCACTGGAAATCCCTTCCTGTTCACTGTTCTCTCTAGATAATCAATACACCCCTCACTGCTCCCTATAGATAATCAATAACCCCCTCACTGCTCCCTATAGATAATCAATACCCCCCTCACTATTCCCTCTAGATAATCAATATCCCCCTCACTGCTCCCTATAGATAATCAATAACCCCCTCACTGCTCCCTATAGATAATCAATACTCCCCTCACTGCTCCCTATAGATAATCAATACCCCCCCTCACTGCTCCCTATAGATAATCAATACCCCCCTCACTGCTCCCTATAGATAATCACTACCCCCCTCACTGCTCCCTATAGATAATCACTACCCCCATCACTGCTCCCTATAGATAATCAATACCCCCCCTCACTGCTCCCTATAGATAATCACTATCCCCCTCACTGCTCCCTATAGATAATCACTACCCCCCTCACTGCTCCCTATAGATAATCAATACCACCCTCACTGCTCCCTATAGATAATCAATACCCCCCTGACTGCTCTCTATAGATAATCAATACCCCGCTGACTGCTCCCTGTGGATAACAGTGCCTGTGACCATGCAGCCTGTGCTCAGCAGAGTTATTGGATGAAATAAGAACAGAAAATGCTGGCAGTTCTCAGCGAACCTGGTGACACCTGTGGAGAGAGAAGCAGAGTTAACGTTTCAGGCCGATGACCTTTCACCAGGACTGGGCAAAGTTAGAAATTAGAGTTTGAGCGAGGGGCGGGTGGGACAAGGAGAAATGAAGGTCTGTGATAGGGCGGAACACAGGAGAGATGAATTGACATCAGAGTTACCCTCACAAAGCCGATGGGAAAGGTGCTGGGGCTAGAAAAGATAAAAGAGAAGCAAATGATGCGTCTAGAGCTGGGGCAGAATGTTGCCCTTGTCGGGCGGGCGTGGTGGGCGTGGCGGGCGGGCCCAGGGGGTAGGCACGAAGCTGACCACCACCTGCGGCCAGGCCCCGATATGGAATCAACAGCCACAGCGTGAAACGTGCGCTGCGGCGCTCAGCGCTGAGGGTGGGAGGAGGGCGAGCGTGGGAGTGTGCGCGTGTCCGGGGGCTGCGGGCACAGTGCTGCCTCGGGGAGCTGAAGATTTTCAACAAATACAAACAAAACATTTTAAAAACAATGAAAACGTGTTCCCCTGATGCGACACTGTCAGGTGAGCGGGGACACGTTAAATCTGAGCGTTAAAAGTTTACCATTTTCTTTTAATCGCTGGTCACAACCTCGTCCCGCCCGTGGATGAGGTTTCACCAAAAATGCAAAGGCCGCTTGGCCTTTTCGCCCCGTCCGCCGACCGAACGGTTGGACGGGCAGCGAAAAATTCCAGTCAGTCGGGCTCTTAAGGGCCTTGACAGGCCACTTAATGAATGGCGGGAGAGGCTTTGACTCCCACGCGCGCGCTTGCTGACTGAAAAATCCCGTCATTTTACGCTCGTTCGGGTTGGGCGCGCGCTTGCCCGACAAGCAAAAAACATCTGGCCCAGGTGCGCTGCAGACTGAACGTGAAAATAAGAGAAATACGAAACGGGCAAAGGAACTAAAATGGGGCAGAGATTACGGTCCGAATTGTTGAACTCAGTTTTGAGTTCGGATGCCTGTCGAGTGTCTAATCGAGAGATGAGGTGCTAATGTTCCTAAAGCAGGTTTTGAGCTTCAGTGCAACAACGCAGCAGACCGAGGACAGAGATGCAAAATGGAGCATTAAAATAGCCGGCCATCGGAAGCTTGGGATCATACTTGTAGACTGGACAGAGGTGCTCCGCACAGTGGTCTCTCAACTCGACGAAGTTCCTGACTGGGATTTAAATGTACAGTCTGCTAGGCTCAAAGTCAAGAGAGGTAAGTGAGACAAATTGATGTTTCAAGGCATGAAAATTAGGTATCAGCTATTGGCATTCTCAATCTGTTTCTTCACAGTCATTAGACTGATCCAGGAGAATATATTTTTTCAACTTTCTATAAATTGTCTTTCCTTAATGTTCACACACTGACAGCTCTTTACAATTTGATAAAAGCAAAATACTGCGGATGCTGGGAATCTGAAACAAAAACAAAAAAATGCTGGAAGAACTCAGCAGGTCTGACAGCGTCTGTGGAGAGAGAGAGAGACAGAGTTAACGTTTCGAGTCCGTATCGAGTACATTTCGAGTACGTATGTCCGTATGACTCTTCTTCTGAAGAAGGGTCATGCAGACTCGAAATGTTAACTATGTTTCTCTCTCCACAGATTCTGTCGGACCTGCTGAGTTTTTCCAGCTTTTTGTGCTCTGACAATTTGCCTTGTTCTAATGAATTATTTTAAGTTTATAATTTTTCCCAGTTGATTCTCTCCTTGAACCTGTGTCTCTTTTTACCTCAGAAGTGTCACTGGTCCCTGTGCTTACTAACAAGCCATTAGGAAGTAAGATAACTCTAAAGTACCAGGAGCCTTAACCCACGGTGCCTCAGTCACAACAGCACTGTACCGAACCTGAATATTACCTGCTCCAGCTGACCTTTCTTGTGTGTCACACCTTGTCTAATCCAGAGACAAAGTCAGATAAGGTTTTTGGTGTTGCAATGATATCACACGCGCACTAATGTGACAGATGAGGCTGAATAGATAACTTAGGAATGAGAAAATCGTTGATGGGTTCTGGCTGGTTTCATACTAGGAAATCCTTATCAGTTCTGTCTGAAATGACACTTATCAAAGGAACATGCCCAGTCTGATAATGCAGTCCCAGCTCATTGCATCATATTCGTCTGAATGAACAGGACTTGAGATAAATGGGTGGCTCACAAAGGAGAGGGATTGTTTGGGTATGAAGTTTTCAGTTTCCTGCCCAAACTCTTAAGACACATCAGTCATTTTATTCACCTTGGAAGAACGTAAGGGCCAAGAAGTTTTTGAATGCATGACCTTATGCACTTAGCTCTGGCGCTTAATTGGTAACAATCTTTCTTCCCGGGGACAGTCCCACAGTGGAACATGCTGACAAAGGAAATAGTCACAGCCCCATCACTTGAAATCTTCGAGACCCATCTTTAGATTATTTCCATTTCCATGTTTTCAATATCAGGACTACCATTTTAGTGGGCCATGCTAGTTTTAACTAGCGCTGGCCATATAAATGTTGGCAGAATACAAGTATTAGTCTGTGATGCGGACACAACTGGAACAGAAGAAGAAACACCCAATATGTAAGGAAATTGTTGGATTTGACATTTATTGAATGGAGCTGACTGAGTAACTAATAGGGATCAAACAAGGAATGCATTATTGTCTTTCCTTGTATAAATATCTAACAAGATCCCAGCATGTTTTCTGTTCATATTTAAAATGTGGGCATCTTTAAACTATGAATGAAGAAAATTGAAAATGAATAACTAGCCAGTCGCAACAGCACTGTACCGAACCTGAATATTACCTGCTCCAGCTGACCTTGCTTGTATAAGATGGTAGAGAGGCTTGCAGCATGTTAAGATTGGGTAGAGGTTTTCATATTTTTGAAATGCTCCAAGTCGGCCACCTGGTATCAGCTATTTTGTCACTTCATGAAGTTTCTTCCCAGCACCATCATGAATTTATTGGAACTCGAGGATAGGACGATGTTAGGGGAGGTTAAGGACTCTCACTGTAAATCAACATATGATTCT
This sequence comes from Cetorhinus maximus, assembly GCF_964194155.1. Taxonomy (NCBI): domain Eukaryota; kingdom Metazoa; phylum Chordata; class Chondrichthyes; order Lamniformes; family Cetorhinidae; genus Cetorhinus; species Cetorhinus maximus. The sequence continues at coordinate 7,075,568 of NC_135893.1, forward strand.
GTTGTGCGGGAATGCGTCCATGTTCTTTCGTATGTGTCCATAACCTTTCTTCCTACGTTATAAGAGCGCCTACACTTCAAAGGTTCTTCATTGGCTGTAAGACGTTTTGATGTGGTGAAAGTTGCTATATAAATGCAAGTCCATTCTTTGGGCAATTATGGAGGCCTGTGATCAGGAGGGTTAGGTTTGTAGCCCCCAATCTAAGCTGGATTGTGGAAGGAACCATTTGTGAACACCCTGGTGGCAAACAGTGCTTCACCAGGGAAACATTCTCTTTCCTCTCAGCTGAAAAAAAAAACAGGATGCCTGGGGAGTCGGAGTTGTAGATGGCACGGACCCTGCCCGCAAGTGGATGGGGGGAGGGGAGGGGTTGAGTGTGCGGGAATAAATCCCGAGAAAGGAGAAATGAAAGGTGGGATGATTGGGCGGCAGGAAAGGGAGGGGATGAGAGAGAACAGTCTGGAAGGAACCAAGAGAATAAACAAAGAAGATAGGAATAATGGGCTTGAAGCTAGCCAGACTGTGCACTTGATTGTACAGGAAGGAAATTCGGGTTGCATTGGTTGTAGGAGATTCCTGGCTATAAACAGAGGTGTTATCCCTTTATTCCAAATGCCTGGCATTGAATGATCAAAAAATTGTTACACTCGATACCTTCACATTACAACTTATATTTATATAGCACACATTTAATGTCATGAAATGTCCCAAGGCGCTCCACAGGAGCATTATAAAACAAAATGTGACACCGAGCCACCTGAGGAGATATTGGGATAAGTTATGATTGCCAACCCTCCAGCTTTGGCCTGGAGTCTCCAGGGTTGCACGCAGAAGGGGCACCCTGGAGAAAAATCATCAGGACATCGAAAAAGATAGTCTTTTCCTGTCATTCTCTTTCAACATTTTTCTTTGCCAGATGTAAAAACTTTGAAAATGGCGAAAGAAAAGGCTTTGGGCCGACAGTCGAGCGTCATCTAATTGGGTAACGAGTCTCTTGCTTTTCAATTGCCATCGGGAGGCAGTGGATCACAAGGATGGATGTGTTGGTCGACTAATGGTTGGGGGCGTGGGGACAAGTCATGTGATGAAACCTCCGGCAATACATTTAGTTACAGCTGGCAACCCTAAGACAGGTGGCCAAAAGCCCGGTGAAAGATTTAGGTTTTAAGGAGCGCCTTAAAGGAGGAGAGTGCAGTAGAGAGGCAGAGAGGTGTCGGGAGGGAACTCCAGAGCTTGGGGCCTAGAATTAGAGGAGTGCAGGTATCCCGTGAGGTCGTGGGGTTGGAGGATATTACTGAGATAGGGAGGGGCGAGGACATGGAGGGATTTGGAAACAGGGATGATAACTAATGTTCCGATATCCAGTTATCAAACTAACAACGGCAGAGGCAAAGTTCACGGGGTCAACAATCTTATGCAACATCAAACCTCTCCAGAAAGTAATTCCAATTCAACAAATGTTCTCTGTTTTGTTTAAAATGAGTCATTTCGGTTGTTTTAATACAATCGACTGGTATAGAGCTCTTTCAGACAGGAAAATTATTGCCTGCATGTTATGCTTTGCCTTCACAATTAATCAAATGATATTAAATCAAGTCCGCAGTGAAATTTTCTTTCAAATTAATTCACAATTATAAAGGCTGATTTATCTCCTCTCTCCGTGCACATTTTGGCTATAAGTGTAATTTAAAACCCACACATTCAGTGTATTGGACCTTCCTGTCTTGTGCCTTTCCTGTTGGCTGCTGGTCATAGACTTGTGGTGATTATTCAGAGCTGGATTGTGGTGGGAAGTCTGTTGGATGCGGCCTGTAATTGTCAGTCAGACCTTTAAGGGCAGGAATTGGGAAGTGTCGCACCTGTTTCTGGTAAATAAAAACAGGCGGAAAGCAAAACAATCCGGCATTGGGATAGTCTGAGCCCCAACCTGTGCAGCTGAGGGTTTCAGTCTGTCAGTCGTGGGGACATTTTGTAGCCGTGTGAAAGCAGGCGTTGGAACCTTTAAGTATATGAATGAGCGACCTAGCACCTGAGAAGGATCCCACTGCTAAATTAGATTCCGATGAGGGGGAAAGGGTTCGGTCCTGGCCTCCTCACAACTCTTCAGTGGCCCCCATGTTACCACCAACTCCAGGTAAGTTTTTAATTTATAAAAGTAACCTTTTCTGTGCTGCTATGGGAGACAGGACTCCGTCCAGTCCCCCACCCCATAGATCTGGCTCTCCGCACATGCACTATGCTGATCAAAGCAGCCCCCCTACTCCGACACAACCCCACCCCCCCAAGTATTGGAACGTACCAGTCAGCCACTCTGTCACCGAGGTACAGTTCCTCTGGCACTGGCTCTCACCGAGGTACAGTTCCCCTGGCAATGACTCTCACCGAGGTACAGTTCCCCTGGCACTGACTCTCACAGGGGTACAGTTCCTCTGGCACTGACTCTCACAGGGGTACAGTTCCTCTGGCTCTGACGCTCACCGAGGTACAGTTCCTCTGGCACTGACTCTCACCGAGGAACAGTTCCTGGGGCACTGACTCTCACCGAGGTACCGTTCCCCTGGCACTGACTCTGACCGAGGCAAAGTTCCTCTGGCACTGACTCTCACCGAGGTACAGTTCCCCTGGCACTGACTCTCACCGAGGTACAGTTCCCCTGGCACTGACTCTCACCGAGGTACAGTTCCCCGGGCACTGACTCTCACCGAGGCAAAGTTCCTCTGGCACTGACTGTCACCGAGGTACAGTTGCCCAGGCACTGACTCTGACCGAGGTACAGTTCCCCGGGCACTGACTCTCACCGAGGTACAGTTTCCCGGGCACTGAGTCTCACCAGGGTACAGTTCCTCTGGCACTGACTCTCACCGAGGAACAGTTCCTCTGGCACTGGCTCTCACCGAGGTACAGTTCCCCGGGCACTGATTTTCATCGAGGTCCAGTTCCCCGGGCACTGACTCGCACCGAGGTACAGTTCCTCTGGCACTGATTCTCACCGAGGTACAGTTCCTCTGGCATTGACTCTCACCGAGGTACAGTTCCTCTGGCACTGACTCTTACCGACGTACAGTTCCTCCGGCACTGACACTCACCGAGATACAGGTACTGTGGCACTGACTCTCACCGAGGTACAGTTCCTCTGGCACTGATTCTCACCGAGGTAGTTCCTCTGCCATTGACTCTCACCAAGGTACAGTTCCCCTGGCACTGACTCTCACCAAGGTACAGTTCCTCTGGCACTGACTCTCACTGAGGTACCGTTCCCCTGGCACTCACTCTCCCCAAGGAAGACTTCGTCTGGCATTGACTCTCACCGAGGTACAGTTCCTCTGGCACTGACTGTCACCGAGGTACAGTTCCCCTGGCACTGACTGTCACCGAGATACAGGTCCTCTGGCACTGGCTCTCACCGAGGTACAGTTCCCCGGGTACTGACTCTCACCGAGGTACAGTTCCTCCGGCACTGACTCTCACCGAGGTACAGTTCCCCTGGCACTGACTCTCACTGAGGTACAGTTCCCCTGGCACTGACTCTCACCGAGGTACAGTTCCCCTGGCACTGACTCTCACCGAGGTACAGTTCCCCTGGCACTGACTGTCACCGAGATACAGGTCCTCTGGCACTGGCTCTCACCGAGGTACAGTACCCCGGGTACTGACTCTCACCGAGGTACAGTTCCTCTGGCACTGACTCTCATCGAGGTACATTTCCCCGGGCACTGACTATCACAGGGGTACAGTTCCTCTGGCACTGACTCTCACCGAGATACAGTTCCTCTGGCACTGACTCTCATCGAGGTACATTTCCTCTGGCACTGACTCTCACCGAGATACAGTTCCCCTGGTACTGACTCTCACCGAGGTACAGTTCCCCTGGCACTGACTCTCACCGAGGTACAGTTCCCCTGGCACTGAGCCTCACAGGAGTACAGTTCCTCTGGCATTGACTCTCACCGTGGTACAGGTCCTCTGGCACTAACTCTCATCAAGGTACAGTTACCCAGGCACTGACTCTCACCGAGGTACAGTTTCCCTGGCACTTACTCTCACCGAGGTACAGTTTCCCTGGCACTGACTCTCACCGAGGTACAGTTCCTCTGGCATTGACTCTCACCGAGATACAGTTCCTCTGGCACTGATTCTCATTGAGGTACAGTTCCTCTGGGACTGATTCTCATTGAGGTACAGTTCCCCTGGCACTGACTCGCACCGAGATACTGGTACTCTGGCACTGACTCTCACCAAGGTACAGTTCCCCTGGCACTGACTCTCACCAAGGTACAGTTTCCCGGGCACTGACCCTCACTGAGATACAGTTTCCCGGGCACTGACCCTCACTGGGATACAGTTTCCCGGGCACTGACCCTCACTGGGATACAGTTCCCCTGGCACTGTCTCTCACCAAGGTACAGTTCCCCTGGCACTGTCTCTCACCGAGGTACAGTTCCTCTGGCACTGACTCTCACCGAGGTACAGTTCCCCTGGCACTGACTCTCACCAAGGTACAGTTCCCCTGGCACTGACTCTCACCGAGGTACAGTTCCCCTGGCATTGACTCTCACAGGGGTACAGTTGCTTTGACACTGGATCTCACCGAGGTACAGTTCCCCAGGCACTGACTCTCACCGAGGTACAGTTCCACTGGCACTGACTCTCACCGAGGTAAAGTTCCTCTGGCACTGACTGTCACCGAGGTACAGTTCCTCTGGCACTGATTCTCATCGAGGTACAGTTCCTATGGCACTGACTCTCACCGAGGTACAGTTCCTCTGGCACTGATTCTCACCGAGGTACAGTTCCTCTGGCACTGATTCTCACCGAGGTACAGTTCCTCTGGCATTGACTCTCACCGAGGTACAGTTCCCCGGGCACTGACTCTCATCGAGGTACAGTTCCTATGGCACTGACTCTCACCGAGGTACAGTTCCTCTGGCACTGATTCTCACCGAGGTACAGTTCCTCTGGCATTGACTCTCACCGAGGTACAGTTCCTCTGGCACTGACTCTCACCGAGGTACAGTTCCCATAGCACTGACTCTCTCCGAGGTACAGTTCCCCTGGCACTGAGTCTCACAGGAGTGCAGTTCCTCTGGCACTGATTCTCACCGAGGTACAGGTACTCTGCCATTGACTCTCACCAAGGTACAGTTCCCCTGGCAAGGACTCTCACAGGGGTACAGTCGCTCTAGCACTGACTCTCACCGAGATACAGTTCCTCTGGCACTGACTCTCCCCGAGGTAGACTTCGTCAGGCATTGACTCTCACCGAGGTACAGTTCCCCTGGCACTGACTCTCACAGGGGTACAGTTCCTCTGGCACTGACTCTTACCGACGTACAGTTCCTCCGGCACTGACACTCACCGAGATACAGTTCCTCTGGCACTGACTCTCACCGAAGTACAGTTCCCCTGGCACTGACTCTCACCGAGGTACAGTTCCCCTGGCACTGACTCTCACCGAGGTACAGTTCCTCTGGCACTGACTCTTACCGACGTACAGTTCCTCCGGCACTGACACTCACCGAGATACAGTTCCTCTGGCACTGACTCTCATCGAGGTACAGTTCCCCGGGCACTGACTATCACAGGGGTACAGTTCCTCTGGCACTGACTCTCACCGAGGTACAGTTCCTCTGGCACTGACTCTCATCGAGGTACATTTCCTCTGGCACTGACTCTCACCGAGATACAGTTCCCCTGGTACTGACTCTCACCGAGGTACAGTTCCCCTGGCACTGACTCTCACCGAGGTACAGTTCCCCTGGCTCTGACGCTCACCGAGGTACAGTTCCTCTGGCAATGACTCTCACCGAGGTACAGTTCCCCGGGCACTGACGCTCACCAAGGTACAGTTCCCCTGGCACTGAGCCTCACAGGAGTACAGTTCCTCTGGCATTGACTCTCACCGTGGTACAGGTCCTCTGGCACTAACTCTCATCAAGGTACAGTTACCCAGGCACTGACTCTCACCGAGGTACAGTTTCCCTGGCACTTACTCTCACCGAGGTACAGTTTCCCTGGCACTGACTATCACCGAGGTACAGTTCCTCTGGCATTGACTCTCACCGAGATACAGTTCCTCTGGCACTGATTCTCATTGAGGTACAGTTCCTCTGGCACGGATTCTCCCCGAGGTACAGTTCCTCTGGCACTGACTCTCACCGAGGTACAGTTCCTCTGGCACTGATTCTCATCGAGGTACAGTTCCTCTGGCACTGATTCTCCCCGAGGTACAGTTCCTCTGGCATTGACTCGCATCGAGGTACAGTTCCTCTGGCACTGATACTGCCCGAGGTACAGTTCCTCTGGCACTGACTCTCACTGAGGAACAGTTCCTCTGGCACTGACTGCCACCGAGGTAAAACTCCCCTGGCACTGACTCTCACCGAGGTACAGTTCCTCTGGCACTGACTCTCCCCGAGGTACAGTTCCTCTGGCACTGACTCTCACAGGGGTACAGTTCCACTAGCACTGACTCTCACCGAGGTACAGTTCCCCTGGCACCGACTCTCACAGGGGTACAGTTCCACTGGCACTGACTCTCACCGAGGTACAGTTCCCCTGGCACTGACTCTCACCGAGGTACAGTTCCACTGGCACTGAGCATCACAGGAGTAGAGTTCCTCTGGAACTGACTCTCACCAAGGTACAGTTCCCCTGGCACTGACTCTCACCGAGGTACAGTTCCACTGGCACTGAGCCTCACAGGAGTAGAGTTCCTCTGGAACTGACTCTCACCGAGGTACAGTTCCCCTGGTACTCACTCTCACCGAGGTAAAGTTCCCCTGGCACTGACTCTCACCGAGGTAAAGTTCCACTGGCACTGACTGTCACCGAGGTACAGTTCCCCAGGCACTGACTATCACTGAGGTAAAGTTCCTCTGGCACTGACTCTCACCGAGGCACAGTTCCTCTGGCACTGACTCTCATCGAGGTACAGTTCCTATGGCACTGACTCTCACCGAGGTACAGTTCCCCTGGCACTGAGTCTCACAGGAGTGCAGTTCCTCTGGCACTGATTCTCACCGAGGTACAGGTACTCTGCCATTGACTCTCACCGAGATACAGTTCCCCTGGCACTGACTCTCACCGAGGTACAGTTCCTCTGGCACTGACTCTTACCGACGTACAGTTCCTCCGGCACTGACACTCACCGAGTTACAGTTCCTCTGGCAATGACTCTCACCGAGGTACAGTTCCTCCGGCACTGATTCTCACCGAGGTACAGTTCCTCTGGCAATGACTCTCACCGAGTTACAGTTCCCCAGGCACTGACTCTCATTGAGGTACAGTTCCTCTGGCACTGATACTGCCCGAGGTACAGTTCCTCTGGCACTGACTCTCACTGAGGAACAGTTCCTCTGGCACTGACTGCCACCGAGGTAAAACTCCCCTGGCACTGACTCTCACCGAGGTACAGTTCCTCTGGCACTGACTCTCCCCGAGGTACAGTTCCTCTGGCACTGACTCTCACAGGGGTACAGTTCCACTGCCTCTGACTCTCACCGAGGTACAGTTCCTCTGGCACTGACTTTCACCGAGGTACATTTTCCCGGGTACTGACTCTCACCGAAGTACAGTTCCCCGGGCACTGACTCTCACAGGGGTACAGTTCCTCCGGCACTGACTCTCACCGAGGTAAAGTCCCTCTGGCACTGACTGCCACCGAGGTACAGTTCCCCAGGCACTGACTATCACTGAGGTAAAGTTCCTCTGGCACTGACTCTCACCGAGGTACAGTTCCTCTGGCACTGACTCTCATCGAGGTACAGTTCCCCGGGCACTGACTCTCACCGAGGTACAGTTCCTCCGGCACTGACACTCACCGAGATACAGTTCCTCTGGCACTGACTCTCACCAAAGTACAGTTCCCCTGGCACTGACTCTCTCCGAGGTACAGTTCCCCTGGCACTGACTCTCACCGAGGTACAGTTCCTCTGGCACTGACTCTTACCGACGTACAGTTCCTCCGGCACTGACACTCACCGAGATACTGTTCCTCTGGCACTGACTCTCATCGAGGTACAGTTCCCCGGGCACTGACTATCACAGGGGTACAGTTCCTCTGGCACTGACTCTCACCGAGGTACAGTTCCCCTGGCATTGACTCTCACAGGGGTACAGTTGCTTTGACACTGGCTCTCACCGAGGTACAGTTCCCCAGGCACTGACTCTCACCGAGGTAAAGTCCCTCTGGCACTGACTGTCACCGAGATACAGTTCCTCTGGCACTGATTCTCATTGAGGTACAGTTCCTCTGGCACGGATTCTCCCCGAGGTACAGTTCCTCTGGCACTGACTCTCACCGAGGTACAGTTCCTCTGGCACTGATTCTCATCGAGGTACAGTTCCTCTGGCACTGATTCTCCCCGAGGTACAGTTCCTCTGGCATTGACTCGCATCGAGGTACAGTTCCTCTGGCACTGATACTGCCCGAGGTACAGTTCCTCTGGCACTGACTCTCACTGAGGAACAGTTCCTCTGGCACTGACTGCCACCGAGGTAAAACTCCCCTGGCACTGACTCTCACCGAGGTACAGTTCCTCTGGCACTGACTCTCCCCGAGGTACAGTTCCTCTGGCACTGACTCTCACAGGGGTACAGTTCCACTTGCACTGACTCTCACCGAGGTACAGTTCCCCTGGCACCGACTCTCACAGGGGTACAGTTCCACTGGCACTGACTCTCACCGAGGTACAGTTCCCCTGGCACTGACTCTCACCGAGGTACAGTTCCACTGGCACTGAGCCTCACAGGAGTAGAGTTCCTCTGGAACTGACTCTCACCGAGGTAAAGTCCCTCTGGCACTGACTGTCACCGAGATACAGTTCCTCTGGCACTGATTCTCATTGAGGTACAGTTCCTCTGGCACGGATTCTCCCCGAGGTACAGTTCCTCTGGCACTGACTCTCACCGAGGTACAGTTCCTCTGGCACTGATTCTCATCGAGGTACAGTTCCTCTGGCACTGATTCTCCCCGAGGTACAGTTCCTCTGGCATTGACTCGCATCGAGGTACAGTTCCTCTGGCACTGATACTGCCCGAGGTACAGTTCCTCTGGCACTGACTCTCACTGAGGAACAGTTCCTCTGGCACTGACTGCCACCGAGGTAAAACTCCCCTGGCACTGACTCTCACCGAGGTACAGTTCCTCTGGCACTGACTCTCCCCGAGGTACAGTTCCTCTGGCACTGACTCTCACAGGGGTACAGTTCCACTAGCACTGACTCTCACCGAGGTACAGTTCCCCTGGCACCGACTCTCACAGGGGTACAGTTCCACTGGCACTGACTCTCACCGAGGTACAGTTCCCCTGGCACTGACTCTCACCGAGGTACAGTTCCACTGGCACTGAGCCTCACAGGAGCAGAGTTCCTCTGGAACTGACTCTCACCAAGGTACAGTTCCCCTGGCACTGACTCTCACCGAGGTACAGTTCCACTGGCACTGAGCCTCACAGGAGTAGAGTTCCTCTGGAACTGACTCTCACCGAGGTACAGTTCCCCTGGTACTGACTCTCACCGAGGTACAGTTCCCCTGGCACTGACTCTCACCGAGGTACAGTTCCACTGGCACTGACTCGCACCGAGATACAGTTCCTCTGGCACTGACTCTCACCAAGGTACAGTTTCCCGGGCACTGACCCTCACTGAGGTACAGTTTCCCGGGCACTGACTATCACAGGGGTACAGTTCCTCTGGCACTGACTCTCACCGAGGTACAGTTCCTCTGGCACTGACTCTCATCGAGGTACATTTCCTCTGGCACTGACTCTCACCGAGATACAGTTCCCCTGGTACTGACTCTCACCGAGGTACAGTTCCCCTGGCTCTGACGCTCACCGAGGTACAGTTCCTCTGGCAATGACTCTCACCGAGGTACAGTTCCCATAGCACTGACTCTCTCCGAGGTACAGGTACTCTGGCACTGACTCTCACCGAGGTACAGTTCCCCTGGCACTGAGTCTCACAGGAGTGCAGTTCCACTGGCACTGATTCTCACCGAGGTAAAGTTCCTCTGCCATTGACTCTCACCAAGGTACAGTTCCCCTGGCAAGGACTCTCACAGGGGTACAGTCGCTCTAGCACTGACTCTCACCGAGATACAGTTCCTCTGGCACTGACTCTCCCCGAGGTAGACTTCGTCAGGCATTGACTCTCACCGAGGTACAGTTCCCCTGGCACTGACTCTCACCGAGGTACAGTTCCCCGGGCACTGACTCTCACAGGGGTACAGTTCCTCTGGCACTGACTCTCACCGAGGTACAGTTCCCCTGGCACTGACTCTCACCGAGGTACAGTTCCCCTGGCACTGACTCTCACCAAGGTACAGTTCCCCTGGCATTGACTCTCACAGGGGCACAGTTGCTTTGACACTGGATCTCACCGAGGTACAGTTCCCCAGGCACTGACTCTCACCGAGGTACAGTTCCCCTGGCACTGACTCTCACCGAGGTAAAGTTCCTCTGGCACTGACTGTCACCGAGGTACAGTTCCTCTGGCACTGATTCTCATCGAGGTACAGTTCCTATGGCACTGACTCTCACCGAGGTACAGTTCCTCTGGCATTGACTCTCACCGAGGTACAGTTCCCCGGGCACTGACTCTCATCGAGGTACAGTTCCTATGGCACTGACTCTCACCGAGGTACAGTTCCTCTGGCACTGATTCTCACCGAGGTACAGTTCCTCTGGCATTGACTCTCACCGAGGTACAGTTCCTCTGGCACTGAATCTTACCGACGTACAGTTCCTCCGGCACTGACACTCACCGAGATACAGTTCCTCTGGCACTGACTCTCACCGAGGTACAGTTCCCATAGCACTGACTCTCTCTGAGGTACAGTTCCCCTGGCACTGAGTCTCACAGGAGTGCAGTTCCTCTGGCACTGATTCTCACCGAGGTACAGGTACTCTGCCATTGACTCTCACCAAGGTACAGTTCCCCTGGCAAGGACTCTCACAGGGGTACAGTCGCTCTAGCACTGACTCTCACCGAGATACAGTTCCTCTGGCACTGACTCTCCCCGAGGTAGACTTCGTCAGGCATTGACTCTCACCGAGGTACAGTTCCCCTGGCACTGACTCTCACAGGGGTACAGTTCCTCTGGCACTGACTCTCTCCGAGGTACAGTTCCACTGGCACTGACTCTCACCGAGGTACAGTTCCTCTGGCACTGACTCTTACCGACGTACAGTTCCTCCGGCACTGACTCTCACCGAGATACAGTTCCCCTGGTACTGACTCTCACCGAGGTACAGTTCCCCTGGCACTGACTCTCACAGGGGTACAGTTCCTCTGGCACTGACTCTCACCGAGGTACAGTTCCCCTGGCACTGACTCTCACCGAGGTACAGTTCCCCTGGCACTGACTCTCACCAAGGTACAGTTCCCCTGGCATTGACTCTCACAGGGGCACAGTTGCTTTGACACTGGATCTCACCGAGGTACAGTTCCCCAGGCACTGACTCTCACCGAGGTACAGTTCCCCTGGCACTGACTCTCACCGAGGTAAAGTTCCTCTGGCACTGACTGTCACCGAGGTACAGTTCCTCTGGCACTGATTCTCATCGAGGTACAGTTCCTATGGCACTGACTCTCACCGAGGTACAGTTCCTCTGGCATTGACTCTCACCGAGGTACAGTTCCCCGGGCACTGACTCTCATCGAGGTACAGTTCCTATGGCACTGACTCTCACCGAGGTACAGTTCCTCTGGCACTGATTCTCACCGAGGTACAGTTCCTCTGGCATTGACTCTCACCGAGGTACAGTTCCTCTGGCACTGAATCTTACCGACGTACAGTTCCTCCGGCACTGACACTCACCGAGATACAGTTCCTCTGGCACTGACTCTCACCGAGGTACAGTTCCCATAGCACTGACTCTCTCTGAGGTACAGTTCCCCTGGCACTGAGTCTCACAGGAGTGCAGTTCCTCTGGCACTGATTCTCACCGAGGTACAGGTACTCTGCCATTGACTCTCACCAAGGTACAGTTCCCCTGGCAAGGACTCTCACAGGGGTACAGTCGCTCTAGCACTGACTCTCACCGAGATACAGTTCCTCTGGCACTGACTCTCCCCGAGGTAGACTTCGTCAGGCATTGACTCTCACCGAGGTACAGTTCCCCTGGCAATGACTCTCACAGGGGTACAGTTCCTCTGGCACTGACTCTCACCGAGGTACAGTTCCACTGGCACTGACTCTCACCGAGGTACAGTTCCTCTGGCACTGACTCTTACCGACGTACAGTTCCTCCGGCACTGACTCTCACCGAGATACAGTTCCCCTGGTACTGACTCTCACCGAGGTACAGTTCCCCTGGCACTGACTCTCACCGAGGTACAGTTCCCCTGGCTCTGACGCTCACCGAGGTACAGTTCCTCTGGCAATGACTCTCACCGAGGTACAGTTCCCCGGGCACTGACGCTCACCAAGGTACAGTTCCCCTGGCACTGAGCCTCACAGGAGTACAGTTCCTCTGGCATTGACTCTCACCGTGGTACAGGTCCTCTGGCACTAACTCTCATCAAGGTACAGTTACCCAGGCACTGACTCTCACCGAGGTACAGTTTCCCTGGCACTTACTCTCACCGAGGTACGGTTTCCCTGGCATTGACTCTCACCGAGGTACAGTTCCTCTGGCATTGACTCTCACCGAGATACAGTTCCTCTGGCACTGATTCTCATTGAGGTATAGTTCCTCTGGCACTGATTCTCCCCGAGGTACAGTTCCTCTGGCACTGACTCTCACCGAGGTACAGTTCCTCTGGCACTGATTCTCATCGAGGTACAGTTGCTCTGGCACTGATTCTCCCCGAGGTACAGTTCCTCTGGCATTGACTCTCATCGAGGTACAGTTCCTCTGGCATTGACTCTCAGCGAGGTACAGTTCCTCTGGCACTGACTCTCACTGAGGAACAGTTCCTCCGGCACTGACACTCACCGAGATACAGGTACTCTAGCACTGACTCTCACCGAGGTACAGTTCCCCTGGCACTGAGTCTCACAGGAGTGCAGTTCCTCTGGCACTGATTCTCACCGAGGTAAAGTTCCTCTGCCATTGACTCTCACCAAGGTACAGTTCCCCTGGCAAGGACTCTCACAGGGGTACAGTCGCTCTAGCACTGACTCTCACCGAGATACAGTTCCTCTGGCACTGACTCTCCCCGAGGTAGACTTCGTCAGGCATTGACTCTCACCGACGTACAGTTCCCCTGGCACTGACTCTCACCGAGGTACAGTTCCCCGGGCACTGACTCTCACAGGGGTACAGTTCCTCTGGCACTGACTCTCACCGAGGTACAGTTCCCCTGGCACTGACTCTCACCGAGGTACAGTTCCCCTGGCACTGACTCTCACCGAGGTACAGTTCCCCTGGCATTTACTCTCACAGGGGTACAGTTGCTTTGACACTGGATCTCACCGAGGTACAGTTCCCCAGGCACTGACTCTCACCGAGGTACAGTTCCCCTGGCACTGACTCCCACCGAGGTAAAGTTCCTCTGGCACTGACTGTCACCGAGGTACAGTTCCCCGGGCACTGACTCTCATCGAGGTACAGTTCCTATGGCACTGACTCTCACCGAGGTACAGTTCCTCTGGCACTGATTCTCACCGAGGTACAGTTCCTCTGGCATTGACTCTCACCGAGGTACAGTTCCTCTGGCACTGAATCTTACCGACGTACAGTTCCTCCGGCACTGACACTCACCGAGATACAGTTCCTCTGGCACTGACTCTCACCAAGGTACAGTTCCCATAGCACTGACTCTCTCCGAGGTACAGTTCCCCTGGCACTGAGTCTCACAGGAGTGCAGTTCCTCTGGCACTGATTCTCACCGAGGTACAGGTACTCTGCCATTGACTCTCACCAAGGTACAGTTCCCCTGGCAAAGGACTCTCACAGGGGTACAGTCGCTCTAGCACTGACTCTCACCGAGATACAGTTCCTCTGGCACTGACTCTCCCCGAGGTAGACTTCGTCAGGCATTGACTCTCACCGAGGTACAGTTCCCCTGGCACTGACTCTCACAGGGGTACAGTTCCTCTGGCACTGACTCTCACCGTGGTACAGTTCCACTGGCACTAACTCTCATCAAGGTACAGTTACCCAGGTACTGACTCTCACCGAGGTACAGTTTCCCTGGCACTTACTCTCACCGAGGTACAGTTTCCCTGGCATTGACTCTCACCGAGGTACAGGTACTCTGCCATTGACTCTCACCGAGATACAGTTCCTCTGGCACTGATTCTCATTGAGGTACAGTTCCTCTGGCAATGACTCTCACCGAGGTACAGTTCCTCTGGCACTGACTCTTACCGACGTACAGTTCCTCCGGCACTGACACTCACCGAGATACAGTTCCTCTGGCACTGACTCTCATCGAGGTACAGTTCCCCGTGCACTGACTATCACAGGGGTACAGTTCCTCTGGCACTGACTCTCACCGAGGTACAGTTCCTCTGACACTGACTCTCATCGAGGTACATTTCCTCTGTCACTGACTCTCACCGAGATACAGTTCCCCTGGTACTGACTCTCACCGAGGTTCAGTTCCCCTGGCACTGACTCTCACCGAGGTACAGGTCCCCTGGCTCTGACGCTCACCGAGGTACAGTTCCTCTGGCAATGACTCTCACCGAGGTACAGTTCCCCGGGCACTGACGCTCACCAAGGTACAGTTCCCCTGGCACTGAGCCTCACAGGAGTACAGTTCCTCTGGCATTGACTCTCACCGTGGTACAGGTCCTCTGGCACTAACTCTCATCAAGGTACAGTTACCCAGGCACTGACTCTCACCGAGGTACAGTTTCCCTGGCACTTACTCTCACCGAGGTACAGTTTCCCTGGCATTGACTCTCACCGAGGTACAGTTCCTCTGGCATTGACTCTCACCGAGATACAGTTCCTCTGGCACTGATTCTCATTGAGGTACAGTTCCTCTGGCACGGATTCTCCCCGAGGTACAGTTCCTCTGGCACTGACTCTCACCGAGGTACAGTTCCTCTGGCACTGATTCTCATCGAGGTACAGTTCCTCTGGCACTGATTCTCCCCGAGGTACAGTTCCTCTGGCATTGACTCTCATCGAGGTACAGTTCCTCTGGCACTGATACTGCCCGAGGTACATTTCCTCTGGCACTGACTCTCACAGGGGTACAGTTCCACTGGCACTGACTCTCACCGAGGTACAGTTCCTCTGGCACTGACTCTCCCCGAGGTACAGTTCCTCTGGCACTGACTCTCACAGGGGTACAGTTCCACTGGCACTGACTCTCACCGAGGTACAGTTCCCCTGCCTCTGACTCTCACCGAGGTACAGTTCCTCTGGCACTGACTTTCACCGAGGTACATTTTTCCGGGTACTGACTCTCACCGAAGTACAGTTCCCCGGGCACTGACTCTCACAGGGGTACAGTTCCTCCGGCACTGACTCTCACCGAGGTACAGTTCCCCGGGCACTGACTCTCACCGAGGTAAAGTCCCTCTGGCACTGACTGTCACCGAGGTACAGTTCCCCAGGCACTGACTGTCACTGAGGTAAAGTTCCTCTGGCACTGACTCTCACCGAGGTACAGTTCCTCTGGCACTGACTCTCATCGAGGTACAGTTCCCCGGGCACTGACTCTCACCGAGGTACAGTTCCTCCGGCACTGACACTCACCGAGATACAGTTCCTCTGGCACTGACTCTCACCGAAGTACAGTTCCCCTGGCACTGACTCTCACCGAGGTACAGTTCCCCTGGCACTGACTCTCACCGAGGTACAGTTCCTCTGGCACTGACTCTTACCGACGTACAGTTCCTCCGGCACTGACACTCACCGAGATACAGTTCCTCTGGCACTGACACTCATCGAGGTACAGTTCCCCGGGCACTGACTATCACAGGGGTACAGTTCCTCTGGCACTGACTCTCACCGAGGTACAGTTCCTCTGGCACTGACTCTCATCGAGGTACATTTCCTCTGGCACTGACTCTCACCGAGATACAGTTCCCCTGGTACTGACTCTCACCGAGGTACAGTTCCCCTGGCACTGACTCTCACCGAGGTACAGTTCCCCTGGCTCTGACGCTCACCGAGGTACAGTTCCTCTGGCAATGACTCTCACCGAGGTACAGTTCCCCGGGCACTGACGCTCACCAAGGTACAGTTCCCCTGGCACTGAGCCTCACAGGAGTACAGTTCCTCTGGCATTGACTCTCACCGTGGTACAGGTCCTCTGGCACTAACTCTCATCAAGGTACAGTTACCCAGGCACTGACTCTCACCGAGGTACAGTTTCCCTGGCACTTACTCTCACCGAGGTACAGTTTCCCTGGCACTGACTATCACCGAGGGACAGTTCCTCTGGCATTGACTCTCACCGAGATACAGTTCCTCTGGCACTGATTCTCATTGAGGTACAGTTCCTCTGGCACGGATTCTCCCCGAGGTACAGTTCCTCTGGCACTGACTCTCACCGAGGTACAGTTCCTCTGGCACTGATTCTCATCGAGGTACAGTTCCTCTGGCACTGAATCTCCCCGAGGTACAGTTCCTCTGGCATTGACTCTCATCGAGGTACAGTTCCTCTGGCACTGATACTGCCCGAGGTACAGTTCCTCTGGCACTGACTCTCACTGAGGAACAGTTCCTCTGGCACTGACTGCCACCGAGGTAAAACTCCCCTGGCACTGACTCTCACCTAGGTACAGTTCCTCTGGCACTGACTCTCCCCGAGGTACAGTTCCTCTGGCACTGACTCTCACAGGGGTACAGTTCCACTGGCACTGACTCTCACCGAGGTACAGTTCCCCTGGCACCGACTCTCACAGGGGTACAGTTCCACTGGCACTGACTCTCACCGAGGTACAGTTCCCCTGGCACTGACTCTCACCGAGGTACAGTTCCACTGGCACTGAGCCTCACAGGAGTAGAGTTCCTCTGGAACTGACTCTCACCAAGGTACAGTTCCCCTGGCACTGACTCTCACCGAGGTACAGTTCCACTGGCACTGAGCCTCACAGGAGGAGAGTTCCTCTGGAACTGACTCTCACCGAGGTACATTTCCCCTGGTACTGACTCTCACCGAGGTACAGTTCCCCTGGCACTGACTCTCACCGAGGTACAGTTCCACTGGCACTGACTCGCACCGAGATACAGTTCCTCTGGCACTGACTCTCACCAAGGTACAGTTTCCCGGGCACTGACCCTCACTGAGGTACAGTTTCCCGGGCACTGACTATCACAGGGGTACAGTTCCTCTGGCACTGACTCTCACCGAGGTACAGTTCCTCTGGCACTGACTCTCATCGAGGTACATTTCCTCTGGCACTGACTCTCACCGAGATACAGTTCCCCTGGCACTGACTCTCACCGAGGTACAGTTCCCCTGGCTCTGACGCTCACCGAGGTACAGTTCCTCTGGCAATGACTCTCACCGAGGTACAGTTCCCCGGGCACTGACGCTCACCAAGGTACAGTTCCCCTGGCACTGAACCTCACAGGAGTACAGTTCCTCTGGCATTGACTCTCACCATGGTACAGGTCCTCTGGCACTAACTCTCATCAAGGTACAGTTACCCAGGCACTGACTCTCACCGAGGTACAGTTCCCCTGGCACTGACTGTCACCGAGGTACAGTTCCCCTGCCTCTGACTCTCACCGAGGTACAGTTCCTCTGGCACTGACTTTCACCGAGGTACATTTTCCCGGGTACTGACTCTCAGCGAAGTACAGTTCCCCGGGCACTGACTCTCACAGGGGTACAGTTCCTCCGGCACTGACTCTCACCGAGGTACAGTTCCTCTGGCACTGACTCTCACCGAGGAACAGTTCCTCTGGCAATGACTCTCACCGAGGTACAGTTCCCCTGGCATTGACTCTCACAGGGGTACAGTTGCTTTGACACTGGCTCTCACCGAGGTACAGTTCCCCAGGCACTGACTCTCACCGAGGTAAAGTTCCTCTGGCACTGACTGTCACCGAGGTACAGTTCCCCAGGCACTGACTATCACTGAGGTAAAGTTCCTCTGGCACTGACTCTCACCGAGGTACAGTTCCTCTGGCACTGACTCTCATCGAGGTACAGTTCCCCGGGCACTGACTCTCACCGAGGTACAGTTCCTCGGGCACTGATTCTCACCGAGGTACAGTTCCTCTGGCATTGACTCTCACCGAGGTACAGTTCCTCTGGCACTAACTCTTACCGACGTACAGTTCCTCCGGCACTGACACTCACCGAGATACAGGTACTCTGGCACTGACTCTCACCGAGGTACAGTTCCCCTGGCACTGAGTCTCACAGGAGTGCAGTTCCACTGGCACTGATTCTCACCGAGGTAAAGTTCCTCTGCCATTGACTCTCACCAAGGTACAGTTCCCCTGGCAAGGACTCTCACAGGGGTACAGTCGCTCTAGCACTGACTCTCACCGAGATACAGTTCCTCTGGCACTGACTCTCCCCGAGGTAGACTTCGTCAGGCATTGACTCTCACCGACGTACAGTTCCCCTGGCACTGACTCTCACCGAGGTACAGTTCCCCGGGCACTGACTCTCACAGGGGTACAGTTCCTCTGGCACTGACTCTCACCGAGGTACAGTTCCCCTGGCACTGACTCTCACCGAGGTACAGTTCCCCTGGCACTGACTCTCACCGAGGTACAGTTCCCCTGGCATTGACTCTCACAGGGGTACAGTTGCTTTGACACTGGATCTCACCGAGGTACAGTTCCCCAGGCACTGACTCTCACCGAGGTACAGTTCCCCTGGCACTGACTCTCACCGAGGTAAAGTTCCTCTGGCACTGACTGTCACCGAGGTACAGTTCCTCTGGCACTGATTCTCATCGAGGTACAGTTCCTATGGCACTGACTCTCACCGAGGTACAGTTCCTCTGGCACTGATTCTCACCGAGGTACAGTTCCTCTGGCATTGACTCTCACCGAGGTACAGTTCCCCGGGCACTGACTCTCATCGAGGTACAGTTCCTATGGCACTGACTCTCACCGAGGTACAGTTCCTCTGGCACTGATTCTCACCGAGGTACAGTTCCTCTGGCATTGACTCTCACCGAGGTACAGTTCCTCTGGCACTGAATCTTACCGACGTACAGTTCCTCCGGCACTGACACTCACCGAGATACAGTTCCTCTGGCACTGACTCTCACCGAGGTACAGTTCCCATAGCACTGACTCTCTCCGAGGTACAGTTCCCCTGGCACTGAGTCTCACAGGAGTGCGGTTCCTCTGGCACTGATTCTCATCGAGGTACAGGTACTCTGCCATTGACTCTCACCAAGGTACAGTTCCCCTGGCAAGGACTCTCACAGGGGTACAGTCGCTCTAGCACTGACTCTCACCGAGATACAGTTCCTCTGGCACTGACTCTCCCCGAGGTAGACTTCGTCAGGCATTGACTCTCACTGAGGTACAGTTCCCCTGGCACTGACTCTCACAGGGGTACAGTTCCTCTGGCACTGACTCTCACCGAGGTACAGTTCCACTGGCACTGACTCTCACCGAGGTACAGTTCCTCTGGCACTGACTCTTACCGACGTACAGTTCCTCCGGCACTGACTCTCACCGAGATACAGTTCCCCTGGTACTGACTCTCACCGAGGTACAGTTCCCCTGGCACTGACTCTCACCGAGGTACAGTTCCCCTGGCTCTGACGCTCACCGAGGTACAGTTCCTCTGGCAATGACTCTCACCGAGGTACAGTTCCCCGGGCACTGACGCTCACCAAGGTACAGTTCCCCTGGCACTGAGCCTCACAGGAGTACAGTTCCTCTGGCATTGACTCTCACCGTGGTACAGGTCCTCTGGCACTAACTCTCATCAAGGTACAGTTACCCAGGCACTGACTCTCACCGAGGTACAGTTTCCCTGGCACTTACTCTCACCGAGGTACAGTTTCCCTGGCATTGACTCTCACCGAGGTACAGTTCCTCTGGCATTGACTCTCACCGAGATACAGTTCCTCTGGCACTGATTCTCATTGAGGTACAGTTCCTCTGGCACGGATTCTCCCCGAGGTACAGTTCCTCTGGCACTGACTCTCACCGAGGTACAGTTCCTCTGGCACTGATTCTCATCGAGGTACAGTTCCTCTTGCACTGATTCTCCCCGAGGTACAGTTCCTCTGGCATTGACTCTCATCGAGGTACAGTTCCTCTGGCATTGACTCTCAGCGAGGTACAGTTCCTCTGGCACTGACTCTCACTGAGGAACAGTTCCTCCGGCACTGACACTCACCGAGATACAGGTACTCTAGCACTGACTCTCACCGAGGTACAGTTCCCCTGGCACTGAGTCTCACAGGAGTGCAGTTCCTCTGGCACTGATTCTCACCGAGGTAAAGTTTCTCTGCCATTGACTCTCACCAAGGTACAGTTCCCCTGGCAAGGACTCTCACAGGGGTACAGTCGCTCTAGCACTGACTCTCACCGAGATACAGTTCCTCTGGCACTGACTCTCCCCGAGGTAGACTTCGTCAGGCATTGACTCTCACCGACGTACAGTTCCCCTGGCACTGACTCTCACCGAGGTACAGTTCCCCGGGCACTGACTCTCACAGGGGTACAGTTCCTCTGGCACTGACTCTCACCGAGGTACAGTTCCCCTGGCACTGACTCTCACCGAGGTACAGTTCCCCTGGCACTGACTCTCACCGAGGTACAGTTCCCCTGGCATTGACTCTCACAGGGGTACAGTTGCTTTGACACTGGATCTCACCGAGGTACAGTTCCCCAGGCACTGACTCTCACCGAGGTACAGTTCCCCTGGCACTGACTCTCACCGAGGTAAAGTTCCTCTGGCACTGACTGTCACCGAGGTACAGTTCCTCTGGCACTGATTCTCATCGAGGTACAGTTCCTATGGCACTGACTCTCACCGAGGTACAGTTCCTCTGGCACTGATTCTCACCGAGGTACAGTTCCTCTGGCATTGACTCTCATCGAGGTACAGTTCCCCGGGCACTGACTCTCATCGAGGTACAGTTCCTATGGCACTGACTCTCACCGAGGTACAGTTCCTCTGGCACTGATTCTCACCGAGGTACAGTTCCTCTGGCATTGACTCTCACCGAGGTACAGTTCCTCTGGCACTGAATCTTACCGACGTACAGTTCCTCCGGCACTGACACTCACCGAGATACAGTTCCTCTGGCACTGACTCTCACCGAGGTACAGTTCCCATAGCACTGACTCTCTCCGAGGTACAGTTCACCTGGCACTGAGTCTCACAGGAGTGCAGTTCCTCTGGCACTGATTCTCACCGAGGTACAGGTACTCTGCCATTGACTCTCGCCAAGGTACAGTTCCCCTGGCAAGGACTCTCACAGGGGTACAGTCGCTCTAGCACTGACTCTCACCGAGATACAGTTCCTCTGGCACTGACTCTCCCCGAGGTAGACTTCGTCAGGCATTGACTCTCACCGAGGTACAGTTCCCCTGGCACTGACTCTCACAGGGGTACAGTTCCTCTGGCACTGACTCTCACCGAGGTACAGTTCCACTGGCACTGACTCTCACCGAGGTACAGTTCCTCTGGCACTGACTCTTACCGACGTACAGTTCCTCCGGCACTGACTCTCACCGAGATACAGTTCCCCTGGTACTGACTCTCACCGAGGTACAGTTCCCCTGGCACTGACTCTCACCGAGGTACAGTTCCCCTGGCTCTGACGCTCACCGAGGTACAGTTCCTCTGGCAATGACTCTCACCGAGGTACAGTTCCCCGGGCACTGACGCTCACCAAGGTACAGTTCCCCTGGCACTGAGCCTCACAGGAGTACAGTTCCTCTGGCATTGACTCTCACCGTGGTAAAGGTCCTCTGGCACTAACTCTCATCAAGGTACAGTTACCCAGGCACTGACTCTCACCGAGGTACAGTTTCCCTGGCACTTACTCTCACCGAGGTACAGTTTCCCTGGCATTGACTCTCACCGAGGTACAGTTCCTCTGGCATTGACTCTCACCGAGATACAGTTCCTCTGGCACTGATTCTCATTGAGGTACAGTTCCTCTGGCACGGATTCTCCCCGAGGTACAGTTCCTCTGGCACTGACTCTCACCGAGGTACAGTTCCTCTGGCACTGATTCTCATCGAGGTACAGTTCCTCTGGCACCGATTCTCCCCGAGGTACAGTTCCTCTGGCATTGACTCTCATCGAGGTACAGTTCCTCTGGCACTGATACTGCCCGAGGTACAGTTCCTCTGGCACTGACTGCCACCGATGTAAAACTCCCCTGGCACTGACTCTCACCTAGGTACAGTTCCTCTGGCACTGACTCTCCCCGAGGTACAGTTCCTCTGGCACTGACTCTCACAGGGGTACAGTTCCACTGGCACTGACTCTCACCGAGGTACAGTTCCCCTGGCACCGACTCTCACAGGGGTACAGTTCCACTGGCACTGACTCTCACCGAGGTACAGTTCCCCTGGCACTGACTCTCACCGAGGTACAGTTCCACTGGCACTGAGCCTCACAGGAGTAGAGTTCCTCTGGAACTGACTCTCACCAAGGTACAGTTCCCCTGGCACTGACTCTCACCGAGGTACAGTTCCACTGGCACTGAGCCTCACAGGAGTAGAGTTCCTCTGGAACTGACGCTCATCGAGGTACAGTTCCTATGGCACTGTCTCTCACCGAGGTACAGTTCCTCTGGCACTGACTCTCACCGAGGTACAGTTCCTCTGGCACTGTCTCTCACCGAGGTACAGTTCCTCTGGCACTGACTCTCACCGAGGTACAGTTCCTCTGGCACTGACTCTCACCGAGGTACAGTTCCCCAGGCACTGACTCTCACCGAGGTAAAGTTCCTCTGGCACTGACTGTCACCGAGGTACAGTTCCCCAGGCACTGACTATCACTGAGGTAAAGTTCCTCTGGCACTGACTCTCACCGAGGCACAGTTCCTCTGGCACTGACTCTCATCGAGGTACAGTTCCTATGGCACTGACTCTCACCGAGGTACAGTTCCTCGGGCACTGATTCTCACCGAGGTACAGTTCCTCTGGCATTGACTCTCACCGAGGTACAGTTCCTCTGGCACTAACTCTTACCGACGTACAGTTCCTCCGGCACTGACACTCACCGAGATACAGGTACTCTGGCACTGACTCTCACCGAGGTACAGTTCCCCTGGCACTGAGTCTCACAGGAGTGCAGTTCCACTGGCACTGATTCTCACCGAGGTAAAGTTCCTCTGCCATTGACTCTCACCAAGGTACAGTTCCCCTGGCAAGGACTCTCACAGGGGTACAGTCGCTCTAGCACTGACTCTCACCGAGATACAGTTCCCCTGGCACTGACTCTCACCGAGGTACAGTTCCCCGGGCACTGACTCTCACAGGGGTACAGTTCCTCTGGCACTGACTCTCACCGAGGTACAGTTCCTCTGGCACTGATTCTCACCGAGGTACAGTTCCTCTGGCATTGACTCTCAGCGAGGTACAGTTCCTCTGGCACTGACTCTTACCGACTTACAGTTCCTCCGGCACTGACACTCACCGAGATACAGGTACTCTGGCACTGACTCTCACCGAGGTACAGTTCCCCTAGCACTGAGTCTCACAGGAGTGCAGTTCCTCTGGCACTGATTCTCACCGAGGTAAAGTTCCTCTGCCATTGACTCTCACCAAGGTACAGTTCCCCTGGCAAGGACTCTCACAGGGGTACAGTCGCTCTAGCACTGACTCTCACCGAGATACAGTTCCTCTGGCACTGACTCTCCCCGAGGTAGACTTCGTCAGGCATTGACTCTCACCGAGGTACAGTTCCCCTGGCACTGAATCTCACCGAGGTACAGTTCCCCGGGCACTGACTCTCACCGAAGTACAGTTCCCCTGGCACTGACTCTTACCGAGGTACAGTTCCTCCGGCACTGACACTCACCGAGATACAGTTCCTCTGGCACTGACTCTCACCGAAGTACAGTTCCCCTGGCACTGACTCTCACCGATGTACAGTTCCTCCGGCACTGACACTCACCGAGATACAGTTCCTCTGGCACTGACTCTCACCGAAGTACAGTTCCCCTGGCACTGACTCTCACCGAAGTACAGTTCCCCTGCCTCTGACGCTCACCGAGGTACAGTTCCTCTGGCACTGACTCTCACCGAGGTACAGTTCCCCGGGTACTGACTCTCACCGACGTACAGTTCCTCCGGCACTGACACTCACCGAGATACAGTTCCTCTGGCACTGACTCTCACCGAGGTACAGTTCCCATAGCACTGACTCTCTCCGAGGTACAGTTCCCCTGGCACTGAGTCTCACAGGAGTGCAGTTCCTCTGGCACTGACTCTCACCGAGGTACAGGTACTCTGCCATTGACTCTCACCAAGGTACAGTTCCCCTGGCAAGGACTCTCACAGGGGTACAGTCGCTCTAGCACTGACTCTCACCGAGATACAGTTCCTCTGGCACTGACTCTCCCCGAGGTAGACTTCGTCAGGCATTGACTCTCACCGAGGTACAGTTCCCCTGGCACTGACTCTCACAGGGGTACAGTTCCTCTGGCAGTGACTCTCACCGAGGTACAGTTCCACTGGCACTGACTCTCACCGAGGTACAGTTCCTCTGGCACTGACTCTTCCCGACGTACAGTTCCTCCGGCACTGACACTCACTGAGATACAGTTCCTCTGGCACTGACTCTCACCGAAGTACAGTTCCCCTGGCACTGACTCTCTCCGAGGTACAGTTCCCCTGGCACTGACTCTCACCGAGGTACAGTTCCCCTGGCTCTGACGCTCACCGAGGTACAGTTCCTCTGGCAATGACTCTCACCGAGGTACAGTTCCTCTGGCACTGATTCTCACCGAGGTACAGTTCCTCTGCCATTGACTCTCACGAAGGTACAGTTCCCTTGGCACTGACTCTCACCAAGGTACAGTTCCTCTGGCACTGACTCTCACCGAGGTACAGTTCCTCTGGCACTGACTCTTACCGACGTACAGTTCCTCCGGCACTGACACTCACCGAGATACAGTTCCTCTGGCACTGACTCTCATCGAGGTACAGTTCCCCGGGCACTGACTATCACAGGGGTACAGTTCCTCTGGCACTGACTCTCACCGAGGTACAGTTCCTCTGGCACTGACTCTCATCGAGGTACATTTCCTCTGGCACTGACTCTCACCGAGATACAGTTCCCCTGGTACTGACTCTCACCGAGGTACAGTTCCCCTGGCACTGACTCTCACCGAGGTACAGGTCCCCTGGCTCTGACGCTCACCGAGGTACAGTTCCTCTGGCAATGACTCTCACCGAGGTACAGTTCCCCGGGCACTGACGCTCACCAAGGTACAGTTCCCCTGGCACTGAGCCTCACAGGAGTACAGTTCCTCTGGCATTGACTCTCACCGTGGTACAGGTCCTCTGGCACTAACTCTCATCAAGGTGCAGTTACCCAGGCACTGACTCTCACCGAGGTACAGTTTCCCTGGCACTTACTCTCACCGAGGTACAGTTTCCCTGGCACTGACTCTCACCGAGGTACAGTTCCTCTGGCATTGACTCTCACCGAGATACAGTTCCTCTGGCACTGATTCTCATTGAGGTACAGTTCCTCTGGCACGGATTCTCCCCGAGGTACAGTTCCTCTGGCACTGACTCTCACCGAGGTACAGTTCCTCTGGCACTGATTCTCATCGAGGTACAGTTCCTCTGGCACTGATTCTCCCCGAGGTACAGTTCCTCTGGCATTGACTCGCATCGAGGTACAGTTCCTCTGGCACTGATACTGCCCGAGGTACAGTTCCTCTGGCACTGACTCTCACTGAGGAACAGTTCCTCTGGCACTGACTGCCACCGAGGTAAAACTCCCCTGGCACTGACTCTCACCGAGGTACAGTTCCTCTGGCACTGACTCTCCCCGAGGTACAGTTCCTCTGGCACCGACTCTCACAGGGGTACAGTTCCACTGGCACTGACTCTCACCGAGGTACAGTTCCCCTGCCTCTGACTCTCACCGAGGTACAGTTCCTCTGGCACTGACTTTCACCGAGGTACAATTCCCCGGGCACTGACTCTCACAGGGGTACAGTTCCTCCGGCACTGACTCTCACCGAGGTACAGTTCCTCTGGCACTGACTCTCACCGAGGAACAGTTGCTCTGGCACTGACTCTCACCGAGGTACAGTTCCCCTGGCATTGACTCTCACAGGGGTACAGTTGCTTTGACACTGGCTCTCACCGAGGTACAGTTCCCCAGGCACTGACTCTCACCGAGGTAAAGTCCCTCTGGCACTGACTCTCACCGAGATACAGTTCCCCTGGCACTGACTCTCACCGAGGTACAGTTCCCCGGGTACTGACTCTCACCGAGGTACAGTTCCCCGGGTACTGACTCTCACCGAGGTACAGTTCCTCCGGCACTGACTCTCACCGAGGTACAGTTCCCCGGGCACTGACTCTCACCGAGGTACAGTTCCTCTGGCACTGACTCTCACAGGGGTACAGTTCCTCTGGCACTGACTCTCACCAAGGTACAGTTCCTCTGGCACTGACTCTCATCGGGGTACAGTTCCCCTGGTACTGACTCTCACCGAGGTACAGTTCCTCTGGCACTGACTCTCACCGAGGTACAGTTCCTCTGGTACTGACTCTCACCGAGGTACAGTTCCTCTGGCACTGACTCTCACCGAGGTACAGTTCCCCGGGTACTGACTCTCACTGAGGTACAGTTCCCCGGGTACTGACTCTCACCGAGGTACAGTTCCCCGGGCACTGACTCTCACTGAGGTACAGTTCCCCTGGCACTGACTCTCACTGAGGTACAGTTCCCCTGGCACTGACTCTCACCGAGGTACAGTTCCTCTGCCACTGACTCTCACTGTTGTCCAGAATGAGCACTCTTAATAGGTGAGCATGCAATGTCAAATAATCAAGCGTCAGTTGTCCAAATGTCCAGGAACACATCCCGCCGGATTTGGCAACTCGACCTACAACATCATTATTCCCATTATTAATATCTTACTGCAACAGCTGTGCTTTCTCTGACGTTTCCTGAATTGAAAATAATGCTCCACATTTGTAACTTAAGGATATTAATCATGTTTTATCCCGAGCTGATCTGCTCAACCACGTGATCAACAGTACTTGCAGTCTCTCTTTTGCATTGCAGGGAGACACTTTGCAATGATCTCCCACCTGACTTTCTGTTTTGTCTATTAACACTAATTGGTTGTATTTCCAGTGTTTTGTCTGATGTCAAGGAACAGATTTTCTTAATGAAAGATTTCTCTCAGCAGTGAGTGTATATTAATGGGAACAAAATGATGCAATTGACATTCAGAAGGTTGTTTCAACTCTAAACTCTGGAGGCTGATATTTTGAATTCACAAAGCATATATTAATTTTTCACAATATCTTCCTTGAAAGTAATTGCAAAGTAGTTGTCATGTTTTGTGGCAGCTTGGGAATCTGGGACTGGTTTTTGAAGGCAGTAGCTTTATTAGAAACTGTGAAATGGCCTCACTGAGATTCAAAGCGGCATCGCCACGGATTCTTCAGCTCAGTAGCTGCTCTCTGGAATTCGCTGAAGTCGTTGCGATGTTAAGTGGATCTTAACAAATAGACTCATTACGTGGAGCCTGTCACTGGCCCTTCTGACAGATCTATTACCTGCTGATTTTTGCCCAAAAATGACAGGAAAATCTAAACTGACCCTATATTTTCTGTTCTTCTATTTGCTCCTGGGATGTGGGTGTCCCTGAAAAGACCAACATTTGTTGCCCATCCCTAATTGCCCTCGAAAGGGTGGTGGTGAGCTGCCTTCTTGAACCGCCTGCAGTCCTTCTGGTGTTGGTACAACGCACAGTGCTTTTTTCTCCTGTGGTAGTTGATGCAACTGAGTGGGATTGCTAGACCATTTCGGTGGGGCGGGGGGTGGGGCAGTTAAGAGTCAGCCACATCGCTGTAAGTCGGGAGACACGTGTAGGTCAGACCAGGTGAGGACAGTGGATTTCCTTCCCTGAAGGACATTGGTGAACCGGACGGAACAAGAACAGAAAATGCTGGACAAACTCAGCAGGTCCGGCAGCATCCGTGGAGAGAATAACAGAGTTAATGTTTCAAGTCCGTATGACCCTTCTTCAGAGTGGTACTTTGCTTTTATCTTAGTGAACCAGATGGGTTTTTACAATGACCCGGTAGTTTCATGGTCATTGACGGGATGAGCATTTTATTCCACATTAATTAATTGAATTTAAATGCCCCTGGTTGCCTTGGTGGGACTTGTGCCCATGTTGCCAGAGCATTAACCTGGGCCTCTGGATTCCTTGTCCAGTAACAATCCCACTCTGCTACTATCCCCACTAATAGAAAGGGTGCCTCAACTTTTCAACAGAGGTAATAGCAAGAAATACCATGAATAAAATAAATGCCCCAACAGAAGAAAATAATGGCATCATCAACAAAACAACAGCAACAAGAAACCACCACAGGTTGAGCGCGCGCTTAATAAAGCATATACAGCGTCCTAGGCTTCATTAAAAGGGACATAGAGTTCAAAAGCAAGGAAGTTATGTTAAACTTGTATATAACACTGGTTCGGTCAACTAGCGTATTGTGTCCAATTTTGGGTGCCACACTTTAGAGAGGATGGGAAGGCACTGGAGAGGGTGCAGAAAAGATTCACGAGGATGGTTCCAGGGTGAGGAACTTCAGTTGCGTAGATAGATTGGCGAAGCTGGGAGTGTTCTCCTTGAAGAAGAGAAGGTCGAGGGAAGAGCTGATAGAGGTGTTCAAAATCATGAGGGGTCTGGAAGAGGAGATAAGGAAAAACTGTTCCCATTGGTGGAAGGATTGAGAACAAGGGGCCACAGGTTTAAGGCAATTGGCAAAAGAAGCTCTGGTGACATGAGGTTAAACTGCTTCACGCAGTGAGTGGTTAAGATCTGGAATGCACTGCCTGAGAGTGTGGTGGAGGCAGGTTCAATGGAGGCATTCAAAGGGGAATTGGATTATTATCTGAACAGGAAGAATGTGCAGGGCTATGGAGAGAAGGTGAGGGAGTGCCAATGAAACTTACAGAATACTGAAAGGCCTGGATAGAGTGGACGTGGGGAAGATGTTTCCATTAGTAGGAGAGACTAGGACCCGAGGGCACAGCCTCAGAGTAAAGGGAAAACCTTTTAGAACAGAGATGAGGAGAAACTTCTTCAGCCAGAGAGTGGTGAATCTATGGAATTCATTGCCACAGGAGGCTGTGGAGGCCAGGTCATTGAGTGTATTTAAGACCGAGATAGATAGGTTCTTGATTGGCAAGGGGATCAAAGGTTATGGGGAGAAGGCGGGGGAATGGGGTTGAGAAACTTATCAGCCATGATTGAATGGCGGAGCAGACTCGATGGGCCAAATGGCCTAATTTCTGCTCCTATGTCTTATGGTCTTATGGTCTTATTAGGTGAGTTGCTCCTTTGGAGAGCCAGCACAGTCATGAAAGGCCAAATGACCTCCTTCTGTGCTGCAACCATTCTGTGATTCTGTGATAAAGCGCCTTTAATGTGGGAAACATCCCTAAGTACTTCTCTGAGGAGAAATGGGTGCCAACCAATGGTGGAAGAATTGGGAGAGGGGATGAAAAGCATTTCAGAAGAGGAAGGCCGTGTCTAAAGGAAGTAGGGAGGTTACCGGGTCAAGGGTTTTAGGAGGTTTTGGCCAGAATACAAGGCCAAGAATCCTCAGGGTTCTTCTTGGCAGAAGAGTGTGAGCAATGGTCAGGAGGCCAGAGTCATAAGGACAGAAGATGCAAGTTTAGTACTAGAACCTGTGGATGTTTTTATGTTACCCATCTTGAAAAGGCCTTAAGTCTAAATACACTTGCCCTGCAGCCATTTTAGAATTTTCTCTCAAAAATTCCTCTCCAGCCCCTCAAAGGTGATGCAACAAATCCCAGGAGACACATTCGTTATTTTCCAAAATTATTTAGCTTACCTTTTTTTTGATCATGTTGTTTTTCAAAAGTGCACCTCATGCATTCCTGAAGGAGTCAAATCTTCACGACCATGACTGGAATCCTGTTCTACTTACCAATCATCCCAAGAAAACTTCACTGGGCACATCAAAGCCTACAGGCCCAACTGCTCTAGACCTGTCCTTCAGAACTAGCCAGTCCATGAGCTAAACTGTTCCAGTGCAGCTACAACACCAATATCTACCTGAGAATAAGAAAAAAAATTACCATGTATGTCCTTTACACAAAAAACAGGACAAATCCAAGAATTCATCTGTCACAGGCAGAATGTATGTGTTCTCTTATTTCCCATGATCAGTATGTTTTATATAAAGGAGGGGTATCTTTTCTTACCCTTGGAGTGTGTATCCCAATTTAATAATATTTCAGCAGCAAATCTTTGTGAGTTTAAAAACAAATAGGCTAATTATTCTCATACACTTACCCATAATTAAATGCGCCACCTCGCACACTCATTCTCACATACACTCTCATATACATAGCAATTAGATACAGGTGAAGGTAACATACTTTTATATATTGTAATTATCTCAGTCTCTGATTTATGTTCTCCTGTCTCCCACGTCGCAGACCAGTAGTTTCTTGGGTGGTTTCAATGCTTTAAAGTTGAAGTGAAGGTTTTGGCAAAGCAAAGAATTCTCAGTAGGCTTTGTGGGTTTCTTGTTATTGAATTTTTAGGAGGCCGGCCCTCAGGTGAACTTTAACTGGAACAGGTTACTTGCCCTGGCTGCCGGATGTCTCACAGCTATTCCGAGTTTGTGGCTGAACGTCTGCTTTGATGGCTCCAACTACAAACATCTCCCAGCTGTCCCTTTAAGCAGATCAAGAAAACATGGCTGTCTCACCGTGTGACTTTTCACAAGTTCAAAGTCTTTTCCAAATACAGGGGTGGGGGTGTTCATGTTGATTCCACAATCTGTGTTTAGGTCTAACACCTTTAAGATTCACCCGGTCTACCTTGGATGGGGAAAACCATCACGATACAATAGAAGTTTGATAGTGACCATTCACTTCCGTCTGCCACAAATTGAGCTTTTGAACCCTTTTGTCCAACATGGAGCAAGGAGGCAGGCAGCTTAAAAATTCTATAGTCCTTTCGTGTTCATCTATCCTTAAACAAAAAGACGTGCGATTTCCCCCGATGGCTGTGAATGTCCATATTTAATTAGATATTCACTTGAGACTTGGCACTGTCTGTAACTCAATGGTCATGTGATTTGCTGCAGCCATTTTAATAGCTTGCTATTTTAAAAAATTCTTTCATGGGATGTGGGCATCGCTGGCTGGGCCAGCATTTGTTGCCCATCCCCAATTGCCCTTGAGAACTGAGTGGCTTGCTAGGCCATTTCAGAGTCAACCACATTACTGTGGGTCTGGAGTCATGTGTAGGCCAGACCAGGTAAGGACAGCAGATGGGTTTTTACAATAATTGTCTATGGTCATCATTAGACTTTTCCAGGTTTTTTTATTTGGATTCAAATTTCACCACCTGCCATGGTGGGATTTGAACCCAGGTTCCCAAAGCAATACCCTGGTTCTTTGGCGTACTAGTCCAGTGACAATACCACAACGCCCACAACATCACCACCTCCCCTAAAAGTATTGGCTGAAAGCTCATAATATGACATCTCTGTTCTCGGTATGATGTATCCCTTCTTTATAACTTCAAATAATGAAGTCAAAGGTGCTGGGAAATAACCTTTTGTCAAATGGTCCAGTTGGAGGCTAATAGCGTTCGAAACAATTGGGTCGAGAAGGGGGAGGGCAGAAATCCAATATATTGTTGGAATCCTACTGCGGGTGATCAGTCCAGCATTCTCCCTTCAACCCCACCAGAATTTCAGAGCCACAATATCATTTCTTGTAAAAGCATTGCTGTAGGAAGTGCCCGTGTGGGTTTCTGACTGCAACAACCAATTCTTCAGCTGTAAGACAACTTTCACAGGCATGTAAAACCTGTAAGGCTAAGTTCAAATGACTTTGGAATAGCCAGTAGAACAAAAGGGGCTCAACTGTGAAAAGCGCCTCTCCAGATAAAGCCGCCGTTCGCTCCTTGCCTTGGACTCCAGCTGTGGTTCAACTCTCAGGTCCCAGTTTCCACGGCTCGCTATCGGAGGTTCCAATCACAGCAGAAAACGTGATAAATCTTTTGAAGGCGGCAGCAAACTGGAAAAAATGCTGCCATTTCCCAAGGTGAGCATGAGCCGCGCTTCCCATTTGAAACGCATTAAGCCAGGAAGAAATGCAACATGTCACTTGGGTTAAAATATTGGGAATCGTTGGGAATGCTACTGCTGCCGGGGAGCTT
This sequence comes from Cetorhinus maximus, assembly GCF_964194155.1. NCBI lineage: Eukaryota > Metazoa > Chordata > Chondrichthyes > Lamniformes > Cetorhinidae > Cetorhinus > Cetorhinus maximus. The sequence continues at coordinate 7,107,848 of NC_135893.1, forward strand.
ATTTAAGTTTAGGTGACGTAGAAGCTTAAAGATACAAAGACTTTCTGTACAAGGCCAGGACATTTACTATATTTTAGCATTTGAACCTGTTCAACCACAACCGCCTATTTGTTCTTTTCCTTTCATTTCTCTCCTATTATTGATTTCCTGGAGTGCGATTCCTAAACAGCCAGTGAGCAATTTCACCCTCAGATAAGCCTGTCTCAGGAGAGCAAAGAGGCCATCATGTCAGAGGTGTTTATCGGTGTCTGTAAGTGCACTAGGTAAAGAGGCCAATTTTCACTACCCTTAGGGCAAAGATGGTGAGGACTAGTATAATTTGAGACATCTGATTTTGAAGCCTGGCCCTGGTCCTGTGTACCTGCTGTTTTCTCATCTTATCAAATTGTTTTCCTCTCACAGCATTTGCACAGCAGTAGTTATCGGCCTCTATAAGGCCCCTTTGGAGACCTGACCCCTATTATGCATCTTTCCAGTAATCTGTTCTTGTGGAGTTGCATGACCTGGAGTGTTAACAGTGACTCTATTTGTAGTTATGTGCACGCTGTATTAAACAGAGGAGTATGGTGTACTACCACAGTCACTTTGGAAAAGGCAGACAATAACCAATATGCTTGGTTACAAATTGAATCAATGAAGCGCAAAGCATTTTGCAGATGTTAGAGACTACGGCCGGGAAATTGGGTCACATTATGTCCTTTTTCAAGTCTTGAAAGAGGCGTCTAAGAGTCCAATATGAGCACGCTCATTCCACCAGAATGTGCCACTTACCATATTGCTTAGACCTCCAGGGGAGCGAGGGCATGTGCCTGAACAGGTGTTAGGCCCTTTGCATAATGATACTTATTTCAGGCCACCATTAGAACCATAGAAAAGTTACAGCACAGAAGGAGGCCATTCGGCCCATCTTGTCCATGCCAGCCCGAGGACACCCAGGTGCCCTTTCTAATCCCACCTTCCTGCACACGGCCCATAGCCCTGCAGCTTACAGCACCTAAGGTGCAGATCCAGAGACTTTTTAAAAGAGTTTAGAGTTTCTGCCTCTACCACCAACTTGGGCAGTGAATTCCAGACTACCCTCTGAGTAAAAAAATTCTTCCTCATGTCCCCCCTACACCTTCTGCCACTTATCTTGAATCTATGTCCCCTGGTTCTAGAATTCTCCATCAAGGGAAACAATTTTATCCTATCCACTCTATCTATTCCCCCCATAATTTTGTATACCTTTTTGCGAAGTACAATTGCAATTGCTCATAACAGGGGCCCTGCACCTTGTGTGCAGTTCCTTCAGGTGCTTAGCTGTCAAACCAGTAGCCCTTAAACAGATGGCTGGAGGGTGGCATCGGAAGGAAGTCAATTATTTTCTTACCTGCCAGTTGAGCTGGCTGAAGGAAGAAGAAGGGTTCCTCGCTCCACACCGAATTGGGGTGTCCGATCCGATCCATCAGGATCAGGGAAGAGAAACATTACAGAAGAAGGGTAAAATGAAAAGAAAAGCAATGTCTTTCATTGGCTGTGTATACATCACACTCGTATGGTTATATTTCAAGGTGTTACGGAAAGAAAACAGTCAAAAAGAGAGAAGAAACCATTCATTGACCTGTTGCCCGGTTGACAAATAAACATCGGAACTATGCTCCAAGATTCCAGACTATCTCTGAGAAATAGCATGGGGGATTTGTGGAAGCTTTCGAATAGCAGGGAAAAAGGGACCAAAAGAAGGACTTGCATTCGTGTAGCACTTTTCACTACCTCTGAATGCCCCAAAAACTCTTCACAGCCAGTGAATACTGCTTTTGAAGTGTAGTCACTGTTGTAATGCAAGGAACATGGGAGATGGTGACATCGCGGTGACGTCGCTGGACATATAATCCAGAGGCCCAGGCTAATCCTCTGGGGACAGGGGCTTAAATCCCACCCTGGCAGCTGGTGGAACTTGAATTCAATTCATTAGAAAAAAAAATCTGGAATTGAAAACTAGTCATTGGTTACGGGTGACCATGAAACTATCATTGATTGTCGTAAAAACCCATCTTCGGACGATCGAAGGGTTTGTACAACCTGACTGTCTGCCCCTCTTCCGCGGCTACATTCACGGCTGGGTGTCCCTGGAGAGGGAGCGCGCAGTGTCTGCTGACACCATCCGTGTTCGGTGGGCATCGCTGGGGTTGGGGGGTTTTATCAACCCCTTTAATCACGTTTTGATTTAATGTTGGTAAGTTTTCTTTGCATTTTGTCTTTTGTTTTTGCAGTTTCCCTTTAAGGGGCTGCTTTTTACTTTGTCCCTTGATTTGTTTATTTTAGTTTCTTTGTTTTGTAACAAGAGAGTTACCCGGTCTGGCCTACATATGACTCCAGACCCACAGCAACGTGGTTGATTCTTAACTGCCCTCTGAAATGGCCTAGTGAAGCCCACTCAGTTTAAGAGCAATTAGGGATGGGCAACAAATGCTGGCCTTGCCAGCGACACTCACATCCCATGAAAGAATAAAAGAAAGCCCATATTGTGCACAGTAAGCTCTCACAAACAGCAATGCGATATTAACTGGACAATCCGTATTTGTGATGCTGGGATTGAGGGATAAACATTGGCCAGGACAGTGGAAGGTAATTCCCCTACTCTCCTTTGAAATAGTAATCACGAGGTCTTTAACCTGAGAGGGCAGGCGGGGCCTCAATGTAACACCTTATGCAAAAGCTGCCCATCCAAGGATGTAGCACTCCCTCAGTACTGCACTGAAGTGTCAGCCTAGATTTTTGTGCTCACTCTAGGGTTTCTGCCTAGGGTGGGACTTAAACCCACAACATTCTGTCTTGCAATCAAGTGTACTACCACTGAGCCACAGGTGACAGAAAGAAACAGTTCCTTTGTAGAATTTTCCTGTAGTATAAATAACTTGGGTGGTTACCGTTTTTCCAAGGTTTGTTTCAAAGAGCATAATTTTTATTTTGGAACAGTCCAACACAGAACTGTTTTAAATTAAACAAAATGCGGCAAATTAACAATTATGTTGAAGATTAGGGGCGGCAGAAACCCTGTAGTGTTTGGGATTATTCACACAGGGCACGATGATGATATCGGTAATGACGTTTTTGAATACTACCTCTGAACAGTTAAAAATAAATAATGCAACAGTGGGCAAGGGGCCAATTACCACTGCAAAGTTTCCACCTGCTTTGTATGACTGGCTTCAGAAGCCAGACCAAAATAACTGCTATTTCTCCATTTGTATGCCCCTGTTCAGCAGTAATGAGACATGACTAGAAATAACAAAGTAAGGTGAGAAGATTGGCAGCCCTCAGTGCTGTTGCTGGACTGGAAAAAAAAATCAGAGACCCATGCAGCGAATAACATGCCTCCAGCTCGCGAATGGCTTAATCATACAAGTGGAAATTGTAAAGTTTCACATCGTGGCCCAGATGTTTACCAAGAATTTAACTTGGTTTCTTGTGCAGCTGGAGGCTTGCAACATTGATCATATCTAAACCCCCAAAGATCAAATATTTCATATGTGTAAAACCACTTCCTCTAACCAAAGACCTAACAGTAACAGATAGCACCCATGAGAGCCATGTTTTCAAGGACCTATTTTCAGGCTGCGATGGCTTTTGGGTCAGCGCCTTGAAGTTCTGGCCTATTTTTGGGTGCAGAATGTATGGCACACTTTAGAGTTCACACTACTATTGATAGTGCATTCCGTTTATACACATGATATGGACAGGAACTAGGTTAGGAGCCCAGTAGATACACCCAACCGGAATAGCCAACAATGATAGCTTGCGCGATCTTGATACAGGCCAACCGTAGACTTCGTGGAAGTTGTAAAGATGTGAAACTTGGTTTCAAAGAGCCTCGCGCTATGGCCGGAATTTTCCAGCCCCTCACGCCAGCGGGATCTTCCTGTCCTGCCGCTGTGGACGGAGATTTCAATGGCTCTCCAGCTCCGCTGCAGGGAGGCTAGAAAATTCCGGCCTATGTTTTATGAAAATCTGAGGAGAAAACATGTTATGTTTCATGACATTTTCTTTGCAGCATATCTTATCCTGCAGCAATAAACAGGGGTGTGTTCTCACTCCCTATGGCTTCCAGTGATCTCATGACTACGTGGTCTGTCCCGTGCCACATTTTGATTAACTTAATTGTCTTTCTAGCTTAGCATGTTGATAACTTTCGTTGGTTTTGCCTTCCCTAAGTGTTCTTACTGCTTTGTTTGTGCTATCCTGGAAATAAAGCACATCCTACCTTCTCCATCAAGAACACACAATGCTGGAAAAACTCAGCAGGTCTGACAGCATCTGTGGCGAGAAAGACAGAGTTAACGTTTCGAGTCCGTATAGACTTGAAACGTTAACTCTGTCTTTCTCTCCACAGATGCTGATGACTGAAGAAGAGTCATATGGATTCGAAACGTTGACTCTGTCTTTCTCTCCACAGACGCTGTCAGACCTGCTGAGTTTTTCCAGCATTTTTTGTATATGTTTCAGATTTCCAGCATCCGCAGTATTTTGCCTTTTTCCTGCTTCCCCATGCTGCCTGGGGAGTGTCTCAATTTCCTGGGAATGGTGCTCACCTTCTGCCTTTGCCTTGTTATCCCATCGGCTAACAAGGAATTTTTTTCCCAGCGCGGTAAAAAAATTCGACAAGTTTTTGAGTAGTTTGAACGTGACACTTTGCAGGTTTCGATGAAAGAGGTGAGCAAATTGGATTTACTCTCATGTATTTTACGTTAGATTGGGACCTTATCCTTTGGTCCTGATCATCCTCTTCATGCTGATTCAATACAAATTTCTTGACTTGTCTTTCATTTCCACCTGAAATCTTTAGCAGACCTCAAGAGTTTTCTGTAGAGATTTTGGAGGTTGATGCTCTGGGAGCTTGCGTTCCCTTGCCCCCCACCCCTCCCCCAACATCTGAGTTGTACAAACTGGGAGCAGTGGACTGGCTATGACAAGGAGAGAGAGGATACATAAATACTGCGGCTGCATGAACAGGTCAGAGACTGGGAATTCTGGGATGAGTGACTCATATCCTGATTTCCCAAAGCCTGTCTACCACCTACAAGGCACAAGTCAGGAGTGTGATGGAATACTATCCACTTGGCTGGATGAGTGCAGCTCCAACAACACTCAAGGAGCTGGACACCATCCAGGATAAAGCAGCCCGCTTGATTGGCACCTCAACCACCACCTTCAACATTCACTCCCTCCAACACCAGTGAACCATATGCAAGATCGACTGCAGCAGCTCACCAAGGCTGCTGTTTCGTTGCGTGTTTGGGGTCTAGATGGGGTTCTTTGGGACTTGTCTATTCTCTGAAGTAAACTGCTCGAGACTGTAGTTTGTTAAAACCATTAATCTTTATTTACAGTTTCTATCTACGGAGAAGGTTGGAACTTTTCCGCCCTCCAGATCTCTGCTACTCAATCATGTCTCATTACATCATCATTACATCAGCATCAGGTGCTTCTGACATTAACTCTTTACTCTACAGTTCCTTCAGCAGCACCTCCAAAACCTATGACCTCCACCGCATAAAGCAACTAGCGATGGGCAACAAATCTGATCTTGCCAGAGTTTTGGCCACATCCAGAGAACAGATGAAAGGAAGAGTACTCTGGGGTGAGGGACAAACACAGTAAGGCTGCAGTGAACATATGCTTTTCCATGATTGCAAACGGCAGTCAGGAATATTAAAAGCAGAAAATGTTAAGGCTTTATAAAGTGGTATGGTAATGTATTCTCCTCTACTCTATGCGAAACGCATAACTATTTATATTGGGACCTGGTTGGGCTTTTACAGCAGCTGGCTCCCGGATCTGAATCAGGGTACCAAAAACAAACAACTCCTGTTACCATTTTTTGGCAAATAATTGCATTTATTTTGAGTGTTTGATCTGAAGGTAATTCTTTGGAAACTTGGAGACCTTCCTAATACCCAATAGTGGACAAAAGAATTTAAATGGCCTGGGGCTAATGTTAAACAAAATAATGTGACCATTCCCTTTACCGGGCGTTTATGTCTTAATGAGATCGAGCTGTTGGGGAACTGGAGATCTGATGAAGCTCAGAACTGGGGGTGACACTTTAACTGTGCTAAAATGTATCTACATCAACAGGCAACCTCCACCATTCACCAATCAAATTCACTCCAACACTGAATAGTGAAAAGTGTTATTTTTAATATGTATACAAGTGTTCTGTTTCAGTTAAAAAAAAAGTGGATACATTTTGAGTCTTCTCCAAGGGCTTAGCAAATTTGTGAGTACCTGAGGCTCAGATGGTCCCAATTCTGGTCACCGGTCTCTCTCAAATTAGGTGGCTGCAGCATTATGGTTAGAGAGGGGAAAATGAGCTTTGGTTCCTCCTGGTGGGAGTCCAAGTGTGTAGGTGTTGCTCGAGGACAGGATTGGACTCAGTTATGATGACCTGCGGTCAAACTGCCCCAACAACCCTTGCCGCCTGGTCTCACTAATGTGGAATGGCACTTTGGGTGAGGCCTGAGAAAGAAGTCTTCCTTCCTCTTGCAGGGAGACAACCAGATGGACAAAAATCACACAACTCTGCCTTGAGCTGGAGGCCTTTCTAAATTGCCTATTTATTCACGCACTTTCATGTTCAGAAGGCAACCGGGGCTCCCTGTTTCAGTCCGGAGTTTGGGAATGCAACCCTGCAAACTATGTTCCTAAAATCAGCTAGCAATTAACTTGTGGTCAACAGTTTCAGTCAGAAGCCAGAAGCAGATGCTTCCCTTGGCAACCAATTCAACTAAAAAAAGAGAGGAAACAAAAACTGCCATCAAAGCTCAAGAGGTATGTTACAAAACCTCTTTACTGACTGGAGATACCTAGAAGTGAAAGAGACAGAATACAAAAGGGAATGCATCATCAAAAAAAAAAGCAAAAAAAAAATTGGTAGTATGAGCACTAAAACCTCTGAATCAGATTGAACGCTCCACTGTGCCAGTGTTTGGCAACGTTGACAGTTCTAGGTCTTGCTTTCCAAAAATACCAGACAGTGTGGATACAGTCATGTCTGGGCTAAGCTGGAGAAGAAATGATTGCATTGCTCCAAAGCCTTAGCCCAAAGGAAACTGTTCATCTTCTCTTCACATGATACACTTTGATGTTCCTTCAAACTTGGAGGGCTCTGGAGGCCACAGCTGCCTTCCCTGGCAGGGAAAATGTAAGTTCAGATCATCACCTGTGCATCTCAACTCAAAGTATCCTTCTGAAAGATCATCAAAACTTGAGTGCAGTCTAGACCTCCCAAACGCTGTATATTTTTGGGCTAGACTTCTAGAGAATGTAATAAACATGATTGAAAATTATTTTTTGCTAGAAGGATACATTATCCTTTTATCTTCTGTTTAAACCAAGTAATTTTACACTGTTATGAAATGGAGTAAGTGAATTAATATCGGATTCATCAGAGACAAATTGATGCATGACAATCAAAACTTTGTAAAATACAACTTAATGCTACTATTCCATAGTCTATGGATTGAAATTATGCTGTGCATTAGTGAGCTAATTTAAGACCTCTGACTGTATTGCAGCTAAATGTCAGCTTGCTTATTTTACATTGGTTTGAGTCATTGTTAAAGTACAGGAACTCCATATTAATGTGTTACTACGGTCTCACAGTGCTCTTTCAATTCATACATCGCAAAGAACCCAGTAACCTGCACAGAACAGTTAGGCAATGGAATGTAGCACTCAACACAATTGCTCACAGTTACACAATGTTTAAAATTCTTTGTCAGAACATAATAGGAGCTGGATTAGGCTATTTGGCCCTTCAAGCTTATACAATTCCATATCTCCAAATTCCCTTAGAACCCAAAAATCTATCAAACTATGCCTTGAACATACCCAATCATTGAGCATCTGCAGCTCTCTGGGGCAGAGAATTCCAAAGATTCACATCCCTTTGAGTAAAGAAGTGTCCCTTCATCCCAGTCCTAAATGGCTGGCCCCTTATTCTGAGGCAGTGATTCTGTGTTCTAGCTTCCCAGCCAAGCGAAACATGGGCAACAATCTTGGCTGGATACAGCACTCTTAACATACAAAACACCCATGGCACTTTTTAGAACCAATTAAGCAAAGTAAATAGAAGCCAAGCCAAGGGAAAGAGGTGACTGAAGGTCAGATCAATAAGATGAGTTTTGGGAAGGTTTTCCAAAGGAGAGGGGCAGAGAGCTTTTGGGAGGAAAACTCAATAAATCAACAATCTTGTGGCTACATGGAGCACCACAAAATCCTCATTTTAACATTCATAGTACTCATAACTTTCACTGTTTCTTGTTAAAATGCACATCCTTCCAGTATTTGTGAAACTGGACAACAAATAATAGAGGGAAGAAGCTCACAGTAACAGACACCCAAGACAGCAACAACATCAAAACTGGAGTGAGTTTCAGTGACTTTAACAGATGCAGCGAATGAAGCAAACTGTACTAGAAAGTCCCACTATCCTTTCCAAAAAAAACCTTACTGGTAAAAATCAATCCAATATTTCATAGTTTTGAAGTGCAGAAGTTCATTATACAGCCCAGCTTATTATACTTTCACATAGTGGTTCAGTTATTCTGATGAAGTTAAACTTCCAGTTATGCAACAGCTACTGATAACAGGCTAATTTCTGTGGAGTTCAAGACCAGAGTTATACTGCTGACTGCATATTGCTGTCAGTCACTGAGGTCAATGGCAAAGGAACTTCTGCATGTTGCCAGAGTGGCTCATTTTTGATGTTAGGAGAGTGGTGGCTGGAGTTTTGATCCTTCACTCAAAATTCAAAGCATTGAAACATAAGTTTATAACATGCCCAGAGGTTCAATGGTGGGACAGCCTTCAAGGGTTGGGTACAGGTTGGAGATGGTCTTGCCATATTTGGCTTTTATAGTGTTGCATGGCTGATCAGGACCAACTTGCGGGTTCTATGGGTCCTATGGCACTGAGGTGTAGCAGAAAACACCAAAGCAATGGCAGTATAACTACATTCCAACTCATACAGCAGGCATTTTGATTGAGTATTTATGAACAATATTGTGTTTGTTTACGTGTAAAATCTGTTCTTTCTCTGTTTCAGTCCTGTTTGTTGCACAGGTTTACGTTCTTACTAGGGAGCTTTGTGCAATAAGACAGCCCTTAATGTAATCATCAGTTACCAGTTACTCTGTCCTATCTTAACACTGTGTAAAAATTTATGAACACGTTTTTAACTCTTACTTTTTTCAGCTTCCCCTTATCTTGGCTCTCCCTGCATACATTCTTTATTAGCTGAGGACTAGGGGGAGAAGCTGTTCTCAGAGTTTGGCCTATAAAACTTTCCAGCCAGTGTTAGTATAGATCAGGTACAGCTTGGGTCACTGCCATGTTGACCTGCCTGGCCTGTGAGTATGGAAGATCTCTACTTCAGCAGCTACCCATTGACTGCAACTCATTGTAAATCCCTGTTTGCAAAATCACAAGTGTCAACACACATTCTGTCCTCTCGGTGATGCCCAATACCATCGCTCCAAAATGCCATGTCGCTCTTAACTGGAGATTCAGGAAATTAAAGCTGACACAGTGGGTGGAATTTAATGCTCTTCCCCAAGGCGAGTTTGGGGATGGAGATCATTTAGTCGGGTGGGAGGGTGACAGGAGACAACCCCATTTATTTCCCACACGTGCCCTGATTAAGTACTGGGTGGGGAGGCTCATGGGTGATCTTCTCACCCTGCTGCCAATTGGGGCCCTTAAGTGGGCAATTATTGCCCGCTGGCACTTAATATGGCTGACCTTACCCAAAGGAGGCGAAGTCGGGCCCTCGTCAGCTCTCCAGCTGACAGACGTTGTCTGCATTAAATTCCGTCCAATGATTACAAGTGCAAACAGCAACAAAGGAAGCTGAATCCACCTAGGCCTTATATTTACAAGCTGCCTTCAATGGAATGAAACGCCCTAGGTGCATCATAATGCAAAATATGAGATCAAGCCACATCAGGAGATATTAGGCCCGATGACCAAGTGCTTGGTCAAAGAGGTAGGATATAAGGTCTATCTTAAAGAAGGAAAGAGAGGCAGAGAGGTGGAGAGGTTTAGGGAGGGAATTCCAGAGCCTGGGGCCTGAGCAACAGAAAGTACGGCCACCAGTGGTGGAGTGATTATATGTTATTGAAACATATAAGATGTTCAAGAGGCCTGAATGAGAGGAGCGGCGTTAAACACATCAAACATACAAGGGTGGACATGTATCTCGGGTGGTGGCGCGAAACAGACAGACACAGGATTGGCCGCCTGTTACCCACAACGCCTGCTATTTAACTCCGTTGATTGCAGTGGAACCTCCACAGTTTATCTAGTCATAGGGAACACCACTATAATATCAAATAAAAGAACAATTTAGACATATTTCTGTTTGCAGCTCTGGCCATTGATCAAATGTACAGTTATTTGGAACAGTAGAATTTTGGCTTCTGCTTTGTTCGGAATATATAGTGGCCTCATTATAACACCACAGCCAGGCACAATCCCTGATATAACATCCGTTTAGTGTCTCACTCATTTCCAGATAAGCTGCTTAAAATTGCCTCCCCGCAGCCCCCAAGCACAGGATAATAAACAGGATCTGAAGTGCTCTACATCAAGTTACTGTTCCCTCAGATACCTATGCAGCGATGCACAAGTACGCTTCCCCTATTAAAATCAATCAGAAGAGTGAACCTTACGCGTGGTAGTGGGTTTAAAGTTATCCTGGAAGACGGGCGAGTCACAGCTGCGATCAGAGGGCGATGTGAACGATGTTAGGTGGTTACTTCAACAAGACAAGCTCTTGGAAAAATCATCCAGAGCCTTTATTGTAGTAATGAGCTTCCATCCACTCAACCTCCATCATGGTCTGTAAATTGCCATAGGGTTATGAGGATTAAGGATTATGTTGGAGGAAATTGAAATTCTATAGGATTTTAAATATGTCTTAAAGAATCAAATAACTCGCAAGAAATTCCCCCCACCCCCGCTTCTAACCTTTGCATTCCTTTCAAAAGTTTCACTCGCCACTTCTTCCTTTTCAACACTGCAGTTGAGGGGCAAGTCCACGGTGCTTAAACCTAACAGTGTTACCGGGAAACGGACCGAGGTTTGGCTGCATGTTCCCAAAGCTTTCAGCCGCTTTGTGAGGCACAAGGACAAAGTTCACAAGAGTGCCTGTGGAGAGAGTGTAACTGGGTTTTCCCTGGCAATGGAATGTGCTATGATCATGTGTAAAGTCAAAATCAGCCCAATCCATTCCCTACAGGAGACAAAGTCCAGTGTGGCTCTTTCAGATTGTTCCACTTTGTTACATGTGCCACACGAGCCTGAGGAAGAGCCATGGACATGAGGGAGGGTTTGTCAGCAGTAATTGGCTCACTCAGATCTCCCTCATGGTAATGAGGTAATGTTCTGAAATTCCAAGAAACCATGAATGCCCTGACAGACCAAGAACAGGATGCCGCACACAAACTGATCCCGAGGCTTATGGAAGCCGCAAAATCGTTTTAAAGGGGGTCTCCTCAGAATGCACGCTGACCACCTCAACAGTTTTCCAACTCCGCACTGTGTGTTTGGAATGGACGTTGAGGAGGAAGTTCGAATTCAACAAAAAAAAATCCCCTGCCCAGTGTCCCCGCTCCTGTGCTTGTCAGGTACGCCGCCTCCCCCTGTTCTCTGCCTCTGCTGCACCCCCCAACACCCCGACTAACTGTGTAAGCGCTGGTTATAGCTGCAAGCAAAGATTCAGGAGTTTTTACTTTTTTGAAACAGTTTTAAAGAGTGGTTGAGGCTCCGAGTTTCCTTTCCCCGTATACAATCGACTTGGATTTAATCTTACTTTTGTTGCTTTTACCTCTTGGTGAGTTTGAGGGTTGGGATTTGTCAGGTTCCTCGCTGTACAAGGTGAGTGCATCTGAATGCACAGTCCCCGGCCTTACCGATCACAGTAGAATGAACTTTACAATTCGTTCAACCTGCAGAACATTTTTTGAAGAAGAAAAGCAGTGCATAAGGCCACGTTTTGGTTCATAGGGAGTGAGCGCTTACTCAGTAAAGTGGACTTTAACACTACATTAGGAAGGAGTAGCTGGAGCAAGGTCAATTTGTAACACTTCACCCTGCATCTGTCAACCCTCTTCCCAACCAGATGTTTCCAGCTCTTTTTTTTTTTGAAGGAGTTAATTTACACAATGCCAGCTGCTTTTGTTGGAACCTGCTCCATGTATCCATTACTCTGGGAAAAACTTTGTTCTAACCTCGAGCCTCTCTTGAGGCTTGTTATGTTTTCAGGCCGCATCCTCTAGTTCTGTGCTCACGGTCCAAGTTAAATAACCTGGTCAAAAGCGGTTCCCAAAACAAACATGACAGACTTGACAAAAAATGGAGAATCTTTTCGATGGACCCAAAGTTCCAGAATGTGCAAGACTCCCTGTATAATCAGGAGTGTCAGTGCAGTCTGTGTTCACCTCCATTGGAAACCTCAGTGGCATTGCTCACTCTTCTACTAGTAAGCATGTTTAACATCCCACTTTGCAACTAACCCTTCCATTACCTTCTCTTTCCTCCCACCTTCATGGTAACTTGGCTGAGACTATCGACACCCTGGGGGTTATCATTGACCAGAAACTGAACTGGACTGGCCATACAAATACTGTGCTTATAGGAGCAGATCAGAGGCTAGGAATCCTGCGGTGAGTAACTCACCTCCTGATTCCCCAAAGCCTGTCCTCCATCTACAAGTCACAAGTCAGGAGTGTGATGGAATACTCTCAACTTGCCTGGATGAGTGCAGCTCCAACAACAGCCAAGAAACTTGGCAACATCCAGGACAAAGCAGCCTGCTTGATCACCCTAAACATTCACTGCCTCTGCCACCGACGCACAGTGGCAGCAGTCTGTACCGCCTACAAGATGCACTTCAGGAACACACCAAGGCTTAGGGTTAGGGTTAGGGTTAGGGTTAGGGTTAGGGTTAGGGTTAGGGTTAGGGTTAGGGTTAGGGTTAGGGTTAGGGTTAGGGTTAGGGTTAGGGTTAGGGTTAGGGTTAGGGTTAGGGTTAGGGTTAGGGTTAGGGTTAGGGTTAGGGTTAGGGTATCTTACAGATAATGTCTCAGACACCATCCCTGGGCATGTCCTGTGCCACTGGCAGGACAGACCCAGCAGAGGTGGCGGCCTTGTGGAATTCAGTGGGGAAGGAGTTACCCTGGGAGTTCGTAGCATTGAGTCTAGACCCCATAAAGTCTCATGCCATCAGGTCAAACATTGGCAAGGAAATCTCCTGCTGGTTATTACCTACCGCCCTCCCTCAGCTGACGAATCGGTGCTCCTCCATGTTGAACACCACTCGGGGGAAGCACTGAGGGTGGCTAAGGCACAGAATGTACTCTGGGTGGGGGACTTCAATGTCCATCACCAAGAGTGGCTCGGTTTCACCACTGCTGACTGAGCCCTAAAGGACATTACTGCTAGACTGGGTCTGCGGCAGGTGGTGAGGGAAAAACACACTTGACTTCATCCTCACCAACCTGCCTGCTGCAGATGCATCTGTCCACGACAGTAATGGTAGGAGTGACCACCGCACAGTCCTCGTGGAGAAGAAGCCTCGACTTCACACTGAGGGTACCCTGCATCGTGTTCTGTGGCACCACCACCGTGCTAAGTGGGATAGATTTCGAACAGATCTAGCAACTCAAAACTGGACATCCAGGGGGTGCTGTGGGTCATCAGCAGCAGCAGAATTGTTTACAACAACAATCTGTAACCTCAGCCTGGCATATCCCCCACACTACCATTACCGTCAAGCTGGGGATCAACTCTGGCTCAGTGTAGAGGGTAGGAGGGCATGCCAAGAGCAGCACCAGGCATACCTAAAAATCAGGTGGCAACCTGGTGCAGAATCTCATGCCTTTCAGCGGGCCCGTGCCCAACCCAATTGGGCATAAAGTCACGTGAGAAGACGTCGGGCGAGCATCCCGATGTCATCCCGCATGCGCGCAATCTTCAGGTCGGCGGCCGTGTGCAGGTGTCCGCCATCAATTAAAAGGCCACTTAAGGCCATTAAAAACCCAATTGATCCTGGTTTTATGTCGCCCACGTGATTTCTCGCTCGTCGCATGGGCAAAACAGGCATGTGGGCAGCCCACATTTTGCAAAACCTCATCCAAGGGCAGGATGAAAAGGGTCAGCAGCATTGCCAGTGTGAGTAGTGAGGAGTTTAGTAGGTAGCTTGCTGCTGGCTGCTTATCTGAACTTGACAGCTTCACCTCAATTCTGTGCTTCATTCTTTGCATTTCTAGACTTCATTTTAGGACTCCCTCCCCTTGACGCTCAATGGCATTCCCATTGCCAAATCCCCCACTACCAACATCCTGGGGGTTACCAATGACCTGAAACTGAACTGGACTAGCCATAAAAATACTGTGGCTACAAGAGCAGGTCAGATCTGGGAATTCTGCAGAGAATAACTCACCTCCTGACTCCCCAAAGCCTGTCCACCATCTACAAGGCACAAGTCAGGAGTGTGATGAAATACTCTCCACTTGCCTGGATGAGTGCAGCCCCAGCAATGCTTAAGAAGCTCAACACCATCCAGGACAAAGCAGCCCCGCTTGGTTGGCACCCCATACACCACCTCCAACATCCTTTCTCTCCACCACCAACATAAAATGGCAGCAGTGTGTACCATCTACAAGATGCACTGCAGCAACTCACGAAGGCTCTTTTGACAGCACCTTCCAAACTTGCAACCTCTACCACCTAGAAGGGCAAGGGCAGCAGATAGATGGGAACACCACCACCTGGAAGTTCCCCTCCAAACCACTCACCATCCTGACTTGGAAAAATATCGCCGTTCCTTCACTGTCACTGGGTCAAAATCCTGGAACTTCCTCCCTAACAGCACTGTGGGTGTACCTACACCACAGGGACTGCAGCGGTTCAAGAAGGCAGCTCACCACCACCTTCTCAAGGGGAATTAGGGATGGGCAATAAAAATGCTGGCCCAGCCAGCGAAGCCCACATCCCGTGAAAGAACAAAAAACACACAGATCACCACACATACATGCAAATCCACAATAATAATTACAGAGATGGCCCTTTGCAGATGTACTCAAATTTGAATGTTATGCAAAACAAAAATAAAAATACCTGGAAAAACTCAGCAGGTCTGGCAGCATCTGCGGAGAGGAACACAGTTAACGTTTTGAGTCCGTATGACTCTTCAACAGAACTAAGTAAAAATAGAAAAGAGGTGAAATATCAGCTGGTTTAAGGAGGGGAAGATAGAGCTGGATAGAGGGCCAGTGATAGGTGGAGATAACCAAAAGATCTCATAGACAAAAGGACAAAGAGGTGTTGAAGGTGGTGATATTATCTAAGGAATGTGCTAATTAAGGGTAGAAACAGGACAAGCAAGGTATGGATAGCCCTAGTGGGGGTGGGGTAAAGGGAAGGGAACGAAATAGGCTAAAAGGTAGAGATAAAACAATGGATGAAAATACAATTAAAAATAATGGAAATAGGTGGGAAAAGAAAAATCTATATAAATTATTGGGAAAAAAAGGGGGGAAATCGGAAAGGGGGTGGGGATGGAGGAGAGAGTTCATGATCTACAATTGTTGCACTCAATATTCAGTCCGGGAGGCTGTAAAGTGCCTAGTCGGAAGATGAGGTGCTGTTCCTCCAGAATATTATGCAGTCTGGCACATTGCTGCCTCTGCAATCATCCGACAGTTTTTCTTTTATTTATTCATGGGATGTAGGCATTTAAAGACCAGCATTTATTGCCCATCCCTAACTGTCCTTGAGAAGGTGGTGGTGAGCTGCCTTCTTAAACCGCTGCAGTCCATGTGGTGTAGGTACACCCACAGCGCAGTTAGGGAGGGAATTCCAGTATTTTGACCCAGCGACAGTGAAGGAATGGCGATATATTTCCAAGTCAGGATGGTGACTGGCTTGGAGGGGAACTTCCAGGTGGTGGTGTTGCCACCTATCTGCTGCCCTTGTCCTGTTCGGTGATAGAGGTTGTGGGTTTGGAAGGTGCTGCAGGCTGCAGTGCATCTTGTACTTTACCTTCATTCAACACACACCTTTCTGCAAACCAGTATTGCTTTGTGAAAGTGCGGTTGTGAGTCTGCTTCATGTATTATGGAGTTGAGGTAACCCAGTTGTTATAGTAGGCACAGGTCATTTTATTTTGGGGTATGTTTAAGTGTTCCCTTTTCTAAATATCCAACCTACAGGATTCCAGTTTCTACAGAGGTTGCACACTTCCGCCCAGAGTCTTGTGAACCTGAGTCCCATGGGCTGCCTGTCACTCACTTGTAGCATCATTGAATTTGGGCAGGTCTCAGTTGTGAAAAACTGAGAAAAGTAACCAATTCAAACCTGAAGGTTTACTTCACATATTTATGATTAGATAAAGGAATGTGGCATTTTGAGCTGATATGAGTAGTTCTCGACTAAATTAAACCAAATGGAATACTTAACTCTTGATATGGTCTTCCTCAAATCCTACATCCTCCGAGATTACCGCACTCTTCCTAATCCTGGCCCCTTTGTGCATCCCCAATTTTTGTCACTCCAGCACTGACGGGTGTGCCATGGAGCTGTTGAGACTCTGGGCCAGGGGTTCCCAAGCTGTGGGTCATGACCCCCAGTGGGGTCATGGGACGAGTAATTGGGGCAGTGAACTCCAAGGCAGCCATGGCGACTATGGAACGGAGGCTCAGATTTGACAGGCCCAGGATCGGCTGCAAGGTCCCTTTAAGTGTGCGTGATTTCCTTTAAGCCTGTCCGCAAGGCCCGGTTCAGTTAAGTTCTGAGGCCCGATTGCTGACACCATCAGCGCCTGCAAAATGGTAAGTGTTTTAGTTGGTTTTTGTGCCTGTTTCCCTGCTTTTTGAACCCCCCTTCTGCTCAACAACTCTCCCTGTTCTCCACTGGCCCTCCCCTAATTTTCACTCTGGGGTTTGCACCAAGTGTGAAACATCAAAATGGGGTCACAGCAGAAAAAGTTTGAGAAGCGCTGCTCTAAGCCCTGGAATTCCCTCCCTAACCCATCTGCCGCTTTTTACTCCTTTAAGACGTTCCTTAAAACCTACCTCTTTGATCAAGCTAATATCTCCTGTGAAGCTCAATGTCAAATTTAGTTTACTAACACTCCTGCGAAACGCCTTGGGATGTTAGATAAATGTAAGTTGCTGAAGTTGCTTCCCTGTCCCACCTGCACTCTTGTTAGCATGTTATTCTCTGTTGAGCTGATTGTTTCTGCACCACAATCAGGCTCTGGGCAATTTGTCAGGTTTCAGAACTAGATGGAGATTTGACTGCAAATAATGGAGTAGAATTGTTGATTCTGTTCCATGTCCACTTTAATCCTCCCCTAATTTGATTTAATATGCATGCATTGGCCTACGTTTCCCTCTCACATTAATGTATACACCAGGTTATTCACTACCCCTCATGGTTTGAAAACGCACACTATTTTACTCCTGACAACAAGGCACCAAGGTATCACTTGGCCACACTTCCTGCTCTTGTATTCCTGTAAAAGTTTTCTTGTCGCTCTAACAAGTACAAACTCCAGGCCTAAAGGCCCTCAAAGTCAGGCACTGGACAGTACTGCATCCTCAGATAATGCCTGAAGGACAGATTGGTGAAAATCAAGTGCAGGAGAAGGTGCACATTTCCAGGAGTGAAGCCGACACTAGCGATGATGTTTCTGGATTCAATCTTCATTACTCCCCATTGCCTCTTACAAAATCTGACTGAGTGTAAAGGCCAAATGGTAAACATTCAGCATAGCGGACAGTGGACAGATAAGGAGCAGAGTAGGAAGACCCTCAGAGTCATTCACAAGTGTGATTCTATTCCCACATACCCTGCAGTTTCTTTGAGCAGGACTGCTAATTCACAGATAATTAGTGCGGAATTGATGTTAGTTTTGTGCGCATAACTCTTTATTAACTGAATTGAGTCGACTCAAAGTCATTTTTGCACAGAGCGTTTCCAGCAAACATCCTAATGGAATGTGCAGGACTCAAACCCAGGCCTCCTCATTCGAAAGGTCAAAGTTTAATCCACTGGATCACAGTGAAACCAAGAGAAGCAGGAATATTCCTTCTGACTCTATAAAATACAAAAAGAATTACAAGCTATTGGCCTTCATTACAACAACATTCAAGAAGCTGGACACAAACCAAGACAAAGCACTCCTTCCACAAATATTCACTCCCTCCACCATTGATGCACAGTGGCAGCATTGTGTACCATCAACAAGGTGCACTGCAGGAACTCATCAAGCCTCCTCCGGCAGCACTTTCCAAACTCACGACCACTACCATCTAGAAGGACAAGGGCAGCAGATATATGGGAACACCACCACCTGGAAGTTCCCTTCCAAGCCACTCACCATCCTGACTTGGAATTATATCGCCATTCCTTCACTGTCGCTGGGTCAAAATCTTGGAACTCCCTCCCTAACAGCACTGTGAGTGTATCTATGCCACATGGACTGCAGCAGTTCAAGAAGGCAGCTCACCACCACCTTCTCAAGGGCAATTAGGGATGGGCAATAAATGCTGGCCCAGCCAGCGAAGCCCACATCCCGTAAACGAATTTTAAAAAATCAGGTCCGCCGGTCCGTCTACTCAAGATGAGGAAATGCAGGCTGTCGATTGCACATCACAAGCCTAATTTTGTAAAGCGGGCCAAAAACAGGCATTAAACTGGCAATTGCAAGCGCAGTGGGACTAATGTCCGTTTCAGGCATGCCTAAGGAGCAGCTCTGACCAAAATGGCAGACAGCACATCTCCAGCACCTGTTATGCACCTATAAGGATGGGTTCAGCGTAGCCCACATTCTGGGTTGCAATGATAAGGCCTGTAGAAATGCAAGAGTTTCTGGTTTGATGAACCGTAAAGCAGTAACGTTGTACACAATGCCTCTTCATACCAAATCTAGATTCTCAATAAAGGATTCAAACAGAGGATTTAAATTCAAGGATGAATTACTGCCGGGAGTAGTGCAACTCAATGTTATGTACTGGTGCTCCTTGCTCCTTGTATCCTGTCCACTGTTTAGAGTTGCTCGTTTTCCACAAAGGCCAATGTAACACGGTCGCATTAATAAAACTGAAAATCATCTCAATTGCAGTTTTAAAGGCTGCCAGGGGAAATCGCTTAAAAATCACACTGCAACAATGATTCAGCAAGTGGATTAACCCGTTCCATTTAAGGGGTTTGTGTCTTTTTTGTTAAGCTAAAATGTTTTCTCCATTTGGAAACAGCTTAGCTTGAACTGTAACTTATTTGCAGCACTTGCAGAAACGTCACAGCTGAGAGAAATATAACAACAACTCAGGCGGGGATTTTACGGCCCTGTGGTGGAAGGACCCAGCACAGGGGGATGCGACGGCCCAGCCAAAAGTCCATTGACCGTCGGTGGGACCGGACGATCCTGGTGATGGATAGGGCCAGAAAATCCTGTCTATAGCGTTTAGAGCTCGATATTTCCTGAATAGTTTTAATATCTGGGTTAGTTATTACGGCTGATGGACTGTTGGCATACAGTCACTGGAGGGATAAGAGTTTTTCTCATTACTTTGGTCAGTCCTTAACTGGGGAAATCTCATGCACAGTCATGGAGGCTTTTTTTAATAGAAGATTCTCACCAAGAATTATAAAACGTTAAAATGTCTGTGTCAAAAAGGCTCTTTTATTATATTCAGTGCCCCTTAGTGAGGCATTATTCACTTAAATTTGTTCCAGTGTTTGGCGTACCTTAATGAGGTTCAAACTAGCAAGTACGCACAGCTTATTCTTGGCTGAAATTAATTGAACGCTTAATGACTCTATAACTTGGAAATTTAACATTGATGCTAATGCAAATGGTTAATGGATATTATTTGCCAGTGTCCTCCTTTTTAAAAATTCATCAATGGAGTGTGAGTGTCGTTGGCAAAGCCAGATCTATTGCCCGTCCTTAATTGCCCTTGAGATGAGAAGGTGGTGGTGAGCCGCCTTCTTGAGCTGCTGCAGTCGGTGTGATGCAGGTACACCCGCAGTGCTTTTTTCTGTAGTGGTTTGATACAACAGAATGGTTTGCTAAAAGCCATTTCAGAGGGCGGTTATGTGGATCTGGAGGCCCATGTAACCAAGACCAGGTAAAGAAGGCAGGTTTCCTTCCCTAAAGGGCATCGGTGAACCAGATGGGTTTTTACAACAATCCACTGATTTCACGATCAGGTGGTGGGTTAGTGGTAATGTCACTGGACTAGTAGCCTAGGCTAATGTGCTGGGGGCATGAGTTCAAATCCCACCATAGCCGTTGGTAGAATTTGAAAATAAATCTAGAATATAAATCTAGTCTCGGTAATGGTGACCATGAAATTATCATCAATTGTCTTTAAAAACCCATCTGGTTCACTAATGCCCTTTAGGGGAGGAAATCTGCCAACCTTACCTGGTCTGGCCTGCATGTGACTCCAGGCCCACAGCGATGTGGTTGTCTCTTGGCCAAGCAAGCCACTCGGTTCAAGGGCAAATAGGGATGGGTGCCACATGCTGGCCCTGCCAGCAACACATACACCCCATGAATGAATAAAGATGAAACAATATAAGTCCCCCCAGCTGCATGAACTTGTGTCTCTGGAACATTATGAATGGCCTTCTATGCTACTGCTACCTTGCCCTTTCCTGGGCCATATATGCCTCTTGGCTGATATAATTTATAATTATTATTTTGCTCTCTTTGCTGCCCTCTCTGTTTGGGAGGTGTAAATAAAGTTAGTTCAATAATAGCTGCCTGCAGTTGCATGTGTTAGTCTTAGTGCAATATACAACAAAGACTGCTCACTTTAAACGCGGACACTCTCGGTGGTAGAGGCTGTATTAAGCGGCAAAGTAAATTGTTGGTCAATTCATGAATCTTCGGAGAAACGCAGCAAAAACATTTCATTGGGAGCAAAATAAAAATGACAAGGTTAAAATACCTAAATAAAAGTTCCAGGGTTTTGCCCATGACCTTGATCCAAATAAAAATGCATGAAGAGAGGGATCTGAAAGCTGGAGAGAAGAGTGTGTGACCAAAGGGATGACTCTGCACCAGCCGCCAGGTTACATTTTGCCCATTACTGCGGTTTTGACAGTCTGTCAGTAATTGTTGAAAATGCACTGCTTCAGATTAAACACTGACCAAAGCAGTTTTTTTCTACTAGTCTAGACATGTTGATATTTCCACTCAATTCCAAATCAGAAACCCCAAGTAATGATAAGCATCAAGTGCAATCACATGAAGATAGCTTTGGTTGTGAATAATTTAGTCTGCTTACTGCAGCCTCCCATAAAAATCATTAAAGCCCAATAGCAGCATGGTGATAGGCCAAAGATAAATGAAACAGCTGTAGATACTTTCCCTCTCTCTCTCTCTATCTCAACACAATGTGCTTTTAATCATTTTGAGAAGCTATTTTTGGAAACCTGGAGAAATATCTTTACACCGTGTTATTTTTCTGTATTACAATCCTTCCAAATCACACAGTGCCCTGTGACTAATGTCCATAAATGTTCCGAACTCATGATCCTAGAACAGTTAGATTAATGAGAAATCGTCTTTAAATAGTCAGACAGGGAAGGTTCCTTGTTATAGTGAAATGCTGCTCTGAGAATCTGGGAAAAGTTTTGCCTTTCCAAACATTTCAACAGAACTTCCCAAGTTAGGAAATTGCGCAGACTTCACTTGTCACAATGAAGTAGACTCATTTTTTAAATTAGTCGAGTGCGCACTGGCTGGCAATGCTGAAAATATTTTCCATCCGTGGAACCTCCATTATCTGCCCCCTGGTTACCTGCCAAAGGCTTCACTGCAGGATGTTGTTTAAGCTGCAGTCTTAATCCCCTCTTGTCTGACATTAATGTAGCTTGCAGACCAAAAAAAACGAATGCTGATTCTGTTTGCCTTGTTAGAGAACTTGCATTTATATCACACCTTTCATGACCCCAGGGCATCCCAAGCTCTTTACAACCAATACAACACTTTTTAGAAACGCCATTGCTCTTGCGATGTAAGCAACCCAGCTGCCAGTTTTGTGCACAGCAAGCTCCCACAAACAGCAACGCGATAATGACCCAATAATCCGTTTTTGTGATGTTGATTGAGGGGTAACTATTGGCCTGGACACCGGGGATAACTGCCCTGCTCTTCTTTAAATTGTATCATGGGATCTTCTTACATCCGCCTGAGAGCTTAACATCTCACGAGAAAGAAGCAGCTCCGACAAACAGCACTCCCTCGGTATACTGGAGTGTCAGCCTTGATTCAGTCCTTAAGTCTCTGGGGTAGGACTTAAACCCACAACATTCTGACCCAGGAGCAAGAGAGCTATCCCGTGGGATATGGTTGCTTCAAAGACGTGAGCACTTAGAGTATTTTATGGGATCAAAGTCAATGTTTCTGAGTGAATTAAAGAAGTAATTTTAGGAGATTCAGTTCTCAACATCCAGCTCCAGTAGGGGTGGGTGCACTGCCGCTTGGAAGGATGATTTCCTAGAGCTTTTGTGCTCTCCACTGTCATGCTCAGTAAGGGCATGTCCTATTCACAACTTTTATAACATGTACTGAACTCAGTGTGGAATCTTCTGGAACTGACTTTTCATTTAAAAGTGGACAATAGAATGCTGCAAAAAGATGGCCACCGAGGGTCACCTGACTTGGTCTGTGGGTTCAAAACTACCACATTGTTTCGAAAGGTCAAAGGACACATTCCAGACGAAGGAGGCGTCACCACCAATCTCCTGAGACCATCCAAACTGTATTTCCTGACTTGAATGGGCCATTCTGAAACCAAGATGGTGATTGTCTCAACTCCCCCTAGGGTGAATGTCTGCAAAACATAACCTAGGTTGTGGTTAATCAACTTAACCCCAACCCCATATTTGGAAAAGAGACTATGAAGGGCAGCATGGTAAGGCAGGCGTGTTGGTGTCCCTATTTAATCTCTCAGTGCTGTCTGCAGAAGACACAGCAAAGGCAGAAGTAGGAGAAAGGGGAGCAACACCTACGCCTTAAGAACTAGAGACTGTAGCATTGTAAGGTCTCCAAGCCTGTTCCTTTTCGAGTCCACCAAATCAGCAAAACACCTCCTGGTGATGAAACTACAAGTGACTAACTTTGTGGCCTGCAGAAAGCCCCTTTCTTCAAGAGAATCCTGGAATGTCTTTGGTATCCAACTTACGCAATTGAATCCATCTAGACCACACTTCAGGAGCAAATACATCTTCTTAATCAGACCTTCAATGTGTGCTTCCCAAGATGAGCCAATCACATGAAATACAAACTATTTCATTTGTTTATAACTTATAAAAGTGCACTATTCTCTTTAACTGTTCTTTTCTTGAGTGTGTGTATGTGTGTGTGTGTGTGTGAGTGGGCAAGTGAGTGAGTGAGTGATGTAGCGCTAGTTTTTCAGGATGGACGTGTGAATAAATAACCCTCTTCATTTAAACGAAAAATGATTGGTGCTGGTTTCGCAAATTGTCCACACATTCAGGGGTTAAGAAATACACACATCTTCTTTTCGGAAAGCCTGCTGATTATGGACAGTCAGGAAGGGAACAGGGGTTTAGGTAGTTCTCTCTCACACTGTCCGTAACACCCCCAATACCTGCAGTGAAACCGTGAAGAGGTGACTATTATAGCTCCACTTGGCTCAGTCCAGTCAATGCAGATTGTAAATTTTCTGGATTTATGACCATTTTTCGCCACAGTTTCATAGACTGAAATATAATGGGGAATGTGTTAAAGTTCATGAGTCCAAAATAATCGATTAAAGTAAAATAAACTCTGTTCTTTTTGATGCTTTTGCTTCTTAGATTAAAACAATCAAGAGACCCCTTCTTTATCATCGTGTACTGAATTTAGTGTCGGTCACTGAAGTGACTGCCCTGCCACTGATGAAAATGAGAGCAGAGGAGAAATTTATTTAGCATGTACCAGAGGTTAGAGGCCCAAGACTAGTCCAACATTGGGCCTCGGGCGTTATTGGAATAATTCCGGCAAGCTGCATTGGCCTGTCGTGTCTCTGAGGCAGACCCACCAGCTTCATCATGGACCAGTTTGGAATGGGCTACCCAGTGGAGCAGAAGCCCTCCTGTAGGTCTGGGAGGGGAGGGAAGAGGCAGGGTGGCAGTGACAGGCTGGCACTGGCCTGCAGGACTGCTATGCAGGCAGGAAACACTCCTGAAGTTAAGTTAACTTCCCTTCCTTTCCTTGACCTCTCTGTCTCAATTTCTGGTGATAGACTGTCCACCAATATCCATTACAAGCCTACCGACTCCCACAGCTACCTTGACTACAGCTCTTCATACCCCGCTTCCTGTAAGGACTCCATCCCATTCTCTCAGTTCCTTCGCCTCCGTCGCATCTGTTCTGATGATGCTACCTTCAAAAACAGTTCCTCTGACATGTCCTCCTTCTTCCTTAACTGAGGTTTTCCACTCACGGTCGTTGACAGGGCCCTCAACCGTGTCTGGCCCATCTCCCGCGCATCCGCCCTCACGCCTTCTCCTCCCTCCCAGAAACATGATAGGGTCCCCCTTGTCCTCACTTATCACCCCACCAGCCTCCGCATTCAAAGGATCATCCTCCGCCATTTCCGCCAACTCCAGCATGATGCCACCACCAAACACATCTTCCCTTCAACCCCCCTGGCGGCATTCCGTAGGGATTATTCCCTCCGTGACACCCCTGGTCCACTCCTCCATCACCCCCTACTCCTCAACCCCCTCCTATGGCACCTCCCCATGCGAACGCAAGATATGCAACACCTGCCCCTTCACTTCCTCTCTCCTCACCGTCCAAGGGCCCAAACACTCCTTTCAAGTGAAGCAGCATTTCATTTGCATTTCCTTCAACTTAGTTTCCTCTACATTGGAGAGACCAAATGCAGACTGGGCGACCACTTTGCAGAACACCTTCAGTCTGTCTGCAAGCATCACCCAGACCTCCCTGTCGTTTGCCATTTTAACACTCCACCCTGCTCTCTTGCCCACATGTCTGTCCTTGGCTTGCTGCATTGTTCCAGTGAAGCTCAACGCAAACTGGAGGAAAAGCACCTCATCTTCCGACTAGGCACTTTACAGCCTTCTGGACTGAATGTTGACTTCAACAATTTTAGATCTCAAACTCCCTCCTCCATCCCCACCCCCTCTCCGTTTCTTCCCCCTCCTCCTTGTTTTTTCCAATAATTTATATAGATTTTTCTTTTCCCACCTATTTCCATTATTTTTAATGTATTCCACCGATCATTTATCTATACCTTTTAGGCCCTTTTAGTCTTATTTCACCCCACCCCCACTAGAGCTATCTGTACCTTGCTTGTCCTGCTATCCATTCTTAATTAGCACATTCTTTTAGATAATATCACCACCTTCAACACCTCTTTGTTCTTTTGTCTGTGACATCTTTTGGTTATCTCCTCCTATCACTGCTTGCTTGTCCCAACAACCACCCCCCCCACTTCTCTCTCCCCCCGCCCCTTAAACCAGCTTATATTTCACCCCTCTCCTATTTTTACTTAGTTCTGTTGAAGGGTCATGAGGACTCGAAACGTCAACTGTGCACTTCTCCGCTGATGGCGCCAGACCTGCTGAGTTTTTCCAGGTAATTTTTATTTTTTGTTTTAAGTTAAGAAAAATTGTGCCTTTCTGTTAGTGGCCACTCCTGCATAGATTCAGTAGTTTGCCTTATTGTGCACCTCAACCACTAAATCTGTAATATAAGGTGCCCTTTTTAAGGCGTGAAATACCTATTGATAAACGTTTTGCACATGCCGCAATCTGCCAATGTTACAGCCCAGAGGTCACAGAGAAATTGGGGTGGCAGTGGGTTTTCACAGAATAACTTGAGCTGTCTTTTTTAATGTGCTTAACTGGACAGGGTGTCATCGTATTCTCTCAAAAACGCCAACAGCTGTGAGAAACAGGTCAGTGCGTCTGTCCACTGCAATCTCTACAAATCCTGTGCAATGCTTTAGGGTGAGTAGGAAGGGCCGAAATATTGGAAGGCCAAAAATAGCAACTGCCCTTTAAAGGGGAAGGATGTTCCCTCTTGTATATTTCTAACAGTTCCCTACACAGCCACAGCCAGCAAAACACTAAAACCCCAGCACGCACAATGCCACACAAAGATCTACAGTCTTGCCAAGACATTCTGCATGTCTGTAAGGTATTATGTAAAGTACTTTTTTATGAACACAATATAAACTGAGTGGATCTAGCATGTAGATGCATATTATAGTTAACTACAGACACTGCTGAGCTAGGTGACATTGTAGGATGATTTGCAGAATTTTATAAACCAAAAATAAAACACCATTAGCCGTTTGAAGTAATCTCCCATGTCAGGGAGAGATATGCGCTCTGCGCCGTTACTGGCTGGGATGCGATGTCACAGGATAGTAGCAGTTCTCTGACATTAACTACAGGTTTCAGTAGCTGGGTCTGTATTTTCCTGCCTCCCTGTTCAGCCTCCTTCTGGCTGCTGATTGCAAATCTGTAGCTACCAACCAATGAATCACACAGCCTCTGCAGAGCTCAGTGAGACAGCCTCTCCCCACCACTTAGTCTGATCAATATATGCAAACACTCTAGTGCTCGCTATTGTCCTGAGATTGGATCCGCGCTCTGTTGCAGAACGATTAAGATTAGCCTACAGATGGAGGTCATTTGGCTTAACGGCTTTGTGCCAGTGGTAGCACTTCACATCGACCTAATCTCATTTGCTTTCCAAAATCCTTTTACGTTCTTCCCTTTCAAGCGCTTAGGCAAATGTGTCAGCTGTGGCTCGCCTCTGATTCGCAAGGTTCTGGGTTCAAGTCCCACTCCAGCGCCTAAGCACAAAAAAATCAAGGCTGTAATTCACGGCAGTAATGAGGGGGTGCAGCACTGTTGGAGGTCACACCGTTTGGGTGAACTGTTAAACTGAGACCCTGTCCGCCTGCTTGGGTGGATATGAAAGATTGTGAGGAGCCGTTTCAAAGGAGAGCAGGGGTGTTAATCCCGGGTGCTCTGCCCTAATATGTATCGCTCAGTCAACATCACCAAAAAACTGATTACCTGACCGTTATCAAATCGCAGCTTGTGGGATCTTGCTGTGCGCAGATTGGTGGCTGCGTTTCCAACGGTACAACATGTCAAAAGTACTTCTTGGATTGCAAAGTGCTTTTGAGATCTTCGATGACCTTAAAAAGCATGATACAAATTCAAATCTTTATTTTTATTTCCCTCTTAACGATGCTGCGGTAATGCATTTCGTGTTTTAATAATAAATTGGGTGGGATTTTCCAGTCCCACCGGTGACAGGCGGCGCTGTGGGCGGGATGGGAAAACACGGAGAGCGCCCGAAAGCCGACCGACTGGGTGTGGGGATAAAATTCTTCTAACTTCAACCTCCCCTTTCCCGCTAATGTACAGGGGCTTTTGCCCCAAACCCACAAGTGTGGATCTGTGATCATGAGATAAAGATGCCCCAGAACCCCTAACCTCAACATCGAAGAAATAAACGTTGACTCGTCTTTTCAGGATGGGCAACAAGTGCTGCCCTTGCCATCGGCGCTCACATCCCATGAAAGAAGGAAAAAAAGAAATAAGCCTGGCTGGGGCTTGTTGTCATCCGCTTCCCAAAGTGTTGGCGAGTGGTATTTCCCTCCAACTTAGTGTGTTTCGCAATCACAATGGCCTGAATTGTGCACTTGTCAGGCCCACGATGTCGGCAGGTGCTGGAGCGGATGTAGGGTCCGCTCCTGGGCGAGATCGCATTGGCCACTCGATTTCACGCCGGTTGGCCAATTAAAATCCCCCTAACGTGAAACGCGGCCAGAGTCGGCCAGGAGAAGGTTGCGGGGGGTGGGGTGGACGGGGGGTGGACGGGGGGGAGGGGATGGGAACAAGTTGGGCGCCAGGTCCAATGGGGACCCGGCAGGGCTTTAAAGACTCTGCGGGCAGCACCCTGAAGGCTGCCTGGAGTTGCGGGGAAGAGTCTGCGGGAGCGTTCTCACAGGATCAAAGAAGAAATATCTGCAGCGCTAATGGCCTCAGCACGGACATGGAAGGCGGGAAAGCAAGTCCAGTAGGCACTCTCCCCACCCCCCTCCCTTTCACAGATGAGTGCCTGCGCATCGGCATAGAAGAGGTCAGTGCCAGGCATGACTTCCTCATGCCAAGGAATGGGAAGAGGAGGCTACCGCATGTCACAAAGAAGGCATGTGCAAGATGGCCGCCCAGCTCAGTGTGCATGACCTGGTGCACCAAACACGATCCAACGATCTTCTGCAATCGGTAAGGGTGAGTACCGAGCTGGCATGGAAACGTGTGGAGGTGTGTATTTGCGTGGCTGTCCCTCATCACCCTCGGGGGTGTAAGAGTGTGTGTGCCAACTTGCACTGAAGCCTGTGCCAGCCAAGGCTGAGAGATCTGACCGCCAAGCCCGAGTGCATTGAAGGGTGAGGTGTGCCACTCTGCTGCACCCTGCAACCTGGTTCTCGGTGGGGTGGGGTGGGGTGGTGGTCCAGGCTGGAATGGTGCTGCAGGGAGAGAGAGCATTAATAATAGAATCTGTTCTTCCCGTTCAGGAGAAGAGAAGCAATAACAAGGCAGAGCGCCAGACAATGGGCGGTGGGCAGTCCAGTCTCCTGGTACCCAGACATTACGAGATGGGCACCCTGTAGCCAGAATGTCACCCCGGAGCTCGTTCCATCGGACGTGTTGAGGTAGGGGTTTCTGAGGAAGGTAACAGTGCACATAGACAAGACTGGCAGGGAGAACAAAAATCATAGGGTCTTCTCAGCTGAAAGGGAAATTTCAAAGCACCAGGTCCTCCAGTCAAGATAGTGCCATGCTGCAGTTCTCCATTGCCTCATCAGCCCGCCCAGCACGCCCATTGCCTATGTGATGATTGAATTTACTGACATGTTCTCTTCCTCCAGCAGATGCTCCATCCACGAGAGGCTCCCAGGACCCCGAGGACCCCCTTTTCTAAATTGATTTACAGGATGTGGGCATCATTGGCTGGGCCAGCGTTTATTGCCCATCCATAGTTGCCCCTGAGAAGGTGGTGGTGAGCTGCCTTTTTGAACCACTGCAGTCCATGTGGTGTAGGTACACCCACAGCGCTGTTAGGGAGTTCCAGGATTTTGATCCATCGACAGTGAAGGAACCGCGATATATTTCCAAGTCAGAATGGTGAGTGACTTGGAGGGGAAATTCCAGGTGGTGGTGTTCCCATCCATCTGCTGCCCTTGTCCTTCTAGATGGTAGTGGTTGTGGGTTTGGAAGATGCTGTCTTGGTGAATTCCTGCAGTGCATCTTGTAGATGGTACACACTGCTGCTACTGTGCATCGGTGGTGGAGGGAGTGAATGTTTGTGGATGTGGTGCTAATCAAGCAGGCTGCTTTGTCCTGGATGGTGTCAGGCTTCTTGAGTGTTGTGGGAGCTGTACTCATCCAGGCAAGTGGAGAGTATTCCATCACACTCCAGACTTTTGCCTTGTAGATGGTGGACAGGCTTTGGGGAATCAGGAGGAGATGAGTTACTTTAGCCCCAGAGGAGGACACATTCACACCTGCACCCGTGTCATGCCCCCTCTCTGAAGCAGGCACTAGCGCATTGGCACAACTCGTTGTGGATAGTGGGGAGGGTATGGCATACCCACATGAGGAGCTGGTGGAGGCAGAGTGACCAGGGCACTGGCAGTCGGAGGGCTACTGGAGACCTGGACCATGCTGAGCCTGAGGGAGATGATGAGCCTCTGGAGTTGTCAATCATGTGGCAGATGCTGGGTGTCCAGCAGATGCACAGAAAGATCTAGTGGAGATCCCTGAGGGCCTATGGACCATGGTGTCTGTCATGGAGGTGTCCATGCTGAGTGTGAGCACTGCGTTGACTCTGAGCACTGAGCGCACTGCCTCCTCCACTGGGAGAGTGATACCTCTCATGGAGAGGCAGCTCCAGGAACAGACTCAGGGGTTCCTGGGGTTGCACTCGGAGCTGCAAGCCCTCACACAGGCAATGATGTCAGGAGGTCACTGCCAATGTGAGAGGTCGATGAGGCACTTAGTCACTCTGCTAGGTGCCTAATCATCAATGGTGAGCAGGGAGGTTCAAACAAACCTCACGCTGGTGGATGAGCTGAATGTCATCTCTGCGGGTTCCTCTCAGGGCGGCCTGGAGGAGGGCAGCAGCTCCTCCATCCCTCTGCCAGTGACCGTTGCACCCAATGAGGCTGCAATGACTGAGGAGTGCCCAGCCATGGCACTGTACACTCCCTCCCAGGCGGAATCTGCTCAGGTTCCACCGGTCAGGGGATGACCGCCAAGGTCATGAGGGCCCAAACGACAGCGGAGTCAGCAGGGCTGCCTCCAATGCCACTGCCAGTGAGGGGATAGGGGAGTCACCAAGATGCAGTACCCGCAAACATAAGCTTGAGGCATCTTGAGCACAACAGGGGCTTCTCACAGGTGACATTTCCATTCATATTTCAAAACTCTCTTGTTGGTGTGAACATTAACACAGGAAAATGTTCTGCTTGTTTCTTGTTTCTTTGAATATTACATAAACATTGATTTTGTAGTAATGGCCTAAGTGTGTGATGGTTCTTATAGGTGCAGCGGGTGCAACAGGGGCTTTGAGCTTTATTGCATAGGCTGCGGTTGGAATTTGGGGTCTTGGGTTTGGGCATCACAAACGTCTTGTATGGAGGCAGCACACTTGGCGTGAGCTGGAATCGATGCCATGGCAGCCTAGCTGAAGGTGCATATTATCAAGGCCTCCCTGAGGTCCCTGCCTTCCTGAAGGTTCCTGGTGTCTGCCTTCACATCCTCACCCTGCTCCTCATCAGCCCATCAGTAGATTCATCCTCCATGGCATCTGGAGCTGCCTCGCAATCCTCAGCCTCCAGTGGGCCCCCCTTGTCAGAGCCAGACTGTGCAGAGCGCAGCAAGCAACAACTACAAGTGGCACGTGCTCTGGAGGATACTGCAGTGCCCCCCCCTGATCGATCCAGGCATCTGAACCTCATCTTCAGCAGCCCAATGGTCCTCTGCACCACTGCCCTTGAGGAGGCATGACTCCTGTTGTACCTCTCCTCCACCTCTGTCCCTGCACGCCGGAGCGGAGTCATGAGCCACCTTTTCAAGGGATGGACCTAGGAGCCATCCACCCAAACGAGCAGGAGCGACAAACAGCCTTGGCACTTGTGAGTGTTGCAGGATCATGTGCCAGGGTCACGGGCACAGGCCTGTAAGACCCGTGTCTTGTGGTCACAGACAATCTGAACGTTCGTGGAGTGGAAACCCTTCCAGTTCACAAAGGCAGCCGGCTCACCAGCAGGCCCCTTTATGGCCATGAGTGCCATCAATGGTGCCCTGGGGTAAGTGTGCAATCGCCGTGAAGGACCTGGCTCACTCAGCCTGGCTGACCTCTTCCGTCCGGTAATGGATGAACGTCATCATCAATCTGAAGAGAGCTTGATGCAACCGTGGGCAGCAGATTGGGACACACCACATAGACCACACCCCACTGACCCCTGGAAAGAACTGGTGGTGTAGAGGTTGAGAGCCACTTTGGCCTTTGGAGCCACTGGCAAAGAGTGCCGCACAGTTGGAGGTGATCTCAGGTCCAATCATCTGGCATATGGTGGTGACAGTGTCCCTCGAGAGACAGAGCAATCTTCGGCACATGTTGAGATAGTTGGAACGTGGCCTGTACAGTCTGGCTGCAGACTAGAGGCGTCTCCTGTGGACCCTTCCACCTTGCACTCCCTGCTGGCCCTGCACCCACTGTGCCTGCGCCTCTCCTCCCATAGACCATAGCCCTGGCATGCTGCCTGCAGTCACCTGGCCTCCTCTCCCTCCTGGCCCTCTCTTCCTACTTAGAGGAGATCCCAGCAGCTGAGTATACAATCCCCATGATCAGAAATGCACAAGGCACTATCTCATGCACCTAAGAGTACACGCTGCTGAAATCTTCAGACAAAGATGGCAAGAAACAGTATTCTCAAAGAAAACTATCTACACATGGAATGCATCAGAAATGACAGAGAAACCTCTCAAATCGCATACATTTCACAGCAAAAAACTCTAACCTAAAGAGACGGAGCCTTTTCTCCGGAGGTCTTTATCCCACCCCCGGATGAGAGCTGGAGGAAAACGTGTTGGCTGCCTGCTCATGTTGCCTGTGCGACCACCGCAAAATCGCACGGACGACATAACATTCCTAACAATGGGTAAATTAATGGCCTTAATTTGTCTTTTAAGTATCGGCGGGCGCACTTCCGACTCCTGCGCACTGACCGTGATATTGCTCACGTGCGCGATGACATCGGGAAGCTTGCCCAACGTCTTCTCGCGCATTTCGGGTCGGGCGCGAGGCCATTTTCCTCTTGTAAAATCCTGGCCAATATCTCCACTTCATAACCTGGAGGCAATGCCCAAAGCCAAAATGGTGCGTAAAATATCCAGTGAACCGTTTAATAGTGTCTGACAAAATCATCTGATTGCCGCTAGACACATGAGGACCTGCGTTCCTCTAATTCTGGTCTCTTGAGCATCCCCAGTTTTAATCGCTCCATCCTTGCTGTGTCTTCAGCTGCCTGGGCCCTGTGCTCTGAAGTTCCCTCCCTACATCTCTCCATCCCTTCACCTCACTTTCTTCCTTAAAACTTACCTCTTCGACCAAGCTTTTGGTCATTTGCCCTAATATCTCCTTATGTGGCTTGGTGTCTAACTCCGTTTTATAACGCTCCTGTGAAGCACCTTGAGGAGTTTTATTATGTTAATGACACTATATTATTGTTACTGCAACATGTGTGGATTCCCACCATTCCAATTTATCCTTTGACTTGTGCTTGTCTTGGGCATGAATGGTAGTTTGTCCTTCCAATGTCCACAATAAAAGGAGCAATGTTCCAAAACTAAGCAGCAAGGCAGTGGGTATTGCAATACTTATAAAGTCATAAAACAAAAACAGAATTACCTGGAAAAAACTCAGCAGGTCTGGCAGCATCGGTGGAGAAGAAATCAGTTAACGTTTCGAGCCTTCACGGCCCTTCGGCAGAACTTATAAAGTCATGTTGTCTTTTCTACATTTCACAGGATTAGTGCACAGAATATAGGTTTCCCATGCAACCGCAGAAGGTGCAACACCTGCCCCTTTACTTCCCCCCTCCTCACCGTCCAAGGGCCCAAACACTCCTTTCAAGTGAAGCAGCATTTCACTTGCACTTCCCTCAATTTAGTCTACTGCATTCACTGCTCCCAATGCGGTTTCCTCTACATTGGAGAGACCAAACACAGACTGGGTGACCGCTTTGCGGAACACCTTCGGTCTGTCCGCAAGCATGACCCAGACCTCCCTGTCGCTTACCATTTCAACACACCACCCTGCTCTCATGCCCACATGTCCATCATTGGCCTGCTGCATTGTTCCAGTGAAGCTCAACGCAAACTGGAGGAACAACACCTCATCTTCCAACTAGGCACTTTACAGCCTTCCGGACTGAATATTGAGTTCAACAACTTTAGATCATGAACTCTCTCTTCCTTCCCCACCCCCTTTCTGATCCCCTTTTTCCAATAATTTATATATATTTTTCTTTTCCCACCTATTCCCATTATTTTTAAATGTATTTCCATCCATTGTTTTATCTTTACCTTTTAGCCTATTTCGATTCCCCCCCCCCCAACCCCACCTCCACTAGGGCTATCTGTCCCTTGCTCGTCCTGCTTTCCACCCTTAATGTCCCCATTAGCACATTTCTTAGCTAATATCACCACCATCAACACCACTTTGTCCTTTTGTCTATGACATCTTTTGGTTATCTCCACCTATCACTGGCCCTCTATCCAGCTCTACCTGTCCCACCCACCCTTAAACCAGCTTATATTTCACCACTTTTCTATTTTTCCTTAGTTCTGATGAAGAGTCATTCGGACTCGAAATGTTAACTGTGTTCCTCTCCGCAGATGCTGTCGGGCTTGCTGAGTTTTTCCAGGTATTTTGCTTTTATCTTAGGTTTTTCTTTATTGCATTTCTTCCTCCAATATGGTAGGTGGCAGTAATACACCAAAGAGGTGGGAATTTGCCAGAAATCATTAGAAGAAGGAAAAGAGGTGGTGGGAATGATGTAGTGTGAGAGTTGTGACCGACCAAATTTCTCATGGCCAACCCTGGCGCATTTTCTGGGGTTACACTGTCTTTTAAAGGAGAGTGCATTTTTGGTTTGCTGCAAGAGAATGGATTGGGGGAGTGAGCAAGTGGCAAGGTTTCATCTGCCAAAGTGGTGGTGCTGGAATGGGAAGTGGGGAACAGAAGGTCTACCCAGGGCACCATCTCCATCGGGAAAGAGTCTGGGTTTCCTGGGCAGGGATGGTGTGGAACTCATCAACCAGAAGACTGTAGCTCCAAAAAGGTCTGAAGACCTGGCAAGATAACCCAAGATATGGCTGCCAACATTGTCCTCTACCAAGCCAATGAGTAAGGCATGCATGTCCATAGAATGCCCATTCTAGCAGTGACTAAGGACAAGTCTACTAACCACGTGCTGGTGTGAACAATCATCTAACAGAACTCAGATGAAGTATCTCATGACTCAAACTGCTGCTCTATAGGATTTGGGCTTTGGATTCAAATCTACAATAAGCTTCAACACCCTGGGGATCTGACGAAGATTGCTGCATATCTTTGCTTGCCTGGTCCCAAAGAGAACACTGAATTTGTTAAAAAAAAAACACTGTCGCTGGGCCAAAATCCTGGAGCTCCCTTCCTAACTGCACTGTGGGTGTACCTACACCACATGGACTGCAGCGGTTCAAGAAGGCAGCTCACCACCACCTTCTCAAGGGCAACTAGGGATGGGCAATAAATGCTGACTCAGCCAGCGAAGCCCACGTCCTGCGAATGAATAAAAAAGCATTTTTTTAATGTCGAGGAGCAGGCTACAATAGACAGAAATGAAGCTGCTCTTCCTCAGGGCACAGATGTCATATCCAGCCCAACTAGCCTTCGTTCCGAATGATAAAACACATGCCAAGAAGTGTGTAGGACCAGCCAGTCACAGATGCATCAGATGTGAGAACAGCTGGTGCAGGATAACTTAAGAGCCACCTCAGTCTCTCATAATTGACAGCTAACAGCCAGGTCCTTAAATTGTTGCTCCTGTTCAGGAAGCATCAAGAAGGAGCTCAAGATTAAGATGGAGGAGACCCACTCTCATCAGAGGGGAGCCCGTGCAGAAATCACTCAGCGCACGGCTCTATTTTGAAGAACTGAAGAAGAGTGGGGGGAGTTCTCCCCGGTGTCCTGGTCAGTCTTTATCCCTCAATCAACATTGCAAAGCACGAATTGTTTGACCATTATCACACTGCTGTTTGTGGGATCTTGCTGTGTGCAGCTTGGCTGCCATATTTCCTACGTTAAAACAGTGACTACACTTCAAAAAGCACTTCATTGGCTCGAGACGTCTGGTGGTTGTGAAAAGGCCTCCATAAATGCAAGTCTTTCTCTCTCTGTTTAGCCCTTGTAGGGCAGGTAATTGGATTCATATTATTGCTGGTGCAGAACTAGGTTCCAGCAAGCACCTCTTTCATCCTGCACCAGTTAAAACACAAAATGCTACCACTGAGTCAGTTTCAAAGCAACTGCAAGCATTAATTTCACACTGACTTGCCAAATGGCACTGGTCTCTGTCCGTTGCAGCTAGATGCCCTGGTACGCCTCCTATTCTTTAAGGATCTTCCTGTTGGGGCTGAAGCCTTGAAAGTGCAGTCAGTTTCTCTGT
The DNA here is from genome assembly GCF_964194155.1 of Cetorhinus maximus. Classification (NCBI taxonomy): domain Eukaryota; kingdom Metazoa; phylum Chordata; class Chondrichthyes; order Lamniformes; family Cetorhinidae; genus Cetorhinus; species Cetorhinus maximus. The sequence goes on from NC_135893.1 coordinate 7,143,694, forward strand.
GATATATTGGAAAAATTAACTACCCATCTGGCAACCTAAACATTTGCTTGATGTCCCGATCCAAAAGTGAAACAGAAAATCTGCTCAGGATAAAACATAAGAAAAACCTGAAAAGCTTGGGTTCCTGCAACAGCTTCCATATGTAGCTTACCACTAATGCCTGGTGTGATTGGACGGAACTCCTGCTGAGCATTGGGAAGTAGCTTTTGAGCATGAGAGCTATTAATTTGCATGCAGGCTGCATACAAATGCAGCTCAGATTGTTTGTGAGTAAATCACACAGGTGTAAAGCCTTGGGAAGGAATCCAACAAGATCCCAGTTCATAAAAATAGCTGGAAAAACTCAGCAGGTCTGACAGCATCTGCAGAGAGGGATGCAGTTCACGTTTCAGGTCCGGATGACTCATACGGAAGAATCACACGGACTCGAAACCTTAACTGTGTCCCTCTCCGCAGATGCTGTCAGACCTGCTGAGTTTTTCCAGCTATTTTTATTTTTGTTTCAGATTTCCAGCATCCGCAGTATTTTGTTTTTATATAAGATTCCAGTTTATTTATTTGTTCATGGGTTGTGGACATCGCTGGCTAGTCCAGCATTTAGTGCCCACCCCTAATTGTCCTTGAGAAGGTGGTGGTGAGCCACCTTTACTGTCCCACAAGTGCTCAGTGATTATTACGCTTTCCCTTGACGATAGCAGAGTGTTTTTTTTAATTCTTTCATGGGATGGATGGGTGCGTTCCTGGCTAGGCCAGCATTTATTATTCATCCATAATTGCTCTTGAGGACCGGGTGACTTGCTAGGCCATTTCAGAGGGCAGTTAAGAGTCAACCACGTTGCTGTGGTTCTGGAGTCACTTGTAGGCCAGTCTGGGTAAGACTGGCAGATTTCCCTTCTCTAAAGGAAGGGCATTAGTGGACCGGATGGGTTTTGACAACAATCGGTTCATGGTCATCATTAGACTTTTAATTACAGATCTTTTTTTATCGAATTCAAATTTCACCATCCGCCATGGTGGGATTTGAACCCGGGTTTCCGGACCATTACCCTGGGTCCCTGGATTACTAGTCCAGTGACAATACCGCCACCTCCTCTCAATATGTGTACCCTCAGAATGTATCTCTGGATGCCCAATTTCCCAAGGTCCCTGAATGCCCAAGGAATTGGGAATTTTAGCTGTTGACAATAAAAAGGTGGGCCAAGTCGATTCCATAAATTATTTTAATAGGGGGTTGGATAGGCACTCGAGTTTGAGGAACTTACAGAGTTACAGACAAAACGCAAGGATGCAGGGCTAAGCAGGACGTTCAAAAAAGTCTGCACACACACAATCAGCTGAATGGCCTCCTACTGTACTGCAGGCTTCAAGGGTTCTAACAAGACTGTCAAGTGGAAAACTAGACCTTTAGCCTCTGTCAAGTTAAATTTAGTAGGTGGCAGAGGAACTCATGTTGCTCTCAGTTTTTCTGTGCAGTCATATAGCAAAACTGAGAAGACGGTGAACACATCTCTTCGTCTTATGAAAAGTTGTGACAGACATCCTCCCCAGTCACCGGGGTTTCTCCCCTGGTCAATCCATTGCCGTTTTACTGCTTAGCAATAATCTTCCATCACTACAGGAGAACACCTGAAGCAGTTTGCTTCCTTATCTAGAATCGGTTGCGTTTCTAAAAGATTCCCTGAGTAGCAATGGTGAATTTAGTTCAAAAAAAAATGAAGAGTTGGCTGTGAAGCACTTAAGGATGCGCTGAGGACATGGAAAGGTCTATATAAATGCAAATCCTTTTTTTCAATTTTAGGTGTTATCATGCAGAAGACTTGTGTCCATAGGCCCCTGTCCTGATTCTAAGGACATTTTAGGCCTCTCTACATCTTGTTGCTGTTAAATCAGTGACTTGCTGCCAATTCATTAAAAATCAACGGAATTGAGGAATACTCAGCTTCATTCCTCTCTGCAGCTCATTTATGCTCATTTTTTTTTGGCCTTTTCTCTAATATTTTGAGGAGCTATTTATTAGTCCCATATCATACTTTAAAATGATTGGGAGAGCGAGTCCTCCTTAGGTTCAACGATGTTTATGCAAAGAGCAAAGAGCTTGTTGTGATTCCAACTGCACGGCAAACAGCAAAAGGTACATACATTTTGTTTTAAACAGGAAATATTGTGTTAGGGACAATCAGTGTGACAACCATTTCCTCTTCATGGTTGGTCTTGGCTTGAGTGTTCTTAATGAGTAAACACTTCTTTTCCCTTAATTTTCACAACTCTATGTTTTCCTTACAATATTCAACAGGTGTAGAATCATAGAATGATATAGCAGAGAAGGAGGCCATTCAACCCATCCTACTTGTGCTGGCTCTTGGTAAAGCTATCCAATTTATTGCACTCCCCCGCTCTTTCTCCATATCCCCAAAACTCTTTTTTTACCTTAATGGTCAACCTCCATCAGACAAGATATCAGCTCCACCTTAATGTGCGTGGGCATCTGTTGGCCTTTTGCCATTTTGGTAACTGATCCCATTTGGAGATTTGCTCGAGGTGTCCAATCATTGTGGTAATGCTACCACAGCTTGGAGTTTTTACAGCGGTATCCCTGCTAAAAATGCTGAAGGTTTAGTTTGGGACATGTTGTTGCAGGGGTAGGGGTTGGGGTGGGGTAGCTCTCTTAGAAAGCCAACACAGTGAGGGGCTGAAGGGGCTGTAATATTCTACAAACCCAATAATAAAGTTAAATCTCCAGTTTAACTTGCTACCACTGTACCTTTTCGTATCTTTCGGTGGAGTTGAGAAAATAGTTGCTCCTGTGCAATGTATATTGTAACACGAGCTGTTACCATTGCTAGCTATCTCCCTCTGGGTCTCTACGCTTAGCTGGTGGATGGGTATTTCTGTTGAATGAGAGCTCTTGCCACATCACTCTCTGTTTAAATCGAGAACCCTTGTGCTTTTGTGCCAAGATATATATTCCAGGATATATATTCCAAATATCCTTCTTAGACCTTGGGATCAAGGATAACTTGCGCATTGGATTTATCGGCCATCTCAGAACCCATGGGTTCTGAGATGGCCGATAAGTCCAATGCACGATCTGCAGACTCTGCCCCTTGCGGGGCAGGTAGAGCTTGAAGGGTTAAGTAAGTGGATTGTTTGGAGGTTTCTACGTTCCCTCCAATGCCTTAACTTCCCCTCTGTACGTTCCTGATGAAGTCTCTCAGTGTTCAGTGCCTTCCTGACTGAACCTTCTCCATTTTGATTGGTCACAAGTCAGGGTCCCCCATGAGTCAATGGGGATGTTTGATCTCTTCAGGGATGTGTCGAGGACATCCCTAAAGCGTTTATGCTGTCCTCCTGGATATTAGTCTAACATTGTACCACAATACACCCTTAGTAACTGATGCCATTTTGTGAACAATATTCTCTTTAATGGTTTCATGTGACTGTTAATTGTGTTAGTCAGCCAAGGTGCATTGGGTTCTATTTCGGGTGTGCTCTATGTTCATCACTTTCTTTATCCATTTAAACTTTTCATTCCAACCTTTCCTCTCTTCTTCTCACAAAAATACAATGGCCCAGATCTTCTGCAGGGCAGTGATCATTGTTGGATTGCCACTCCTCTTGAACTTATCACGTCTCGACGCTGCTCTGCATTTTTTGCTGGGACTTCCGAGGCTGGTTTCTCTGGAAAAAAGAGTGCAGTGTCCCCTGTAGAACTCGATCACAGCGCTATAGCATCGGGGGAAGACCAGACACGCTCCCTTTTTACGGCACTAGCTGCTGTATGGTAAGTTTAAATGTTAGCGAATGGATGAATGTTAATGAATAGGATGAATGAGTGAATGGTAGGGTGAGGTAAGTGGGTAGGGTGGCAGGTGGGGAGGGTGGCATGTGGGACAGGGTAGACGGGTCGGGTAGGGTTGTGGGTATTTGGGGGGGAATTCGGGGAGTTAATTGGGTGGCCCGAGGGGGTGTGGTCAGGTCAGAGGAGTAGTTTGGAGGATTGGGGGTTTGTTGGGTGGTCAGGGGTGCAGTTGGGTTGGGTCTGAATGATAGTCAGGTCGGGTCGGGTGATGTGGAAGTCAGGAGTTCAGGGCGTAGTCAGGTGGTTGGGAGGGTATAGTTGGGAGGTGGTCAAGGGGTAGCCAGGGGTTGGGGGGGTCAGTGTGAGCGATTGAGGAGTTGGTTGTGCAGTTACCCAGGAGTTAGGATTTTTCTGTCTAACGTTTCCTGGGTAACTATTCAGGTAAGTCCCACAGAACTATCCAAAGCCTCCAACTCCAACTCAGGTGCAGGGAAATTGCCCATCGGAAGTTCAGACTTGCTGGGCAATTCTCATGGAGGTCAGCATGTCAGGACTTCTGCAGGGTCCTGACACGCATCTTTGGTCATTTGTCCAGTCTCCGACGATCCAAAGGCCGGAAGATCTGGGCCAATGAAACAAAAGGAAAAGGGCAGAATTTTGCCCTTGATGGGCAGGCGGGCCCGACCGACTTGGCAACGGGCGGGCAGCCGATCGCCGCTGCCGAAACGGGCCCTGCCGCCATTTTAATTGGGTGGGCCAATTAAGGCCCCACCCAGCGGGCTGCCCAATGGGAAGCGCTATGCTGGGGGGGGGGATTCCCCAACTGTCAGAGTGCGCTCTTTCACACATGCGCACGAAAGAGCGCACATCTCCCTGGGGCTAAGAGCTGCCTCAGGGAGATCACTGAAAGGCAGTGACACATTAAAAATAGAAAAATAAAAAAATCATTAACATGTCCCCCTGTGAAAATGTCACACAAGATGGGACACGTTAATGAAATACACAAAAACTTTATAACAATTTTTAAATTCCAATATCAAACCTCATCCCGCTGGGGCAAAATCCTGGATGAGGTTTGTTAAAAAAAAAAATCACTTACCCGCCTGCCCGTTGGGCCCGTGCGCTGAGCCGAAGTTCGCATGGGCCCCTCAAAATCATCGACGATTGGAGAGTTAAGGGCCTTAACAAAGCCTTTAATTAATGGCGGGCGTGTGTCCCGCTGCATAGCGCGCCCGCCGGCTGAAATATCGCGATGCCGCGCGCTGACATCGGGACACTCGCGAGACGTCAGGGAGCGACATTTTAAGCGCTGGCGTGTGGACCCTGCCACCCACACGCCAGCCAGAAGATTCAGCCCAAAGAGACTGAATAACTGTCCAGTGATACTTGGCATGTTACTTCTTCTATTTTAAGATGGTTTAATAGGTTCACCTTCCACTAAAGAATGATTTGTATTTATATAACACCTTTAACATAAAGGAACGTCCCAAGGTGTTTAACGGGAGCGTTGTAAAGCGATTTGACACCAGGCCATATAAAGAGTTATTAGGGAGATGACCAACAGCTTGGTCAAACAGGTGGGATTTAAGGAGCATCTTAAAGGAGGAGGGAGAGTTAGAGATTTAGGGAGTGAATTCCAGAACTTAGATCCAGGTAGCTGAAGGTAAGGTCGCCAGTGATTGATTGGGATGCTCATGAGGCCAGAATCGGAGAAGTGCAGGTATTTCGGAGGGCTGTGGGCCCGGAGGAGGTTACAGAGATGGGGAAGGAGGTAAGGCCATGGAGGAATTTGAAGGTGGGAATTTTAAAATCTAGGGGTTGGATTTTTGGACTCGCTGGAGCAGGGATCAGAGGTGAGTGTGGTCAAAAATTAACCCCGCTGGCTGGTGTGTTGGTTCACTGGCCCCACCCCACCTGCAAGCTATTTTTGTGGAGATTGGGGAACCAACAGAGCTACCTTCCCACCCCCCTCCCCCAATTGCAGTCAGTCTTAAACCCTGAGTCATGTGGTTTAGAGACAAGAGTGATGAGAACTGGGCTACAGTGACATTATAATACAATGCAGTGATATCACCCATCTCAAATGTTCCATTCTCTCTGTAATTATTTACTTTAGGAGCATAGAAACAAAAATGGGCCATTTAGCCTTTAGAGCCTGTTCTGCAATTGGGTTTGCTTAATGAGTCAAGATCATTTTAATTTCATAAAAAAGGCAAATACTATTTGAATGTAAATAGTTTGCTGTTGAGATCACTAACAACCATAATCTTAAATATGCATCTGATACGTGTGTCAATGTCTAACTTTCATCGCTCCACTCATCAGAAATCACAGGACAAAGCAGCCCACATGATTGGCACTCCATCCACCACCTTAAACATTCACTCCCTCCACCACCGACGCACAGTAGCAGCAGTGTGTACCATCTACAAGATGCACTGCAGAAACTCACCAAGTTTCCTTCGACAGCGTCTTCCAAACCCACAATCTCTGCCACCTAGAAGGACAAGGGCACCGGACACATGGGAACACCACCACCTGCAAGTTCCCCTCCAAGTCACACACCATCCTGACTTGGAATAACGTCGCTATTCCTTCACTGTCGCTGGGGCAAAATCCTGGAACACACTCCCTGACAGCACTGTGGGTGTACCTACACCACATGGGCTGTAGTGGTTCAAGAAGGCGGCTCACCCACCACCTTCTCAAGGGCAATTGGGGATGGGCAATAGAAATTCTGGCCTAGCCAGTGGTGCCCACAGCCCATGAAAGAATAAAAAACAATGTCCAATGACCAAGCCAGTGCCAATCAATCGTAATCTTGAGTAGTTGTGAGGTTCAAACGCCACTCAGGGCTGGTATATCTGCTAGTTCCTGCAAATACCCCAAGCTGTTGTTTCAATGAGGTTGCACACAGCATTGAAAAGGACGCTGCCTCTATAAACTGTATCAAAGGCACTGTCTTTTCGGACTTATGCTGGGGACCTCCAGTAACTTTGGAAAGGACATCTGGAAGAATTCATGTCGGATGAGGCGATGGATAACATTCAATTAGTGTGAAACCGTACATCCATACTTGGTGAGTTGTTTGGACTATACAGTCACGAAGGAAATATCAGATTCCACAAAAGTTCTGTGTTATTGTGCATGAAATTCCTCTGTCCTAGAGTCCTCATACCACTGAGCACTGCTTGAATAAATGAACACAGCTATTATAACAGTCTGTTGACACGTTGCCAGTCAGTTCAACTCATTTTGGTATCTTATAATTAACTGTCTATGGCCAACTACACAGGAAAAGGAGTGAGCCTTTCGGCCCCTCAATCTTGTTGTGCCATTCAATTAAATCACAGCTGAACTGTATTTCAACTCCATCTGTAACCCATTTCTGTAACCATTAATAGACCAGTCTAACAAAAAAATCTATCAATGACAAAAGATTATCAACCTGAAACATTCACTCTGCCTCTCTCTCTCTCTCTCTCCATAGATACTACCCTGCTGAGTACTTCCAGCATTTTCTCTTTTTATTTCAGATTTCCAGCATCTGCAGTGTTTTGCTTTTGTAGAAGTTTATCAATCTTGGTTTTGAATTTTTCAAAAGACCCCCCCCCCCACCCCAGTCTCAACAGCTTTTTGGGTTCTGGATTTCCATGACCCTTAGTGTGAAGGAGTGCTTCCTGATACCACCCCTGAATGACCTGGTTGTAATTTGAAGGGTTTTTAAATATTCATTCATGGGATCTGAGCATCGCCGGCTAGGCCAGCATTTATTGCCCATCACTAATTGGCCTTGTTTTAAGGAATCACATTGCTGTGGGCCTGAAGTCACATGCAGGCCAGACCCCCAGGCAAGGACAGCAGATTTCCTTCCCTAATCAGTGGAACTCTTTCGAGTTATCAGCAGTCACAGATTGCAACTCTTTCGAGTACAATCACAGTTCTTGGTTTCCGGGAGTGGGACATGAACCCACAACCCTCTGATTCAAAGGCGAGGGTGCTATGAACTGAGCCACAGCTGACACCTCACTAATCAGTAGAAGGGGTACCAATCAAGCAGGGTGCTTTGTATTGAGCTTCTTGAGTGCCACAGACGGGTTTTTACAACAATCGGCAATGTGGTCCTGTTTTGTGGTCATCCAGATTTTTTAATTGGATTCAAATTTCACTATCTGCCGTGATGAGATTTGAACCCAGGTCCCCAGAGCATTACCCTGGGTCTCGGGAATACGAGTCCAGTGACAATACCACTGTGCCACAATCATCCCCTGCACAGACAGGTCAATTGAAGTTATAGTGTGCAAACTAACCTTCCATCAGACCCTCGGTCCAGTGCAGGCAGAGTCCATTGCTGCTATTTGCTCATATCTCGGTGTGAATTGTTTGGCTTTTCCATTCTGTGGGCGCCGTTTTTACTTAACTGTATTGGTGTCGGTATTAGAGAGGGTGTGTCCTGTATTGCCGGACTGAGCTCTGAGATCGGGAGCAGGGGAGGGGGCGGCTCACCAGACCCATAACCGACCTGGCTCCGGCGCCCATCTCCTCCCTGCGTGGGCCTTCGCGTGCAGTTCCGGCTGCGCCCACTACTGAGTCATGGCGCTGCTGGGACTGATAGAGCTGCTGGCCAATCAGACTGGCTGCAACCTTGATGGTGAAACTTTCTCCCCAGTGAGAGGCGGAAGTTCCGCTCCCTACCGGTGGTGAGAGGGCTTCCTTCAGATGCGTCAGCTGCCCACCAGCTTCCCTTCTGAGGGTGGGAGGGGGCTGGTGAGCAGTCACCCTGTAAAATCCAGCCGGTAGAATTAGCTTTGGATTGCTCTAGCCAAGAGTGAGCTCAGATGGGATGGTCAAACGGTTTCCTTCTCTACTGCAAACCTCTACAGTAAACCTGAGTTATAGATTGAGCTGGATGGACTCCACTTCACTTGCTCCTGCACTCTTAACATTCTCAGAATTCGATAATCAAAATAAAAAATAAGACCAAAAAACTTGAACCTGAATTTCCAAAGAAGCACACTTTTCCGGAGCACCCTCAGTAAAAGAGGGGGGAGCTGGTTCCTCTGCCTCTTCACAACGTCTCAGAGTTTCCTGGTTGCCTTGTTGGTGTTCAAAACTTTCACCCCCACCCCTTCCTGAGCTGGGAATTCTCATTTCCAGCCCAGGGTAGGGGGAGGGGGCTCAGAATAGGAGGGGTAGGCCAAGTTAGGTGAAGCGTTTTGATCTCACCGAGGGGAGGTGCGGGCTCCATTGGTGGAGTGCAGTCCAAGGATGTGGCTCACCACACCATCGTCACAAAGGCAACTAGGGATGGGCAATAAACACTGACCCAGACGGCGAAGCCCACATCCTGTAAATGAATTTTTAAAAAAGATGTCTGACGTAGAGCCTGGACCTCTGGAGAGGCACATAGGTGGGAAATATGGGGCAGGTGGGTGCCAAGGAAATGTCCCCAATGGAATCTCTGCCCATAGGCTAATTGCAAATGGGGTGTTCCACTCCTGAAAGCCGATAGGTGAAGGCTAGAACTGGAGCCAATCTTTACTCAGTCTTACATTTATTTGCAGAATGAAACATGACAAGTATACAGCTCCTAACTCAACCACACCACATTTTCAATAAGTATCCCTTTATATGTACTCGAAACCTCAATTAATGCCCACCACCTGCAAACAATCGAGCACAATTAATATACACAAGTAACAAAGGGTGCCCTTTCACTGGACCCCTCAAAATCTGATGGAGGCCAGTGCTGGAGGGCACTGGCAACAGTGATCATGGCACAGCCTCTGTGGTCGCTGCCCATTAGAATTCCGAAGCCCCGGTGTTTTATTTTAAGCTGGCAGTCCTGAGCGTTAAGGAGTGTAGATGATCTCTGGGATTTATTTCATTCTACTTCATAGTGTCTGTGCTCAAAAATTAATCAATCTTGCAGATGTTCCTTAGGCAGAATGAACATACGCTTTGAAAATTAAAAAGATCAGTTTAGGTCAGAGCCGGACGGGCAATAAAATGGAGATAGTCAGCATCATCCCCATATCATCGTAATCTTCTTCACCGAGCTGAAAACAAAGTGGATCGATCCCCTTGAAATGTTACAGCACTTGATGCAGAAACTGGTCGAAAATGAACTTGCAGGTTGTTAGCATTTGACATCTAACAGCTAAAACAAATAAATATTAAGGGCGTTTGGGTAAATCCACACTATATAAATCCAAGTGTCCATCACAACATAGAATCATCTTATTTGCAGGACCATATAGGAGCTTTCTGTTCACTTAAATCAGCCTGTCATATCTCCGTAATTGGAAACACCTACTTAAATGACATTCTAGTATCATAAACTTGTGCGATAGGATTCAGTGGAATTGGATTTTAACTAAAAATGGTTTACTCAAAGGATGACCTGAGTCCTTCATTAGCTATTTTATCAAAAGGAGCAGTAGGAACAGGAAGTGGTCAGGGGGTCTCCTCTGGCAACAATCACAACTGCTTTAGCTACCACTTTGCTCCAGGCATTAGGACCTGGTTAGGTAGAGCAGTATGGCCAAGTTCATCCAGGGTATGTGATAGATTCACCATCCCAGAAGGCTGGCAGATCTATTCGTTTCCTCAAGAGCGTAGAGGCAGAAATTGGCCACACATCAGAACTGTCAACGTCAAGAAAAGGACGTCCAGCTCATTGAAGCTCGTCTCCCCAGTATATTAACACTCCCCATGCAAGCTCGCAAATACAGGAGGGAAACATGAGCACATTATTGTAGCAATTTCACCAGCCAGGGTCTATAATCTAATTGTGTGACACTGCCCCTAAATGCCAGCTGATCATTAGGACTAGCAGGAAGATCTCCCCAGTCCATAATAGGAATGTTTCGTTGTAGCCAAGCAGAGATTCAGATACCACAAACACTCTGGGGATGACTTGCAGTCTAAGTCTGTAAATTCTTTGCAATGTGCTACATACTGCGCTGTCTTTTCATTATGTGGGACATGCATTTGGACATCACAGACAAACACACCCATGAGCTGGCTGTGACTTAGAGAAGTTCTGATGCCTTCACTGTAAGATATCGCCCCTGTTACATTACACATTTTGGATACATTGGAGGATCATTTAATACCGTGTCCAACATTGTGATAGAACAGAAAAACGAGGAGCAAAAATATTCAGTTTAGCAATTTCCCTTGGAAATATTATCTGTATGAATCATTATTCACGCACAACCTTAACCCTTGTCTGCTGACATTTAACTGATTACTATGATTAATGATTGTAAGTCCTATTTAAAAGTGCCAGTAACAGATGCAAGACAGATGAAAGGAGTAATCCTAATTCATCAAACATACTTGTAAAAATATGAGCAAGTCTATGCTTGTCAAATGAACAAGTTTGCAGCAGTGCACTTTGACAAAGGATTCCAAACCGGAAATCATGTGTGTGATATTAGTGCTGAAACAAAGACATTTTTGACAATACTACACATGGCAACTTTTTAGTGATACGTTTGCTTATTGGACTTAAGGACATGATTTAAAAGCACAATTTAACGTTATGCTTCTGTTTTGGCCTTACTTCCAATATTTTTTTCCCATGAAGTTGATAAGAGTCAATCTCAGCGGCCATGTCGGTTGGGATGGAGAAATTGACGCAAAGTAACTCATGCTGTATCCAGGTGAACTCAAACATGATCGAGGGAGAATTTCCACCCAGCTGCGTAGGCCACACTTTCGAAGCAGATATTTCAATCCGTAATGCATCATCTTGAGGAGCCAAGTGCTGATTGATGTCAGATGTCCCACAATAAAAGAAGCAACCCAATCTTAAATGGGAGAAAGTTAAAGCCATCTCATGTAAATGGAAGATAAACCATTAACGATTTATAAAAACAGTTGTTTGTAGCCGTCATGATGATTTGGTGGGTGAATAAAGCTGGGTAAATTCAATAGCAAGAGAGCAGAGAATACCCAGGTCTCTATTGTCTCTGCTAAGTTACCACATCACTGATGAGCATCCTGCAACTAGTTTGAACCGGCCTTGGGTGCCAAGATATATTTTGGCAAGAGCAAGGCCGTTTTCTTTGGGAACGGGGCTGACCGATCCTTTGTCCTCCTCACCATCAGGTCCGATTGCCTGAAGGTGCTGGGGATATGGTTCAGAGAGGCCAGGGCAGGCGCCAAAAACTGGGAGCAGCGTATAGTCAAAATGAGGCAGAAACTGAGCATGTGGGAGCGATGCTCCCTCTCCATTGCAGTAGGAGCCTGGTCATCAGGTGTGAGATGCGCTCGGTGTTGCTGCACGTGGTGCAGGTCTGGCCCATACCCTGATCCTGCACTGCAGCGATCACCTGAGCCATCTTCTTCTTTATCTGGAGGTCAAAGGTGAAGTGTGTCCACAGGGATACCACGTACAAAGCTCTGGAGATAGGGGGTAGAAACGTAGCCAACGTCGCCCTCATCCTGATGGCCACCTCTGTGTGCAGCTGCATCAAGCTGTGCGTAGACCCTCGGTACGCAAACATCAAGTGTCACTATGTGCTGAGGTCCTACCCATCCCCAGTGTTGTGAAGGTTGGGCCCGGCCACACTGCCGCGGAACACTCCAAGTAGTTGGACCGTGCGGTAACACTTGTCCCTTGTGGAAAAGTTTCTGCAGAGAAACATCTTTAACCACAAGTCCATCAGGCAGTGGTCTGCAAGTAACATCCCCGAGGCCCTGTGGGAATAGGAGATGTTGGATCCCGTCGGATGGTTCCCTGAGTGGGACTGTCAAAGTCATTTGGCGGAATGCTTCCTCACCAGAACTTTCAAACAAGCACCAAGATGTAGCCTGGCTGGTGGTGAGAAGGCCCGTCCCCATCAAATCCTTCATGCACACCCGAAGTCTCTGCACCATTGGACGCTACCCTCGAAGTGAGTGCGGCGTTGAAGAGACTGTCACCCACCTCCTTGTGGAATATATTTTTGCAAAGAAGGTCTGGAGAGAGATGCAGTGGTTTTTGTCGAGGTTCATCCCGAGCAGCACGGTGACACAGGACTCTGTGCTCTACGGGCTGTTCCCAGGGACACACACCGAGACAAACATCAACTGCAGCTGGAGGATCATCAACTCGGTGAAAGACGCTCTTTGATCTGCCTGAAACTTGTTGGTTTTCCAGCGCAAAGAGTTGTCCCCGACTGAGTGTTGCAGACTGACACATTCCAACGTCCAGGACTACATGCTGAGGGACGCACTAAAGCTTGGGGTAGCTGCCGCAAAGGCCCAATGGGGAAAGGTCGCTGTTTGAGACCTTTCAGCCATAGTGCACCAAGGAGCTGATAACATTGCAGAACCCTTCGTGATGTATGCTGGACATTGAATGTATATAGTAAATATCAAATTAATTGCTATTATATCGAGGTATCTCAGAGTGCAATAGGCTCTATCGAGATAAGTTGAATATTATTGCCCTTTCCATAAAGTCCAATTTGAAATGTTTTGGGATGTACTTTTAGATGTTTTATGAATGAGGTATATTTTTTGAAAAATGAGTTATCAGATCTCTAGCTGCAATGGCCTTTGGGACAATCAATTGGACCTCAGCAATCCTGGGTTAGAGAGGGGGAAAAGTTAGCCACGCTTTCCTTTCAGGGTTGTTATTCAGCGATTACTGCATTACTGTGCAGGAGAGAGAGTGTGTGTGTGTCTGTGTGCGTGCGTGTGTGTGTGTGCATACGTGTGGTGTGTGTGTGTGTGTGTGTGTGTGCGTGTGTGTGTACGTGTGTGTGTATGTGTGCGTGTGCGTGCGGTGTATGTGGTGTGTGTGTGCGTGTACGCATGCATGTGTGTGTGTGGGGGGTGTGGTGTGTGTGTGTGTGTGTGGGGTGGGGTGTTGTGTGTGTGTGTGTGTGTGTGTGTGTGGGGGGCGTGGTATGTGTGTGTGGGGGTGTGGTGTGTGTGTGTGTGGGGGTGTGGTGTGTGTGTGTGTGTGTGCGTGTGTGTGTGTGGGGGGTGTGGTGTGTGTGTGTGGGGGGTGTGGTGTGTGTGTGTGTGTGGGGGTGTGGTGTGTGTGTGTGTGTGTGCGTGTGTGTGTGTGGGGGGTGTGGTGTGTGTGTGTATGTGTATGTGCATGTGTGCATGTGTGTGTGTGGGGGGTGTGGTGTGTGTGTGTGGGGGGTGTGGTGTGTGTGTGTGTGTGGGGGTGTGGTGTGTGTGTGTGTGTGTGCGTGTGTGTGTGTGGGGGGTGTGGTGTGTGTGTGTATGTGTATGTGCATGTGTGCATGTGTGTGTGTGGGGGGTGTGTGTGTGTGTGTGTGTGCGTGTGTGTGTGTGTGGGTGTGTGGTGTGTGTGTGTGTGTGCGTGTGTGTGTGTGGGGGGTGTGGTGTGTGTGTGTGTGTGGGGGGGTGTGTGGTGTGTGTGTGTGCGTGTGTGTGTGTGGGGGGTGTGGTGTGTGTGTGTGTGGGGGGGGGTGTGGTGTGTGTGTGCGTGCGTGCATGTGTGTCTGTGGGGGGTGTGTGGCGTGTGTGTGCGTGCGTGCGAGAGTGTGGTGTGTGAGTGTGTGTGTGTGTGGTGTGCATGTGTGTGTGTGTGCATGTGGTGTATGTGATGTGTGTGTGTGTGTGTGTGCACGCGCGTGCATGTGTGTGTGTGGGGTGTGTGGTGTGTGTGTGCACGCGAGAGTGTGGTGTGTGTGTGGTGTGCATGTGTGCGCGTGTGTGTGTGTGTGTGCACCTGTGCACATATGTGCATATTTGTGTGTCTGTGTGTATAGGAGTCTGTATTTGTTTATTCCTGTTGTCTGAGAATGATATCAGTCTCAGCTACAACGCTTCCAATGGCAAGAAGTATTTTGCTTAGGCTCACAGCTGTAGAATGTCTACATCACAGCCCAAACCAGGGCCTTCAACAGAGGATGGAAATAATTGGTGACTATATATAGTTCTTGGTCTAAGTAATGAGTTTCATGCAGTGTTATGATTCACTTGAACTCATATCAATGCATCCTCAGATACGATCGAACACGGGGGATCCATATACCCGAGTGACAATATGTAATATATCTAACAAACATGGTCAGATATTTATATGAGGGTTCCGGGCTGCACTATGGGTAGTTTGGAACCTTTGTGTTGCTATTGGGAAAGTTTTCTAACGACAATATGTGTTTTTCAGATCATTTGTACTGTCACAGGCTGGCTGCCCACACATTTTAGATTATATCATCACTTTGGAGTGTTTACAGTCATAAATGATGCAAAACCCTTGCAGCAGCAACACAGCATACTCCATTTCCAAGAATAATAGGCTATGGTTTCCCTTGTTCAAATTAAAAGTGATGGCCATTATTTGTACCTCAGGGACTTATTAAGGAACACAGAATATTAAAATCTTCACTCCTTGAGAACGCAGTTTTGTTAATAGTAATGAGCATCAGTGACCAATTATGAGGCTTTTCTTATATTTTAGCAGTTTTCAAGCAAGTAAGGAGCAGATACTTAATGGGGATAATAAATGTTCCAAAGTTGCTAGTTCAGCTGTGGGGGGCACAATTTTTGTAGTAAGTGGCTCAATAAAAATTGAGTACATCCTAATCACACAGAAGACTCTATATTTCCGGGCGCAGATCCCCTCTCACCTTCCAATGCCTCGAGCTTTGGAAATTCTGGCTGCCTGAATGGACCTGAATTGGACAGAAACCTAGGAGCATTAGTAGTTTCGACACTCTGATGGAAGGCCATCGTCGACCTGAAAAGTTAACTCCGTTTCTCTCCACAGATGCTGTCTGACCTGCTGAGCATTTCCCCCATCTTTTCTTTCTAGTCCAACACTCAGCAGAGCCAGTAGAGAGCGCTATGCTGAGGAGGCTCTCTAAATGCCGTTAGTTGCCCCTGAAAAGCACTTTAAGAGCCTGAGGACATCTGTAAGCATGATGAAGGGTAAGCGTTGTCCCTTCCCCACCGCACCCCAAATCTGGGTCTTTATTTATGAGTTGCTCCAACTGTTGGGGTTCAGTAGCATCTGAGATGAACATTTATACACTTGTTTGGTTGGTTCAGTGCTTTGCTTCTGCACAAACAGTGAGACTATTTTAAGATCACTGTTAAAGTGATCCTTTCACCAACATTTCCTCAAATGATTAAAAGTTGATGAGTTACTCAAGGCTTCAAAATTACATGACTCACTTGCCCTGATTACAATATTATTACTTCACTTCATCCAACCCCGTCAATGTAACCTTGTATTCCTTTCTCCCTGATGTTTTTATCTAACTTCTCCTTAAATGCATCCATGCTACCCACCACAACCACGCCTTGAGTTAGTGAATTCCACATGCAACCTACAGAGGAACGTTTGAGGACTCTGGGTCTATACTCGATGGAGTTTAGAAGGATGAGGGGGGATCTGATTGAAACTTACAGAATACTGAAAGGCCTGGATAGAGTGGACGTGGGGAAGATGTTTCCATTAGTAGGAGAGACTAGGACCCGAGGGCACGGCCTCAGAGTAAAGGGAAGACCTTTTAGAACAGAGATGAGGAGAAACTTCTTTAGCCAGAGAGTGGTGAATCTATGGAATTCATTGCCACAGAAGGCTGTGGAGGCCAGGTCATTGAGTGTATTTAAGACCGAGATAGATAGGTTCTTGATTGGTAAGGGGATCAAAGGTTACGGGGAGAAGGCGGGAGAATGGGGTTGAGAAACTTATCAGCCATGATTGAATGGCGGAGCAGACTAGATGGGCCGAATGGCCTAATTTCTGCTCCTATGTCTTATGGTCTTATGGTCTTATGCTTGATAAAGATGTTTCTCCTGAGTTCCCTATTCGATTTAATGAAAAAAGAGACCAAAGGGAGTTAAATTGTCTGGAAGGAGGGGCGTTATGGAGATGTAAATACATACAACACAAATCGTATTCATCGGTCAGGAGTCAAGAGTAAGCGCATTGAAGTGTAAGAGAAGTCCTGCATTAACATCGTCTGAGATGTCCGAAGCTGCTCCTCTTGTGCACGTCAGAGCTGAGGAGGAAGCCTTGAAGTTAGCTCTTGCCATCTTAGGTGGAGTCAGCTGTGCCTGAGCCGATGGAGCAGGTACAGCTGCTCGATGGGCTAACCGTCACTCCGATCGGCAAGAGGTGGAGTGGATCGCTTTTATTTTTTAACGGGCAGCAGAGCCAAAATCTCAGCATCTGGCCTCTCCTGTCAGAGCTTCCACGAGGCTGTGGCACCTTTTTACAGATTTCCCTGGCGCGCAATTCCCCGCGTTCAGTGGGAACTGGGGGAGAATGCTGAAGGGTTGTGGCTGGAGGGAGACAGCTGCTGTTTCTTCAGTGAAAGAAAACAAGTTAAATATACCAGATGTTATTCATTCTTTCCTTTCAGGTCCAACCGCACTCAGTGGATTTCTGTGTCACATTGTTGCAGTCATAATCAATACAATTTCACTGCTAAAAGCCTGATTGCAATGTAAACGGAGTCAGAGTGCGACTTAGGATTATTCCACTGGAGGGGGTTTAATAGCTGAGAAAGGTCAAGTGATGAAGTCAAGATGCAAGTTGTATATAAGAGGGGTAATTACTTCAGTGCATATGTGCGTCATTCCAAATAGCTTAGAAAGAGCTTATGTGAATTGCAGAATCAAGACAAGGAAAGGCTGGCGTGTGACTTAAATAGAGTTGTTTAAAATTGTGAAGGAGTTTTATCAGCCAGGCATAGTTGAGATGTTTCCGTGGGCCTGAGTTTTACCCTTGGCGGGCGGGTGTGATCGGTGGGCCCACGACCAGTCGGGAAACGGGCCGCCAGCCGCCATTTCACCAATTTAGGCCCGCCCAGTGTGAAACATGTCCTCCCAATGGGCGAGGAAGGACTGGGCGGGGGTGGGGGCCCTATCGGCACGGCGGCCGGTTCAAAAAGGGCCCAGGCAGCTCCTTGAAGGCTGCCAGGAAAGAACAGGCTTGCAGTGTTCGGAACGCCGAAGTTATGGCCTCAAGTGTGGATGGAGACGCCAGGCGGGAGGGCAGGTCAGATGGGCACTCAGCACCACCCCGCCTCCCCCAGCCTCTCCCCGATTTCCTGATGAGTGCCTCATGGTCCTCCTGGAGGAGGTGGCTGCCAGGAGGGTCACCCTTGCCCCCAGAGATGGAAGGAGGAGGCCACTGAACCTGACAAAGTGCTGCCCAGGTCAGCAGCCATGACATTGTGCGCCGGACATGGGTGCAGTGCCACAAAAGGTTTAATGACCTGCTGCACTCGGGGAGGGTGAGTACCCTGTGGGAATGGATCCGTGTGTTGAAATGTTAAGGTTTGGCCGTTCCCCCTGTGGAGCTCAGGGGTGTTAGAGTCTGAGCACCAATTCTCAATGACGTCGGAGTTGGCCAAGGCGGTGAGCCCTGGCTGCTTGGACTGAGTGCCTTGCAGCTCGAGGGACACGACTCAGATGTGCCCTGCGAGATGTCCCTCAGGTAGGGTTGGCCAGGCTGCGATGGCGCTGCAGGTAGAGAGTGGAATAATCCATGCTCCTCTGTCCTTTCAGGAGAAGATGACCCACAACAACATTGAAAGGCCACAGGCCAGCAGAGGCCCCCAAAACCTCCTAATCCTCACGCAGTACAAGTAGGATGCTATTAGACCATAAGACATAGGAGCAGAAATTAGGCCATTCGGCCCCTCGAGTCTGCTCTGCCATTCAATCATGGCTAATAAGTTTCTCAACCCCATTCTCCCGCCTTCTCCCTGTAACCTTTGATTCCCTTACCAATCAAGAACCTATCTATCTTGGTCTTAAACACTCAATGACCTGACCTCCACAACCTTCAGTGGCAATGAATTCCATAGATTCACCACTCTCTGGCTAAAGAAGTTTCTCCTCATCTCTGTTCTAAAAGGTCTTCCCTTTACTCTGAGGCTGTGCCCTCGGGTCCTAGTCTCTCCTACTAATGGAAACATCTTCCCCACGTCCACTCTATCCAGGCCTTTCAGTATTCTGTAAGTTTCAATCAGAACCCCCTCATCCTTCTAAACTCCATCGAGTATGGACCCAGAGTCCTCAAACGTTCCTCATATGTTAAGCCTTTCATTCCTGGGATCATTCTCGTGAACCTCCTCTGGACCCTCTCCAGGGCCAGCACATCCTTCCTGAGATACGGGGCCCAAAATTGCTCACAATATTCTAAATGTGGTCTGACCAGAGCCTTATAAAGCCTCAGCAACACATCCCTGCTTTTATATTCTAGTCCTCTCGAAATAAATGCCAACATTGCAGTTGCCTTCCTAACTACCGACTCAACCTGCAAGTTAACCTTAAGAGAATCCTGGACTAGGACTCCCAAGTCCCTTTGCACTCCAGAAATCTGATTTCTCTCCCCATTTAGAAAATAGTCTATGCCTCTATTCTTCCTACCAAAGTGCATGACCTCACACTTCCCCACGTTGTATTCCATCTGCCACTTCTTTGCCCATTCTCCTAACCTGTCCAAATCCTTCTGTAGCCTCCCCGCCTCCTCAATACTACTTGTCCCTCCACCTATCTTTGTATCATCTGCAAACTTAGCCAGAATGCCCTCAGTTTCTTCATCTAGATCATTAATGTATAAAGTGAAAAGTTGTGGTCCCAACACTGACCCATGTGGAACTCCACTAGTCACCGGCCACCATCCTGAGAAGGACTCCCTTATCCCCACTCTCTGCCTCCTGCCAGACAGCCAATCTTCTATCCATGCTAGTACCTTGCCTCTAACACCATGGGCTCTTATCTTACTGAGCAGCCTCCTGTGCGGCGCCTTGTCAAAGGCCTTCTGGAAGTCCAAGTAGATAACATCCATTGGCTCTCCTTTGTCTAACCTACTCATTACCTCCTCAAAGAATTCTAACAGATTTGTCAGGCCTGACCTCCCTTTGATGAAACCATGCTGACTTTGCCCTATTTTACCATGCACTTCCAAGTAATCTGAAATCTCATCCTCAATAATGGACTCTAAAATCTTACCAACGACCGAGGTCAGGCTAATCGGCCTGTAATTTCCCGTCTTTTGCCTCACTCCCTTCTTAAACAAGGGGGTTACATTAGAGATTTTCCAGTCCTCTGGGACCCTCCCTGACTCCAGTGATTCCTGAAATTTCACCACTAACGCCTCCACTATCTCTTCAGCTATCTCCTTCAGAACTCTGGATGTAATCCATCTGGTCCAGGTGATTTATCCACCTTCAGACCTTTCAGTTTTCCTAGCACCTTCTCCTTGGTAATGGCCACCATACTCACCTCTGCCCCCCGACTCTCTTGAATTTTGGGGATGTTACTCGTGTCTTCCTCCGTGAAGACCGACGCAAAGTACCTATTCAGTTCCTCCGCCATTTCTTTGTTCCCCATTATTACTTCTCCAGCGTCATTTTCCAGAGGCCCAATGTCCACTTTTGCCTCTCTCTTACCCTTTATATATCTAAAAAAAACTCTTGCAATCTTCTTTTATATTACTGGCTAGTTTACCCTCATATTTAATCTTCTCCCTCCTTATTTCTTTTTTAGTTGTCCTCTGTTGGTCTTTGTAGGCTTCCCAATCCCCTGGCTTCCCACTGCTCTTCGCCGCATTGTATGCTTTCTCTTTAGCTTTTATGCTGTCCCTGACTTCCCTTGTCAGCCATGGTTGCCTCGTCCTCCCTTTAGTATGCTTTTTCTTGCTAGGGATGAATTTTTGCTGTGTCTCCCAAATTACTCCCAGAAACTCCTGCCATTGCTGTTCCACTGTCTTTCCTGCTAGGCTCATCTCCCAGTCAATTCTGGCCAGCTCCTCCCTCATGCCTCTGTAGTTACCTTTATTCAACTGTAATACCATTACATCTGATGCCTTGGAGTTGGAGAGGTGCCACGCACCTTGGTTAATCGGCCGTGGAGAGGCTGGGGTGTCAGACGAAGGTAAGAGTGCAGTGCACAGATGTGAGCGTTTCGGATGGTGCAAACACTCTAGTGTAGTCTCATCATTGATGGGAGCATCAGAACTGGATTCCCCATTGAGGCTGCGATGATTGGGGAGATGCCAACTGTGGCATCGGCTGCTCCCTCCCAGGCGGGGCCAGAACGGGCTCCACTGGCCAGAGGACAACTGCCAAGGTCATCAAGGCCAACAAGACACCAGAGTCAGCAGCTGCCTCCAATGCCAGTGCCATCGATTGGGGGGAGAGGGGGCACCAAGACGCAGCATTCACAAACGTAAGTTTAAGGCACCATGAGCACAAAAGGGACTGGTCACAGCTGATCTTCTGTTGTGTAATGTTTTGTTTATGTTTATCGATCTTGGAATGAAGACTACAGAAGGTGATGTTAATTTGATTGGATTGTCAAAATGAGATCAATTTTGTTTTTGTCGTAATGGCCTGAGTATGCTTCACCTTTGTATCATTTTGGTGCAGGGTAGGCCAGTATGTAATGCGGGACGTGAGTGGCTCTAAACTTTATTGCACAGGCACTGAATGGACTTTGGGTTCAAATGAAAGGGTCATTTCAGAGACCCGGGATGGAGGCGGCAGCCCTGGTATGAGGTGGAAGCAGATCTTTGGCAGCCCAGCTGAAGGAGCGTTGGATCAATGGTGTCCCTGCCTCCCTGAAGGATACAGATCTCTGCCTCCATGCCCTCAGCGTTCTCCTCACTGTGCTCCTCTTCTGACTCATTACTGGATTCATCCTCTGTGGCCTATGCAGCTGCCTCAAGATCCTCTTCCTCCCAGTGGGTCCCTCCCTTGCCAGTGCCAGATTGTGGAGAGTGCAGCAAGCAACCACTATCAGTGACACCCACTGTGGGGGGTTTTGTACTGCTCCCCCTGAATGGTCCAGGCATCAGAAGCACATCTTGAGAAGACCTATGGCCCTCTCTATCACCACCCTTGCGGGGGGTATGACTCCTATTATAATGCTGATCTGCCTCTGTTCTTGGGTGGCAGAGAGGCGTCATAAGCCACCTTTTCAATGGAAAACCCTTGCCACCCAGCAGCCATGCATCCAGTCGGGCTGGAGCACTGAACAGCCTCAGCACCTGGGAGTGTCTGAGGATGTAAGTGTCATGGGAGCTGCCTGGGTACCTTGTGTAGACTTGTAGAATCTGCATCCTGTGATCACACACTGTCTGCACGTTCATGGAGTGGAAGCCCTTCCTGTTGACGAAGGCACCGGGCTCACCTGCTGGCGCCTTGATGGCCACGTGTGTACAGTCTATAGCACCCTGGACACGGGGGAAGCCAGCAATGGCCGCGAAGCCTCTGGCTCACTCAGGCTGGCTGGCCTCGTCCATATGGAAATGAACAAATGTCATTACCCACCTGAACAGAGCTTCTGTCACCAGCTTGATGCAACAATGGACAGCTGATTCAGATATCCCACAAAGATCACCCACTGACCCCTGGAAAGGTCCTGAGGGCCACTGTGACCTTCAGAGCCACTGGCATGGGGTGTCCACCCACACAGTTGGAGGTGATCTCAGGCCCAGTCACCTAACAAATGGAGGTGACGGTCTCCCTGGAGAGGTGGAGCCTCCTTCGGCATTGCACCTCAGACATATTGAGGTAGCTGCATCGCTGCCTGTAAACCCTGGCGATAGGTTAGTGGCGTCTTCTGCAGCCCCTTCTGCCTTGGACTACCTGCTGGCCCTGCGCCCCTTGTGCCTGCGCCTCTCCTCCCACAGGTCCCTTCCCTGGAAGCTGCATTGGGACACCCGGCCTCCTCTCCCTTCTGCCCCTCTCTTCCTCAGAGGAGAAGATGCCTCCAGCGGAGAGCACAATCCCCGTTACCAGGGTTACAGGAGGCCTGGAAGGGTCCACATGGTCACAATCCTCCAGGGCCTTGGAGACACCAATTAGACCTGAACTGAAGCCTGGAAATGCTAAGAATGAAGCTCAGAACTGAGGTGAAGCTGTCAAGTTCAAATAAGCAACCAGCAGCAAACTATCTCCTAAGCTCCTCACTACTCACACTGGCAATTCTGCTGAGCCTATTGATCCCGCCCTCGGTTAAGGTTTTGCAAAATGGGGGCTGCCCGCCCGCCTGTCTCGCCCCTATGCCGAGTGTGAAATCGGACGGGCAACGTAAAATCGGCATCAATTGGGCTTTTAATGGCCTCTTAATTGATGGTGGGCGTGGCTCCGACCCACGCACACCGACCTGAGGATTGGGCACGTGCGGGATGACGTTGGGACGCTCGCCCGACGTCTTCTCGCGCGATTTTACGCCCGATTGCGTGGGTGGCGCGCCTGCCCACGAGTTCTTCCCCATCTATGGGAGAATTCAAAACTCGGAAGCCATAAGTATTAGACGGCAACGAACAATTCCCATCAGGCATTTGGGAGAAGCTTCTATACTCAGAGAGTGGTGAGGTTTGTCACCCACGTGGGCTGAGTTGCACAGGGTGGCACGCTCCCCTTCTCCCAACCCCATGCAGCATCCCCCCCACCCCCTGGCCAAAGAGTCGGAGGGAGCAGACTGCCCAGTGGAAGGATGGCTGCACCACAGATGTTTAACAACCACTGGCCATCAATCGGCTGCAGGTGGGAGTTCAGCTCCTCAGGGACAGGAAGTCCCACCTCTTGAGTGCTGCCGGCCAATCAGACGCTGGCAGCTCTCGCTGTACCGGTAGCGCCAGCGGGAGCGGTGGGCGCTGCCGGTAATGCACTCGGGCGGTAAGGGGGGGCAGGTTACAATGGATTGGAACTTTGTAAGTGTTTGGGGGTTGGCGAGGGGGGTTGGGGGCCAAGGTTTGAGAGGCTCTGGGGGAGGAGAACCTGGGTGAGTTGCACCATCTGAGGACCCTCCATTGGGAGCCCTCCCCACCCACCACCAGCCTGTGAAGGGAAACCTGCCAGGCTGGCCCTTTGGCATGGGCCTCTCCTGCCATCAGGTTAATGCGGTTGAGGTGGGAAAAGGCCCTCAAGTGGGCATTATTAATTGGGTGGAATGTCACCACGTGTGATACTCTCCACTGACGGTGCTACTGGAGTTCAGAAGAATGAGTGGGTGATCTAAGTGAAACATGTGGGCCAGGATATTTTGGATGGTGGGGTTTCCCACCCGGCCAACTGAAGAGTCGGCGGGAAGCACATCCCCCACCTGCTCAGTCTGTCCCGCAGCCTTCTCACGCTCCAGGACCGTCAACTGGCTGCAGGCAGGACTTCCGCCCCTCAAGCGGATTGGCCAGCAGCTCTCTAGTACCTGCAGCGACAGAAGCTGCAACAGACAGAAGAGGAACTTACAGAAGATGTCGGAGCCTAAGTCCCAGGGCTGGATGGAAAGGTAAGCCTTCGGGGTCTCAGGGTGGGGAGGGTAGCGAAGGCTTTTGGGGTGTCGGGGGAGAGGCCAGAGCGGAGGAGGAAGGGAGATTCAGTGGCCACCGGACCTTAAGGGGGGGCTTGAAGTCAGAAGGGAGCTTCTGATGGCGAGCCCTCTACCCCCCCTTTCCCTTCAGAGGCCTAAGCCCAGTCATTTTTGGGCTTCCCCCACACCCAGGAAGCCATCCCACCTAAAAATTGAGGCCAGGTGGGAAACAGCCCTTAACAAAACAGAAACAGAAATACCTGGAAAAACTCAGCAGGTCTGGCAGCATCGGCGGAGAAGAGCACAGTTGACGTTTCGAGTCCTCATGACCCTTCAACAGAACTAAGTAAAAATAGGAGAGGGGTGAAATATAAGCTGGTTTACGGCGGGGGGAGAAGGATGGGGGATGTTTGTTGGGACAAGCAAGCAGTGATAGGAGGAGATAACCAAAAGATGTCACAGACAAAAGAACAAAGAGGTGTTGAAGGTGGTGATATTATCTAAAAGAATGTGCTAATTAAGAGTGGAGAGCAGGACACGCAAGGTACAGATAGCTCTAGTGGGGGTGGGGTGAAATAAGACTAAAAGAGCATAAAAGGTATAGATAAATGAAGGGTGGAATACATTTAAAAATAATGGAAATAGGTGGGAAAAGAAAAATCTATATAAATTATTGGAAAAAACAAAAAGGAGGGGGAAGAAACGGAAAGGGGGTGGGGATGGAGGAGGGAGTTCAAGATCTAAAATTGTTGAACTCAATGTTCAGTCCGGAAGGCTGTAAAGTGCCTAGTCGGAAGATGAGGTGCTTTTCCTCCAGTTTGCGTTGAGCTTCACTGGAACAATGCAGCAGGCCAAGGACGGACATGTGGGCAAGAGAGCAGGGTGGAGTGTTAAAATGGCAAGCGACAGGGAGGTCTTTTTTGTTTTTACCTCTGGGATAATTAGCCACCTTAGGGCCTCAACTGGGGCAAGGGCTGGCGGGCTGTCCAAGGCTGTGCCTGCCCCAGTGTAAAAATCAGCGAGAGGCCGGGACGTGCGGGAACCCAGCAGGAAACCCACCCGTTCTATTCCGCACTCCAACCCCCTGCCTGAAAATTCTGCCGGCAGGTGAGTTTGAAATTCAGGCCATCAAAGTTTTTAAGGGGCTTTGAGCGTGGATGGTGTGAAAATGTTTCTCCCGGCTGGGGAGTCTAGAGCACAGGGTCAGTCTCAGGAGAAGGGGGAGGCCGTTCAGGACTGAGATGAGGGGAATTTTTTTTCACTCACGGCTTTTGTGAAACTTTGGAATTCTGTACCCCGGAGAGCTGCGGGCGCTCAGCTTTTGAGTGTTTTCAAGAGAGATGTCGATAGACTTTTTTGTGCATGAAGAGAATTAAGGGATATGGCGGGGTTGTGGTAGAAAATCAGCCACGATCGTATCGAAGGGTGGAGCAGGTTCAAAGGGTCAAATGGCCTAATCCACCCCCTCTTTCCTATGTTCTAATGATGGACGGTAAAATCGAGTGGGATGTAAAACCAACAATTCCCCTGATCCTGTGAGTTTCCAACCAGAAGGTGAGGTAACAATCTCCCGTTTTGTGGTTTACCACTTGGGTGGTGTAACAGAGGACTCCTGGCACCTGTGCATATGTACACAGTGAATCACTGTCTCCAACAAAGGAAAGGCAAAAAGCAGCAGGGATATAGAACTGGCAAACAGTTGCAGGCTTCCTTCGCATGACTCAGAATCACGATTCAGCAAACCACCTATAAAATCCCTTTAAGTACATCCCTTCTAATCTGCAGTGATAAGTTGTGTTGCGTGACTGACAATTTCCATCACGGTGTGACTCTGCTGGGTGGTTCTGTGGGAACATCTTGCTTTTATTTCTCAACAAATGAAGAGATTAAATGAATATTTTCCCGGCCTGGGGGAATACTCACCGGGCAGGATCTTCCGGTTGGCGAGTGGGGATGGGGCCCGTTCGCCGACGCATCAAATAATGGGGGGGCGGGGGGTGACGTAGGGCGGGTGTCCCGATGTCACCGTGCGTCATTTAGATGGTCAGTTTGGCGGGCGCGCAGCCGACTTGGCCGTGTGCCCACTGAACCGTCAACGGCCACTTAAGGCCTTTAAATAAATAATTAAGGTAATTAATGGGCCTGCCCGTCCACCCTTAAGGCTGGAGGGCAGGCGAGGAGGCCAGGCGGCCTTTAGAAAAAAACACGAAACCTCATCCACGGGCGAGATGAGGTTTCATGAGGGATTTAAAAAATGTAAGAATATTTCAAAATAAAAGATATGGACATGTCCCAACTCATGTTCCCCACTAGATTCCCCAGCCAGGATGGGAGAGGTCTGGAGGGTTATGGACTGGGTGCAGGTCAATGGGACTAGCGGAATAATATTTCGGCACAGACTAGAAGGGCCGAATGGCCTGTTTTCTGTGCTGTAGTGTTCTACGGTTCTATGGTTCGATGTGACAGTGCCACATGAGGGGACATGGCAGCGAAATCTTTTTTCAGGGAATCTCCCCGGCCCGCCCAGGGAGCGCATAGCGCCTCCTAGCGGTTGTCACACTGGCAGGCCTTAATTGGCCCACCCACGTAAAATGGCGGCACGCCCGCCGATCAGGAACCCACCCACCCCCGCCCGCTACCGCACATCCCCCACCCCCGATGGGAGGAAAATGTTGCCCACTGGTGCAGTGGTGGGCAAGTCAGACTTGAATACCATGAATAAAAGTAAAATACTGCAGATTCTGGAAATCTGAAATAAAAGCAGAAATGTCACTGAGCTAGTAATCCAGTAGACCCAGGTTAATGCTCTCAGGACATGGGTTCAAATCCTACCAGGGCAGCTGGTGGAATTTAAATTCAATTAACAAAATATGGAACTGACCGTGAAGCTATTGATTGCGGTAAAAACCCATCTGGTTCACTAATGTCCTTTAAGGAAGGAAACCTACTGTCCTTACCTGGTCTGGTCTACATGTGACTCCAGAGCCATAGCAATGGGGTTGACTCTTAACTGCCACTCAGTTCAAGGGCAATTAGGGATGGGCAATAAATGCTGACTATGCCTGTGACACCCACATCCCATGAAAGAATGAAAAAGAACACTTCTTTGGTTCTGAAGGAAAAGCCATTCGACTTGAAACACTCAGCAGTTTAGATTATTCCAGGTGTTACTGTATTTCGGAGTATGTTGAGCGATAGAACTCTGGTTTGAGATAACGGTATTGGCAGAGTTAGGAGCAATTTAAGAGCATTAGTCATGATACACGAGAAGACCATTTAGTCAAATCGATCTTGAAGTTACTCACATTGTTAAATGCTACTGGCGTCTTCCACCTCTCTTTGCCTTTAGCTTCATTCCAAAGGTTGACCACTATCTGTGTAAGGAAGAACTTGCTCATATCAGTCCTAAGTTACATTTATTAGTTTAAACTGTGATCTCATGTTCAATTCTCAATACTTAATATTACCTAATGCTCAGGGCTAACCTTTCCCACGTCATTTTCTGTTTTACTTATAACTACCTGTAAGATGCCTCTTTTCCAAGTTGAAAGACCCAGGTTTTTCAAGCCTTTCTTGAGGCTCCTGACACTGGGGCTCACCCTCTTGGTTTTTCTCTGCATTGCCTGTTATGCTTCAATCACTTAAATAAGAGATAAAAACAAAAAACTGCGGATGCTGGAAATCCAAAGCAAAAACAGAATTACCTGGAAAAACTCAGCAGGTCTGGCAGCATCGGCGGAGAAGAAAAGAGTTGACGTTTCGAGTCCTCATGACCCTTCAACAGAACTCCAGTTCTGTTGAAGGGTCATGAGGACTCGAAACGTCAACTCTTTTCTTCTCCGCCGATGCTGCCAGACCTGCTGAGTTTTTCCAGGTAATTCTGTTTTTGTTTATGCTTCAATAACTTCCTTGTGTCTTTGTGACCAGAACTGGGCCCAGTGTTCAAAGTGCAATCTGACTGACCTTTGACACGCAATCCACAGTTTTGACTATGCAGTCCAATATTCTATTGGCTTTGTTGATTGCTGCTTGGCATAGTTTGGACAGGTTGAGTGTTGAGACTACTAAGGCACCTAGATGATCATCAAATGCACCCTTAGCTTCTGACGCATGTAAGATGTTTCCCTGTAATTTATTGGTGCCAATATGCCAATGCTGCTCTTTTTTTTATTGATCTTTGTCCCCTTTACTCCTGTAGCCTGAGTCACCTGGAGCTGGTGATCAGATAAACTGTTCAATCCTCTAAGGCCCTGCTTCTCTCTGGGCCTTAATGTCCCCCACAGTCTAATTTTAGTTAGCAAAAATGCTGCAATAATGTAGACAAGCACGCGTGAGACATTCTTTCTTGATGACCCCAACTCCTATATGTTTTGTGCGTCACGATGTCAGGCAGTTCTCCTAGATCTGGCTCTTAAAGGCCGTTAATTGAGGTAGTGACACCACTGAGGTGTCTACAAGATGTGCCACGTCTCCAAAATTGGAATTGTCCAAATTTTCCACATTTCAGACTTGATCCGGGGGACCACACATAATTATGAATTCTCAATAAAAATGTTCAACTGAGCAGGTTAATGCTCAAATCCCACATTAGCAACCACATGAATGGCTTTTTGATTAACCTGAATGAAATGCATCTAACAGACTCCACGATCCTCCCACAATCTTCACTTTGATATGAAAATCATCTCACCCATATTGTGTGTCGGACGGACAAACCATGGGAGAGGTGTTAGGCTCGCCCTTTATTGTTGTAAAGATTGTAATAAGAAACAGGAGCAGGTGTAGACACATGGCCAGTCGAACCTGCTCCACCATTCAATACAATCATGGATCAACGCCTCACGCCACTTTGAAAATGTATTCTTTTGTGCTGTTTTTGCCTTATCCATCAGCGGCTGGGTTTGCGTAACTGAATACAGCGGTTTTGTGTTGACAAGTTTCTATTTTCGGAATTTTTCTCAACTGTTCTTTCCATCACAGTCCTCCCATGCAATCTGACTTTCGTGCACTGCTGCATCCTTGCTAGTAACCACAGCCTGGAAATTACTGTAGGTGATGTGATAAGTGTCATCTATGTTTAGTTGGCAGAAGCTTTACTTCTGAGTCAGAAGGGTGTAATCTTAAACCCAGTTATGGATTTGAGTTTATAATCTCGGGCAGTACTGAGGTAGTGCTGCAGTGTCACAGGTGCTGTCTTTTGGACGATACATTAATCCAAAGCCCCTTCACAGATCAGTGTAAATGATCCCATGTTTTGTTCAGAGATGAACAAAGAGTTGCCCAAGCCAACATACCTTTCTCAACCAACAGCCTCCACAACAGATTAACTGGTTATTTGTTTTATTTGCTGTTGGTGGAGGCCTTGTTGTGAGGCAGTTGTCTGTTGTCTTTTTGTCTTGTTGTGCCTGTATCATAAACCCATGAACTAATGAAGAAGATAAAGATTTTACTTTTAAAAGGCAGCATGCAATATGGACAATTTACCTTCATAAGATGGACTCTGGGTGGTCAGGTGACCTCTTTTCGTGTTTTCTGCTCCCAAAGGGACTGACTGATGTCTGGGCATGTCTCTGTAAAGTTATTAAAATGCAAATGACCTTTCAAGGATATTCCATTGAAGACACGTCAGAATGCAACAGATCACTAGTGGAGTTAGTAGTTACTGTTGTCTAAATGTCTACAGAAACTGAGATACAGTAGTCACCCGGACTTGGTGTCTGCCAATTGAAATCTAAGTGCATGCTACATTTTTTGCAATAATCTTTTCTTGTGTATATGTGTCTTGTGTGAATGAGAGGGTGGTGTTGTTGCGATTATACTTTGGGTGTTGAGAAAATAGACGTTTATTCCTTCTTTTAGTTTAGACCCAAGGGAAAGCCTGTCTTGTGTCTGTTCTTGAAAGTTACAACACTCAGGGAGTTGAAACGTTTCTTCTTTAAAACTCAACCGTTGCGGTTAGTTGACAGGTTGACAAAGGAGAACCATCCCACCATCTCTCCTCTATCTGCCTACATAACAATAGTGACTGGACTCCAAAAGTAATTCATTAATTGTATGGAAAGAAAAGAAGTTGCATTTATACCTTTCACAACCTCAGGACATTGTAAAGTGCTTCATGTCCAAAGAGTTACTTTGTTGTAATGTGACAATTTGCCACAGGTTGGTCCTACAAACAGAATTAAAATAGGCAACCGTATAACCTGTTCCACTGACGCTGGTTAAGGGATGAATACTGGCCAAGTGACCCAGGGAACACCCTGTTCTTCTTTAAATTGTACC
The DNA here is from genome assembly GCF_964194155.1 of Cetorhinus maximus. Taxonomy (NCBI): domain Eukaryota; kingdom Metazoa; phylum Chordata; class Chondrichthyes; order Lamniformes; family Cetorhinidae; genus Cetorhinus; species Cetorhinus maximus. Next base: position 7,174,031 of record NC_135893.1, read on the forward strand.
TTGGGATCTTTTACACCCACCTGAGAGGACAGATGGGGCCGCAATTGAACATCTCATCCAAAAGACAGCACCCCTGACAGTGCAGCACCACCTCAGCACTGCACCGAGGTATTAGTAGAGTGTTTTGGGAATGCCTTGAGGTCAAGGTAAGAGTGGGACGTCCGGCCCTCGGTGGGAGGAAGTCCTGCCCCTGGGAGCTGTCGGCCAATCTGATTGGCCAGCAGCTCGAGCAGTCCTGGCAGCGCCAGAGCTCAGGAGTGGGAGCTGCCAGGAGCACGCTGAAGATAGATGGCTGCCGGAACCAGGTAGGTTCCAGGCTTTTCGGGCAGGGAGGGATCCAAAAGCCATGAGGGCGGGGGGGGAGAGAGAAGGGTGGGGGGAGAGAGGGTGGGGGGTGGGGGTGCCCAGGTTTTGGAAGGCAGGTGGTGAGGAAGGAAGGAAGGTGTGACATCTTACAGGGGGGTGTCCCTGATGCAACAGGGCACTCCCTGCCCCAAATGAAATGCCACCCCTTCCCTCCTGCCTTCCTTCATCCTGGTCACAAAAACACGGCCTGCCCGCCTGCCCACACCAACCATATTATGGCGTGGGCAGCGTATTATCCTGGTCAATAGGCCTGCTAATCAGCCTAATTGACTGTTACTCAGTTATTTACAAATGGTGGGTGGGCTGCCCATTTCAATGCCCGTCCACCTAGCATATTATGGGGATCAGCTCGGGGCTGGGTGGAAAGCTGGTGGGCTAACCACCCGACATATTATACCAGTTGCCCCCTCCCCCCCACCCCCCCACCCACCGCTGAAAACACACCCGGCGGGGTCCATGTCAAATCCAGCCTGTTAACCCTGTTTCTCTCTCCGCAGATGCTGCCAGACCTGCTGAGTATTTCCAGCACTTTCTGTTTTTATTCCAGGTTACCAGCCTCTGCAGTCTTTGGCTTTTTGTAGTCATGTTCCCTCTAAGCTACACAGCCACGCGGCTTACACAGCAGCCCAGAGGTTCCCGCGCAGGCTGAACGCAGGTCGATCCCTTTCATTTACTCTGTGCGCGCGGCCTCGCAAAAATACCTAAAGAGCCTGCGTACCTAAACAACTAGGCCACACACTACAACAACAACAACAAAAAGGAGAGAATATTGTACCCCACACGAAAAATTTACAATAAAATACATCTCTGGAAATAAAACGGCTTTTGGAACAGCAACATATCTCAGACCTTTCCTTTAACAAATCCCTGGCGTGAGTTTACTGCAGTCCCCGGCTGTGATTAGATAAAACGGTGGCTTCAATTCTCCGCCCTGTTCCCACACTGTCCTCGGCCTCCTACACTGTTCCAGTGACCAGTGCCTCATCTGCCTGACTCAACATTGACTTCACCAATTTTAGCTCACCACCACTGCCCTCATTTAGTCATTGGTAGCTGCGTTGGCAATGGTTCTGCTTTTCTTTGGCCTTGCACCATCCTCTCTTTTGTCATTTCATCTCCCCTGCCTTCCACCTTATCACAGACCTTCCCTTTGGATCTTCCCTCCCTCTTCCTTTCCTTGCTTAAAACCTGCTATATCTCTAACATGTTCCAGTTTTGACGCAACATTGTTGACCTGAAAGGTTGGGCGGGATCTTCCAATCCTGCCTGATGTGGAATTCGCCGCAGGCGAGATGGAAAATTTGATGGAGCAGCGAAGGGTCCATTGACTCCCGGGTCCTGCGGCCATTAATCCTGTTTCCTCTCCACGGATCCTGCCAGACCGGCTGAGTAAGACCATAAGACATAGGAGCAGAAATTAGGCCATTCGGCCCATCGAGTCTGCTCCGCCATTCAATCATGGCTGATAAGTTTCTCAACCCCATTCTCCTGCCTTCTCCCCGTAACCTTTGATCCCTTTACCAATCAAGAACCTATCTACCTCGGTCTTAAATACACTCAATGGCCTGGCCTCCACAGCCTTCTGTGGCAATGAATTCCATAGATTCACCACTCTCTGGCTAAAGAAGTTTCTCCTCATCTCTGTTCTAAAAGGTCTTCCCTTTACTCTGAGGCTGTGCCCTCGGGTCCTAGTCTCTCCTACTAATGGAAACATCTTCCCCACGTCCACTCTATCCAGGCCTTTCAGTATTCTGTAAGTTTCAATCAGATCCCCCCTCATCCTTCTAAACTCCATCGAGTATAGACCCAGAGTCCTCAAATGTTCCTCATATGTTAAGCCTTTCATTCCTGGGATCGTTCTCCTGAGCCTCCTCTGGACCCTCTCCAGGGCCAGCACATCCTTCCTGAGATCCGGGGCAGCATATTCTCTTTTTATTTCAGATTTTCAGCATCTGGAGTGTTTTGCTTTCGTATTGGTAACTTGGAGTTAGGTTCAAGGTTTTTAGCATTTGACTATCGCCTATCCACTGTACTTATGGGAATTTATTATAAACTCACAATTCTGTTCTAGATCTTGTAAATGTTGATTAATTTTAGAACATACGACAGATCAGCTAGAATCAGTCTAAATATCAGTTCCTTTTGGGACTTTGAAGTCGTGACGACTAACAAAATGTAGGCCAGAATGTTGCGCTCGTCGGGCAGGCGCGCACCCGGCCCGAATGAGCGTAAAATGGCGCGCAGTGACATCGGGCGAGCGTCCCAACCTCATCGCGCAGTCGCCGCGATATTTCTTTCTGTGGGCGCGCGTGCGGGAGTCGACAGCGCTGCCCGTCGCCAATTATTTAGGCCATTAAAGATCTAATTGAATTAAATTTTTCGCTACCCGTCCAACCTTACGGTTGGTGAACAGGCCAAGCAGCCTCTTTGGGTTTTTTTAGGAAAAGCTCCATCCATGGGCGAGGTGAGGTTTCCAACGGCAATTAAAAATTTAAATTAAAATGTTGACATTTCATTCGCAACATGTCCCTGCTGAAGAGGACAGAGTCACACGAGGGGGACGTGTTTTTTTTTAACATTTTTAAATTCTTTGTTTTTTAAATTTTCAAAAAAACCTTCATGTCCCTGAGGCAGCGCCGTGGCTCAGGGAGCTTTCCCCTGTGTGCGCCCACACACGGGTGCACGCCCGCCTTTCCCCCACCCCCAACGCAGGGCGGCGCCAAGCACCTTAGTTGGCCCGCCCCAGCGTGAAATCGCGGTCGGGCCCCGATCACACGGTCGGCTTCCCGGCTGCTCCCGCTCACCCCCACCGAGCCCGCCCAATGAGGGCAAAGCTCTGGCCATGATCTGACGAAAGGAGCTTTTAAAATAAAAAAAATTGACCTGCCATTCAACCAAAGGCAGTCGCTAATGAAAATACCAAATCCTGTGAGGACTTAATACCCACTCTGGCATGGAAAGTTCATGTTTTTTTGTGTCTGGTTTGTCTTCCAAATGAGATTTCTGTGTGGTGATGTCCTACAAAGCCTGTCTGGCATATCATTCAGAAACAGCCAGAACGCCCCTTGCAGGTGGAACTGACCATATGGATTCTTCTCAAGGGACAATTACACAAATACTGCAGCTATGCAGCAGCCTGTGTGCTTTGCAGGAAATTAATAACCCCTTTGAACACTGCATTTTCTTGGCACTCCGCAGCACACAAATCTGTTCCACATTACCAAACTCCTAAACAAAGAGCATCTTTTAACAAGCGAGCTATAATTGCCATCAACAAAGTACGTGATTAGAATCTGCACAATTTGTAAGAATTAATGGGACGAAGGCTTGGAGATGTCTGTCATGACGTCGGCCGATTAAATGTTTTAATTTGATCACTTTCACAATCTCCAGCTTCAGTCTGTGGAACATCTTGCCTCTTGTTTCTAGTTGCTGCCTTTTGCTCTTACGTGTGGGCTTCACTTGTCTGAAGGATAGGAGATTACCCCCGATGCCCCGAACAATATTTATCCCTCAATCAATGTCAAGTTAAAGGGATTAGCTGGTCCTTGTCACGTGCTGCTTCTGGGAGTTTGCTGTATGCAAATTGGCTGCCATATTTCATACACATTACAGCATCAGCTTCAAAGTACTTAGCCGGCTGTAAAACTCCCTGGGGCATCCCGAGATTGCGAAAGGTGCTATAAAAATGCAAGTTTTCCGTGTTTACAGAATGTCCAGCACTGAATCAGGCCTTTCAGCTTGACTGGTCCATATCAGTGTTTATGCTCCACATGAGCCTCCTCCTACACTACCTCCTATCACATATCCTCTATATCCATCTCCCTCCTCTTTATTGAGCTTCCCATTAAATGCACCTATGCCATTTGCCTCAAATATTCCTTGTACTAGTGAGTTGCACATTCTAACCACTTCCCGAATTTCCAATTGGATTTATTGACTATCTTATATTTGTGGTTGATGATTCTGGTCTCACCCACAAGTAGAAACATTTTCCCTAACTGTGCTTACTTTATCATCGTTGTAGAATTGTCTCCAACTTATATATATATGCAGTGATGTGAAAACGCTGGCATTAACTGTATCCCAGGCTGTTGAGTGAGGCAAGGGAAGAGATATCAGGGGCCCTGGCAGTAATTTTCAAATTCTCGCTGACCACAGGTGAGGTGCCAGAGGACTGGAGGACTGCTAACGTTGTCCCATTGTTAAAAAACGGAGGAAGGGATAGACCAGGAAATTACAGGCCAGTCAGTCTAGCCTCGGTGGAGCGGAAGTTACTAGAAAGAATCCTGAGGGGCAGAATATATCTGCACTTGGAGAGACACAGATTAATGAGGGATGGTCAGCGTGGATTTGTTAAGGGAAGGTCATGTTTGACAAATTTGATCGAATTTTTTGAGGAGGTAGCCAGGAGTGTTGATGAGGGTAATGTATTTGATGTGGTCTACATAGACTTTAGCAAGGCTTTTGATAAGGTCCCTCATGGCAGACTGCTCATGAAAGTAAGAGCCCATGGGATCCAAGGCAAAGTGGCACGTTGGATCCAAAATTGGCTGAGAGGCAAGAAGCAAAGGATGATGGTAGAGGGACGTTTCTGTAAGTGGAAGTCTGTTTCCAGTGGGGTTCCACAGGGCTCAGTGCTGGGGCCTTTGCTGTTTATAGTGCACATAAATGATTTGGACTTAAAGGTATGGGGTATGATGAAGAAGTTCACGGATGACACAAAAGTTGGTAGGGTGGTAAATAGTGAGGAGGATAGCCATAAACTGCAGGAGGATATCAGTGGACTGGTCAGGTGAGTAGAGCAGTGGCAAATGGAATTCAACCCAGAAAAGTGTGAGGTAATGCACTTGGGGAGGGCTGACAAGTGCATTACCTTACACTTTTCCGGGTTGAATTCCATTTGCCACTGTTCTGCCCACCTGACCAGTCCATTGATATCCTCCCCAGCACAAAAACAAAAATAAAAATACCTGGAAAAACTCAGCAGGTCTGACAGCATCTGCAGAGTGGAATACGTTAACGTTTCAAGTCCGTATGACTCTTCAACAGAACTAAGGAAAAATAGAAGAGAGGTGAAATATAAGCTGGTTTATGGGGTGTGTGTGGTGGGACAGGTAGAGCTGGATAGAGGGCCAGTGATAGGTGGAGATAACCAAAAGATGTCAAAGACAAAAGGACAAAGTGGTGTTGACGGTGGTGATATTAGCTAAGAAATGTGCTAATGGGGACATTAAGGGTAGAAAGCAGGACGAGCAAGGTATAGATAGCCCTAGTGGGGGTGGGGTGGGGGGAAGGGATCGAAATAGGCTAAAAGGTAGAGATAAAACAATGGATGGAAATACATTTAAAAATAATGGAAAATGGTGGGAAACGAAAAATCTATATAAATTATTGGAAAAAAGGGGAATTGGAAAGGGGGCGGGGATGGAAGAGACAGTTTATGATCTGAAGTTGTTGAACTCAATGTTAAGTCCGGAAGGCTGTAAAGTGCCTAGTCGGAAGATGAGGTGCTGTTCCTCCAGTTTGTGTTGAGCTTCATTGGAACATTGCAGCAGGCCAAGGACGGACATGTGGGCATGGGAGCAGGGTGGAGTGTTGAAATGGCAAGCGACAGGGAGGTTTGGGTCATGCTTGTGGACAGACCGAAGGTGTTCTGCAAAGTGGTCACCCAGTCTGCGTTTGGTCTCTCCAATGTAGAGGAAACCGCATTGGGAGCAGCGAATGCAGTAGACTAAATTGAGGGAAGTGCAAGTGAAATGCTGCTTCACTTGAAAGGAGTGTTTGGGCCCTTGGACGGTGAGGAGAGGGGAAGTAAAGGGGCAGGTGTTGCACCTTCTGCGGTTGCATGGGAAGGTGCCGTGGGAGGGGGTTGAGGTGTAGGGGGTGATGAAGGAGTGGACCGGGTGTCCCGGAGGGAATGATCCCTGTGGAATGCCGCCGGGGAGGTGAAGGGAAGATGTGTTTGGTGGTGGCATCATGCTGGAGTTGGCGGAAATGGTGGAGGATGATCTTTTAAATGCGGAGGCTGGTGGGGTGATAAGTGAGGACAAGGGGGACCCTATCATGGTTCTGGGAGGGAGAGGAAGGTGTGAGGGCGGATGCGCGGGAGATGGGCCGGACACGGTTGAGGGCCCTGTCAACCACTGTGGGTTGATATCATCCTGCAGTTTACGGCTATCCTCACTATTTACCAGCCTATGTGTCATCTGCGAAATTCTTGAACCTCCCTGCTCTTGTATTCTATGCCTTGGCTAATAAAGGCAAGTATCCTATATGCCTTCTTAACCACCTTATCTACCTGCCCTGCTACCTTCAGGGACCTGTGGTTATGCACGCCAGGGTCCTTCTGACCTTCAGTACTTTCCAGGGTCCTGCCATTCATAGTGTAATCCCTGGAACTGTATAAAACGCTGGTTAAGCCACAACTGGAGTGCTGTGTGCAGTTCTGGTCACCACACTATAGGAAGAATGTGATTGCACTGGAGAGGGTCAGAGGAGATTTGCCAGGATGCTGCCTGGGCTGGAGGGCCTGAGCTGTGAGGAAAGATTGGATGGGCTGGGGTTGTTTGCCTTGGAGCAGTGAAGGTTGAGAGGGGACCTGATAGAGGTGTATAAGATTATGAGGGGCCTAGATAGGGTGGATAGGAAGGCACTTTTTCCATTAGTAGAGGGGTCAATAACCAGGAAGCACAGATTTAAGGTAAGAGGTGGAAGGCAAAGAGGGGAGTTGAGGAGAAAATTTTCACCCAGAGGGTGGTGGGAGTCTGGAACTCACTGCCTGAAAGGGTGGTTGAGTCAGAAACTCTCGTAACATTTAAGAAGTATTTAGACATTCATTTGCGTTGCCATAGCTTCCAGGACAATGGACCAAGCACGGAAAATGAGATTAGTGTCATCAGATCTTTGTTAACTGGCGTGAACACGATGGGCTGAATGGCCTCCTTCTGTGCTGTAAATATCTATGAGTCTATGAACTATGGCAAAAGGGTGTATAAATACTCGGGTGGTGGCGTTGTGGTATTGTCACTAAACTAGTATTCCAGTAAACCCAGGGTAATGCTCTGGGGACCTGGGTTCGAGTCCTGCCACAGCAGATGGTGAAATTTGAATTCAATAAAAAATCTGGAATTAAAAGTCTGATGATGACCATGAAACCATTGTTATTAAAATCCCACCTGGTTCAGTAATGTCCTTTGGGGAAGGAAATCTCCTGGCCAGACTCACAGGCTAACTCTTAAATGCCCCTCTGAATGAGGGCAGTTAGGGATGGCCTAGTCACACAGCAAATAATAAAAAAAATTATTTACCGTGGTGTAGATTTTGGTCTCATTCCCAAACAGTATCTAGTGAGCCCTTTTTGGAAAGTGCTTGTGATTGAGAACAGGCTCCGATACCCCGACCTGCTGAACAGTCCAGGCCCACAGGTGCCACAATGTGCTGAAGACCTGTCAGTACCCGCGCGGCATCAAGAGTCAGTGCCGAGAGGAGAGGGGAGGAATTTGGGAAGAGGGGTGAGAGTGGGAAAGAAAAGCAGCATTGTTAAGACATGGAAAGGCCGATCAGACCTTGATGGAAGCGGAAGGGACCATGGGCCGACAAATACCATTGGAGGTTTAGCTGGTCCTGTCATAATTCTGATGGCAATGCTCAGGTAAATGAGGTAAATGAGCATTTTGCTATTTCTCTTGGAATCTTGTTGGTTTCCTATAGGTGTGACAATGCAAGGCTAGTGAAATCCCTACAGAATTTCAGGGTGATAATATTTTTGTATTTTTTTTTATATAAGACGTTAAGTATTTGGCCCTTTGTCCATTTCTCTGTTTCCTACCCTCAGGATGGGTGTTGAAGCGGGGAGCGGTGGTGAGGGAGGTGGGAGGTTGGGAGTCAGTGTAAGAGAATAAGTGCAACTTCTTTTGATAGCTTTAGAGAAAAATATCCCCTAATGTCTCATCAAACTAAAATGTATAGAAAAACCGAAATCAATCAGCTTTCATTCCCACAGCTCTGGCATTAAAGGTGTTGGTGAGATGAATTAAATGACTATAAGACTGAATCATCAGAAACTGACATTTCAGCAGGGTATTTTTAGTGACAAATGGTTAAAACATAGAACAGGTACAATATAAAGGAGTGTATTTTAACTTAGAACAGATGTTCTATTGGCTTACACAGTGCATCTGAACCCCAAAAAAATGTTAAGTCCTCGAACATGCACACTCACAGAAGTGTCAGCCATGGCTCAGTTGGTAGCACTCTCTCCTCTGAGTTAAGGTTGTGGGTTCAAGACCCACTCCAGAACTTGTGCTTGAAGATCAAGGATGACACTCCGATGGAGCACAGAGGGAGTGCTGCACTGTCTGAGGTGCGGTTTCTCATAGAGATGTTGAATCGAGGTCCCATCTGCCTGCTGGGGTGGATATAGATGATCCCATGGCACTATTTTGAAGGAGAGCAGGGGAGTTCTCCCCGATGCCCTGGCCAATATTTATCCCTCAATCAATATCATAGAAACAGATTATTGCGTTGCTTTAAGTGGGAGCTTGCTGTGTGCATATTGGCTGCCACATATCCCATATGACAATGTTGGCTACAAAAGCACTTCATTGTAAAGTGCCTTGGGACACCCTAACTTCACGAAAGACATTATATAAATGCAAGTCTTTTTCTTCTTTTGCTTTTCAAATAATCATAAAATGTTACAGCACAAAATGAGGACATTTTACTCATGGTGCCAGTGTCTGCTTTCTGTGAGAGCTGCCCCCTTGGGGCTATACCCTTCAAACCTTCCTTTTCAAATATTTATCCCATTCCCTTTTATAAGATATTACGGATTCTCCTATCACAATAGGGCAGGGAGGGCAAACCTTCAACTAACCACCTTCTGTGTGGAAAAAAAAGTTTCCTAACCTTTCCCTCCACCCTTTTGAGGACCATCTTAAGTTGCTGGCTTCTGGCAACCACATTAATAACCATTGGGACGAGTTTGTTCTTTGGAGGTGCATTATCAAAACCTCGCATTGCTCCCAAACCATCTGGCACCTCCGGTTTTAGTGAAAGAGGTCCAGATGCTTTTCTCTGTCCTCATTAGAGCCTCTCATCATGGTACCCTATGTACTATAGTGTCCACTAGTGAGTTTCCTATTGGAATTTCAATCCACATTGTACTATGTAGTTCTCTAACTACCCAACGCACAGTAGAAAATAGGCCTGATCTCCAGCCTATTCAGGGAAAGTTGATTTCAGTCAGGCCAGTCATTAGGCTTAATGTTAGGTGAGCCAGTGTTGTTGGGTTAGGGAGGGGATAATTCGGACAGGTTCTCTCCGCTGATTACTACCAGCAACTTGCAGGGTGACCAACTAAATGTGCATGTAATTTAAGGGATTGTCTCTTGTTGTGACTGTTTGTCCCTTAAGAGATGCCTTTTGTCCCGTATTTCTGGGATGGGCTATGTGGGACTGATCCTGGGTGTCTCCGGGGTGAGTTTGAGCGATTCGAGCAAGTGAGTGAGTTGGCCAGCTGAGAGATGATAATGCTGTAACTCAACAAGATAAGTTGTAAGCTTTAGTTGATTTTAATCCCCACCCCAGCGAACATGGTCCCAAAACCCCCGCACCAACCCCCCCACTCTCATGATCATAGCAACTCCCACACCCACCCCACCACCCCTCCCTCCCCAGGTCGAAGTGTCCTTTACTTTGTTGCATAAGAGTTGGTCACCCTACTAGCAACTTCCGTTGGAAGTGGGTGAAGGTTGGCTGAGCATAGTAGTCAGTCTCTTCACAGCGTTCAAATGGCATTCATTATATAGGTTCTCACATTGATAATACCCGCTTGTATGAGGGACCAGAGGGCATCTGTGCAGCATTACTCTGGAGGGAATAAATGTCCTTGGACAGTGAGGTGAGTGTGGGGAAGTACAGCGTAGGGTAAGAATCTGGCAATTCCTGTTTTACTGCTATTGCTTTACAGCTTGGCTTGGCACTGTATCCAACAAGGTGTCTTTAGGCACGTTTGTTTGAGAATCAGAAGCCATAAGAATTTTATTGCAGTAGAATGCAGCCTGCTCTGTGAAATTAGTTCAGTGCAGGTCACTACGGGGATCAGAGAAAAATTGGCCCATTCATCATATTGTCTTCACACTTGAGAGCACAGCGAAAATTGACTTCATTCTGCCAATAACTTGGGTGGTAAAGTGCGGGGAGGTTTTTGAAATGGTCTCTCATTAGTGCGATTGTGTGGAGGGTTGGCCAAAAATGATTGCTTGTTTCAGTTTGCTTTTGTGATATTGTCAGTTTGCTGGGCAATTCAAACAAAGACGAAGGAAAATGGACCATACTGCATTTTAGCGAGCCATTTACATGGCGTTAATTGTACATCAACTGAGCATTAATTGTATTCGGGAGGTGAGTAGTAGCTGAGGACTTAGCTGTGCTCACATAGGAGCAGACTGAAAGAGGAGTTTTTAGTGTGGAGGTGTGTGGTATATAGTGCGAGTCTCTGTTAAAAGCCTGTAAGTGAATAAGGAGCCAGCTCCAGGGTTCAATCCTTCACCATCTAGCTATCTGAGATTTGACACATGGCATTTAAAAAAAACAATTTCTGCAGGATGTTTCTCGTTCATACAAACGTGCACGGTTATTACTTTTGATTCATACTTTTTCTTCTCCCTTCCCACCCACTCCTCACCATTGAAATGTTTAAAATTCTGACAGATGATGTTTCCTCTGGCTGGGGGTGGGGAGGTCTAGAACAAGGGGGTCACAGTCTCAGGATACGGGGTAGACCATTTAGGTCGGAGATGAGGAGAAACCTCTTCACTCAGAGGGTGGTGAGCCTGTGGAATTCTCTACAACAAAAGGCTGTGGAGGCCAAGTCACTGAATATATTTAAGGAAATAGACAGATTTCTAGACTCTAAAGGCATCAAGGGGTATGGGGAGAGAGCGGGAGTATGGCGTTGAGATAGAGGATCAGCCATGATCATATTGAATGGCGGAGCAGGCTCGAAGGGCTGAATGACCTACTCCTGCTTCTATTTTCTATGTTTCCTATGTTTCTTAAGCAGCACTCAACCTCTGTTCACATCTGGTGGCAATGTAGGTTGGCATCATACAATGTGGAGATATAGATATTTCAAAATCCCTCTCAATCTTTAATATGTCTCCTTTTTTGGTCCTGTCCTCAACTCTGCATCAATCTCAGCCCAAGAGGGAGGGCAAACAGCCAAATGGGAATTTATTTATTTATTTATTTAGTTGTGGGATGTTGGAGTCATTGGCTGGGCCAGCATTTATTGACCCATCCCTAGTTGCCCTTGAGAAGGTGGTGGTGAGCTGCCTTCTTGAACCACTGCAGTTCATGTGGTGTAGGTACACCCACAGTGCTGTTAGGGAGAGAGTTCCAGGATTTTGACCCAGTGACGATAAACGAAATGTGAGATAGTCAGGATGCTGAGTGTCTTGGAGGGAAACTTGGAAATGGTGACATTCCCGTGCATCTGCTGTCTTTGTCCTTTTAGAACTTGAGGTGCTGGAGGTCACAGGTTTGAAAGGTGCTGTTGTAGAGACCTGGACGAGTTGCTGCAGTGTATCTTGTAGATGGACCACACTGCTGCCACTGTGTGTCGGTAGTGAGTGTTTAATGTCCTGTTAATACTGGATAAGTTAAATTTTCTCATATTTACATCAGCTCCTGATGTCCTTCTCTTGCCTTCTGACCTTTACCATAGTGAACTGATATATATTTGTACACTCGATCAAACATGACCCAATGAGGCTCCTTGGATGTAGTCTACGTCTGATAGAAATGACTCATTGTTTCACACACAATGACTTACGTTGAAGTAGAGTAACTATTATTATGTGGGCACTTGTGGCACACAGCAAGATTCCGCAAACAGCAATGGGATGATTGGCTAATCTATTTTTGGCAGTGTTGGAGGATTGTTGGCCACAGACATCTAGAGAACCTTGGGGGATTGTGTTGTGGCATGTTTAACATTCACCAACAACAACTTATATTTATATAGCACCATTAACGTAATAAAACATCCCAAGGTGTTTAACAGAGGCACTATAAAACCGAGGCACATAAGAAGACTTTAGTGCCGATGGCCAAAAAGCTTAGGTTAAAGGGGTAGGGTTTAAATAGTGTCTTAAAGGAAGAAAGAGAGGCTGTAGGTTGGAGAAGTTTACAGAAGGAACTCCAGAACGTAGGGCCCAGGCAGCTGAAGGCACGTCCGCCAACGGTGAAGTGATTGGAATCAGGGATGCTCGAGAGGCCAGTATTAGAGGAACGCAGATATCTTGGATGGCTGTGGAGTTTGAGGAGATGACAGAGATAGGGAGAGGTGGAAGGCTTTGAAGATGAAGATGAGAATTTTAAAATCTAGGTGTTGTTTAACCAGGGGCCAATGTAGGTCAGTGTACACAGCGATGATGGGCGAATAGGATTCGTTGTGAACTTTGACGCAGGGCAGCAGAGTTTTGGATGTGCTCAAGTTCATGGAGGTTAGAGTGTGGGAGGTCAGCCAAGAGTGCATTAGAATAGTCAAATCTGGAGTTAAAGGAGGGCATGGATGAGAATTTCACAGCAGATGAATGGAGGCAGGGACAGAGATGTGTGATGTTACGGAAGTGAAAATAGGCGGTCTTAGTGACAGCGTGGGTGTGTGGATGAAAGTTCATCTCAGGGCCAAATATGACACCAAGGTTGTGAAGGGTCTGGTTCAGCCTCAGGCTGTTGCCAGGGAGTGGGATGGAGATGGTAATCAGGGGATGGAGTTGGTGGCCAGGGGATGGAGTTGGTGGCCAGGTGATGAAGTTGGTGGTTGGGACTGAAAATAATGGGTCCAGTCTTCCTAATATTTAATTGGAGGAAATTTCTACTTACTCTGGATGTCAACCACAAGAAAAAATAAATGGATTGAGTCTCTTCACAATGTGGTGCTCTCAGCAGTGATCTGGATGACCCACAACTTTTCAGCTAAGATGGGAGATGGCAACAAAGTGGGTCAGTCGATCGTCAATGCTGGTACTGATTTCCTTCTGCCCTCTTGCGCAAACAAAGTCTGAAAAACATCCTTTGCTCCCATTGCGTTCTCAAACATGACTGCACACAAACATCTTCTGTGGTCTTTCTGCTGCTGGTGCCACGTATGGCCTGAAGAGGGCAGTGCACAGTAAATTTCACGCCAAGGAATGTCAGAGATCTCGATGATCAGAGTCTTGCTGACACAGTGATGGGCACCTTAGGACAGTGAGTGGTCCACACGAGTGGCCCCCCCCCTTCATCTCAGTGGGCCGCAAGATTGAAATCGGGTATGTGCACTAACCATGACCCCATGAATAAGAATTGGCAGGGCGTGCCGATCGAACTGTAGCAACACTTTGATTGGATGCATGGCTCTCACAGTCAATGCTGGTGTGTAATCAGCACCCACCTCACCACGTGTCCTTGCTTTGCATGCATATCACTTTAGCAATACCGGTAGGAAAAAAAACTGCGTTGACGGAAACCAGCAGAATCTGGCAATCCTGTGCGTGGGCAACAGTCAGCGCTCTAACAGCCTCTCCATGGCTGTTGCCACTTCTAATGCCTTACTGAAGTCTAGATTAGTTTCAGATAACAATCACTTTTGAATAGCATCATCCCTGATTCCGCATATCAATCAGTCTCTCGACATGTCATTAATTGAAGTTCCGAACTCACAATATTCCGTTAATTCCTTTATAGCAGCGACATGGGCAGTGATTGTCTCTCCTGGAGGCCTATTCCTCGAATTGAATTTAAAACGCTGCACAGTGACTGAGGGCTTTGGCTTCAGATGGTTTTTTACAATGTTTACTAACTCATCGAAAGTCTTCGTATCGGGGGTGTGAGGTGACGTGAGGCTGTGGATCAGTCCGTACATTTTGCTCCTTCATGTGGACAAAAGAATCGCCCTCTTCTTGTCCTCCCCCACGATGTCGTTAGCAGTAAAGAAGAACGCTAGGCGTTCGGTGTAATGAGACCAGTCATCGGAAACAGGATCAAATGGTTCAGGTGCCCAAACTGCGGCACACTCGATGACTAAGGAGACTGCGCTTTCAAGGTAGTGGTGAAATAACGTGTCTGGCTTACCACGGCCTCCTTTATTGCCGTCAATTGATTCAGTTTATCCTCGTCACCAGTTTTATATTTTTGGTTATCAGGTTCGTTTTGTCCAGCAAATGCTAGCTGCACCCTTGATACTAACACATTAGTTGGTGCTTGAAACGATACAGGCAGAGAGACCGATTGACTGAACAAACACTGGTGGTTTATTGGAACTAAGAGCAGAGCACTAACACCATGTGTGCTTCTTCAATCACCTCCAGCTCTCGACTTCCAGTTACCCAAGAAACCCGTGCTGTGTAGCGATTGGTCAAAGCAGTCACGTGGCCAACTAACTACACTCTCTTAAAGGTACATAGCACTCTACTTTACCACAGACAGGTGACCAAAGCTTGGTCAAAGAGGTAGATTTTAAGGTATATCTTAGGAGAAAGGGAGGTAGTGAGATGGAGAGGTTTAGGGAGGGAAGTCCAGAGCTTATGGTCTAAGCAGCTGAAGACATGGTCGATAATGAAAATTGTGGGGGTGGGGAGGGGTTCACAAACAGCTGGGTTTGGAGCAGCCACGACTCTGTCTACCATATCCCACCAGTGGAGTCTGGGCAGCTGGTTGGGGTGCGGCTGTGATCTTAGCCAAGGAATAGTGTCACAAAGTCGTTGACAAGAGATGGAACCTTGAATCAAATGTGAAAACTAACAACATGAGGTAGAATAAAACAGGATATTAAAGTGAATCTGTGGTAAGTAGGAAACATGGCTGTCAATTTGCACACAACAGGGTCCCACCAACAGCAGTGATAATAAGCAGTTAATGTTGGTTAAGGGATAAATTTTAGCCGTGACATCAGGGATACTCTCCTGCTGTTCTCGAAAATAGTGCCGTGAGATGTTTTACATGCACCACAGCAGATAGGACCTTGAATAGCATCTCAGCCATGTAGCACTCCTGACAGTGCAGCAGTCCTGTACTGCAGTGCAGGGTTTTGAGCTCATGTTCTGGAGTGGGATTTGAACTCACAACTGTCTGGCACACATAAATTAAATTATAAACTTACCACAATTCATGAAATGCTGGCACTGTGGAACCTCATAACCAGAACAACAACCTTAAGGAAGCACAGATCTTCTGGGGCTCTTCCAGAGCTCTCACATCTGTCCTCCCCTCTAACGTTGTCGCTATTCCATTGAACATCTCCTCCAGTGTCCAAATCCCACCCCCTCCAGTGTCAGCCAGAACTCATTGGGTAGCAGCCTCGCTTCTTGAGCCAGGCAGTCATCAGTTCATGTCCCACTCCAGAACTTGAGCTCAAAATCCTTAACTGCAGTACGGGAGTGCTGCACTGTCGAAGGTACTGGTTTTGGGGCTGAGACTTTATTCAAGGCCCCGTCTGCTGCGATGGATGCAAAGGGTCACATGGCACTATTTTCAAGAGCAGCAGGAAGGTATTCCTGATTGGTTAAAATTTATCCCTCGACCAGCATTAACTGGTTAGGAGCATATTGTGTACAAACTGACTGCCATGTTTCCTTCGTTTCAACAGATTCACTCCAACATTCTGCTTTATTCTTTCTTTTTAATATTTCTATAAATGAAGATCTTTCACCTGTTTCAATGTTTCTCTTCCATTCTTCAAAATGGCTGCCCGCCAATGATCACATCCAGTTTGGTCTCCAATTTTGGTAACCATGGAGACAGCAATTTCAACATTACATCATGACAAAGCAAAGTGATTGGGACGCTGATACCTCTCATGAATCGAGTCTGAGCTCACCGTGTGTTCTGGTAACCAGCAGAGGACACGTCAGAGAAAAATATTACTAAGTGGCAGAGGGTTAATAAACACAGCCGGGCAGCAAGTGACTTAATACTGCAATGAACTGAGAATTGAAAGTTCTTTAGCCACACAGAAGTTAAAGAAAATAATCTGGTGCATACCTGACCGAGTTCAACTAGTGTTGAATCAAAGTATTTGTTAAGACTTACTGTAAGGTTACACTGGGTAAACAGCTGAATGGCTGTGAAAGCGATGTTGTAACTGGACAGTGCACGAGCAGAAAACTCTACTCTTTAGTTATTTTCCAGTTAACATCTCTGGCTGAATTATCTGTTAGTATCACATATTTCCATCTTTATTTCCTTCTCCCTCTCCCTTACTCCTCTTGCATTTCGGGGGCAAGAATAATCCTGCAGCCAGGAGTGGATCTGGGTGGTTGGGTTCTGCCCAGTTTGCTCGAAAGGAACTCGTCTCTCCGCAAGGATGAGTCCCAGATCTGACAAGTCTCAGCCGTTAGAAATGAACACTTATATTTATTAGGCCATTGAAACATCTCGGAGAACCACAATGAACCTCCCTTGGAGTATAGTGAGTTTTGTTACATGGGCAAGTTCGTCATTAACATCCCTAAAACAGAACAAGATCAATGGCCAGTAAGTCTGTTATTTTTCCACTTGCCTGGATGAGTGCAGCTCCAAACAACAATCAAGAAGCTTGACACCGTGCTGGATAAAGCAGCCCACTTGATTGGCACCCCATCCACCACCTTAAACACTCACTCCCGCCACCAGTAGCAACAGTGTGTACCGTCTACAAGATGCACTGCAGGAACTCACCAAGGCTCCTTCGACAGCACTTTCCAAACCTGCGACCTCTACCATCTAGAAGGGCAAGGGCAGCAGATAGATGGGAACACCGCCACCTGCAAGTTCCCCTCCAAGCCACTCACCATCCTGACTTGGAAATATATCGCCGTTCCTTCACTGTCGTTGGGTCAAAATCCTGGAACTCCCTCCCTAACAGTGCTGTGGATGTACCTACACCTCAGGGACTGCAGCGGTTCAAGAAAGCAGCTCACCCACCACCTTCTCAAGGGCAATTAGGGATGGGCAATAAATTCTGGCCTAACCAGCGAAGCCCACATCCTGTGAAACAATAAAAAAAAAATTTAAATTGGTCATATTTGTTAAGGGAGGAATGTTGGCCAGGTCACGAGGAGAACTCCCTCCTCAAGAAGTGCCCTTTAAATTTCAGTAAATGCTATCCCTTTTCGAGGGCACATAAGTAACCCGGAGAACACAATTTCAAATCTCACCATGCAGCTTTAAAATTTGAATCCAGTTTAAGAAAAAAGGAGGAATAATAAAGCTGGTTTCAGTAAATCAGGAATCTGTCAGACTTCGTAAAAAACAACACAACCGGTTCACTAAGTACCTTTTAGGGGAGGACAGCCTTCTCCGGTCTGGCCTATGTGAGTCCAGTTGAACACCAAGGTGCTTGACACTAAACAGTTCTTGGACATGGCCAAGCAAGTGGGGGCAGAGGTGCTCTCCCATCTTTCATTAAAAGGGGAATCTTACACCGCCACATCTAACCCCTACCCTCCCCAAACACCCCCCTCACCCCCACTCCCAACTAGACCTCAGTCTTTTCCCCAGTGATTAGTTTTGAATAGGAACCTCTTGTACTCGGTTCTGCAGAAGTAGTTCCCGGTGGTGTCAGCTTGAGTTCCTGAGTATCATTTCACATCACCCACTCTCACAAGTCCAGTTCTACCATTTTACCCTCCACCACGCAGCCTTTGATATAAGTAGCACCCCAAAATGCAACGCATCGGTTAGCACTTTCTTGTTAAAATGCCCTCATTTTCCTTTACGAGTTGCTCTACTTCCACTGCCGGCGGAGACAATTGGCAGCGCCGGCCCAATTAATTTCCCAAAAAAATACTCTGGTCCTACAGTTTTATTAGCCTTCCCTGGGAAATGTTTTCTGTTAAGAACCAGGAGTTATGGATTCAATGTCAGTTTTTATAAGTAAACTGCAGCAGGCAATAAAAACAATCAAGTTGGCTTCAAGCTTCTTGTGGTGTCTATGTCTGCCCTGTGATATCTTGCCAAGAAGCCAACTAAACCACGATGGCTGTGAATAATTTCTCTCCAGGAAACGGTGATGCACACCATGTGACCCATTTCTTTTGCGGCTGAGATTCCAGCAAAAGGATATTGTGGTGACTGTACATAAGTCAGCCTCTTGCTAAATCATTGCAGCTTCCCCCTCGCTGGTTGTTCAATAGCAACGATCGGCTGGCAGGAACCCGTCGACCCTTTGAAATGTGGACAGGAGCTCCCCAGGCAGCTCAGCTGTGCAAACCGTACCTGTCGTTCTGAGTCACGCCGGGCAGGGAGGTGACAGGTTCAGTCCCTGGGCCGTGACACAGTGAGTTGGTTCCCAGCTGCTGTGCATTAAGTGGGTTGGGCACATTCAAATTCACATCAGTATTGTCTGGACTTGGGAGGCGGAAAGATCAGCCAGTTGATATGCAGCAATTAGCAAGCAGCGGGAATGTGTGGTCGGAGGCAAAAGCAAAGCCCTGCAGATACTGGGAAGCTGCAGCCTCCTTCTCAGCGAATCTAGTGATTTACGCCGTGCGCCTTGATGGCGTGCCGGCTGCTTGCAGTGCTGTCCCCCTCGGCGTTGAGAACGCGTTGGCCGATCACTTTGCAGAGCACCCCAGCTCGGTCCGCAAGCGTGACCCCCCGAATCTGCCTGCCATCTTAATTCGCGAAGCCGTCCCCTCTCGAACCGGTCGGCTTCCTCGGCCTCCGACGCTGTTTCCACGAAACTCGAAGCGAACTCAGAGGAGCTGCAACGAAAACAGAAAATGCTCCGAAGAAGCGGAGCTCTGAAGGAGGGTCATATGGACTGGAAACGTTAACTCAGCCTTTCTCTCCCCACAGAGGCTGCCAGACCTGCTGAGCTTTTCCAGCATTTTCTGTTTTTGTTTCAGGTTTCCAGCACCCGCAGTATTTTGCTTTTTAATCAAGGAACAGCCACTGTTCTTTCGATTGGTCACTTTACAGCCTTCCAGACTCACCACCTCTTTGTGCCTCGCACCATCACCCCTTGCGTCATTTAATCTCTCCTCCCCTCTCCCTGTTTGTTCTTTGTTCCCCTCCCCCACTTGCCCTGCGCTCGAAATTTGCAGGAAAACAGTTGACTCTTTAACTTCTTCCGGCTCTGATGAAATGTCCTTTGACCTAGTGAAACACTGGGCTGAATTTTTAACGTGAGCTTCGGGACCCCGATGTCAGCTATTTTATCACGCCAGCACCCCTCACCCCCCAACCCTCCCGCCCCACCACCCACCCCTTCCTCTGTTCCCATCTCCTGTGGGGGCGGGGTTAGTAAAATTCAGGCCAATTTGTTTCTCTCGCCATGGTGGACAACAACAACAATTTATATTTATCTAACACCTTCACTGTAATAAAACCTCCCGAGGTGCTTCACAGGACCATTATAAAACACAACACCGAGCCACATTAGGACAGGTGACTAAAAACCTGGTCAAAGCAGGAGGTTTTAAGGAGTGGTTTAAAGTGATGTAGAGAGGCAAAGCGGTTTAGAGAAGTTAAGACATGGGCAGCAGAGTTTTGGATGAGCTCAGGTTTATGGATGGTGGAAGGTGGGAGACCAGCCAAGAGTGCTGAGTATTTACAACAGATTACTGTATTTATTTCAGATTTCCAGTATTTTGCTTTTGCCTTCATATAAAGGCACAAATAATTAATAAATGAAATCCCAAATATACATTCATTGAAAAGCTGCATTAAGGAAATTTAATGTTTAATTTTGTCCTGGTGACATACTCGATAAATATTGAAAGAACCAACCTTAAATGACCCAATGATAAGAAACTGTGACTCACAGTTACTTCATCGCTATAGTAACGTTTGAAGCATTTGCACATTTCCACTTACAGATGCATCTGGTATGTTGTAGAGATACTGCTGTCATTGAAGGAGAACAACGCATGAATCTGATATTTAAAGAACGCACTGTGTTATAATCATTAAGCTTAAGATAGGAAAAGACTTGGTCTCGCTCTGCTCCCAGAGAAAGAATTACTGGAAATAGGGGATCGATGTGTGATGACACATCATTTAATAGCTGGGGAAGCTCTCTCTTACATTTGTTCAGGGGATGTGGACATTACTAGTAAGGCCAACATTTATTGCCCATCCCTAATTGCCCTTCAGAAGATGGTGGTAAGCTGCCTTCTTGAGCCGCTGCAGTCCATCTGGTGTAGGTACACCCACAGCGCTGTTAGGGAAGGAGTTACCGGATTTTGTCCCAGCGACAGTGAAGGGACGGCTATATATTTCCAAGTCAGGATGGTGAGTGACTTGGAGGAGTACTTGTAGGTAGTGGTGTTCCCATGTGACTGTTGCCCTTGTCCTTCTAGGTGGCAGAGGTCGCAGGTTGGGAAGATGCTGTTTAAAGAACCTTGGCGAGTTGCTGCCCTGCATCTTGTAGCTGGTACACTTGCCACAGTGTGCCAGTGGTGAGGGGAGTGAATGTTTAAGGTGGTGGATAGGGTGCCAATCAAGTGGGCTACTTTGACCTGGAAGGTGTCAAGTTTCTTGAATGTTGGTAGAGCTGTGCTCATCCAGAAAATTGTGGCTTTGTTGGGCCTGATAGGCTTTTCTAGCCTTGCTATGCACATGTTTATTGACCGAGTGCCTCATCATGTCTCTCAAAATTGTTTCATTGCATTTAGCAGACCATTTAAAATCAAAACCTGTTGTTGTGTAGACAATGCAGAAGCCATTTTGCACAAAGCAAGATCCCACAAACAGCAATGTGATGAATGAGCATTACGTTTTGGGGTGGGAGTGTTTGTTGAGGGAGCGTATTGTCCATGACACCAGGTGAACGCGCTGTGTCTTTAACACTCATCTGAACCACAGGCAGACAGAGCCTCTTTCAACTGACTTTGTATAACAACAGTATCTTGCATTTATATAGCACCTTTAGCCCAAGGCTCTTTACAGAAATGTCATCCAACAATATTTTGAAACTGAGCACATAGGTAGACATCATGAGAAGTGACTAAAAGCATGATCAAAGAGGTATGTACATTTTAAGGACTACTTCGTGGTAAGAGAGAGAGAGAGGTAAGGAGACAGGGAAGGGATTCCAAAGCTTTGAGCCCAGGCAGCTGAAGGTACAGCCACCAATGGTGGAACAATGAAAATCAGGGCAGGGCAAGAGGCCAGAATTGGAAAGGCAAAGAGATCTCGAAAGTTTGGAGCGGGTTACTGAGACAGAGAGAGCGCAAGGGCCATGGAGGAACTGGAAAGCAACAAAATGATAAATGGTCTTAGTATTCCCAACAGTGCCATTCTGTTTACTCTAACAAGGCAAGAATCAAAGATCGAAAGTATCAAAATTCAAGTTTTCCCCAGTACTGAAGGTGCCTCACAAACGTCAGCTTCCATGTCAAATCCAGGGCATCTCGGAAATGACATTGTGATGAGGTCCAGCTCCACGTTGGATGTGCTGTGGAGGAACCAGGTCTTTCCGCGGGACAAGTTTTTTTTTTAAGAGTTGTTCCTTCATAATCATGAGCAGCTGAATCTCATTTTTGGTCTGGTCAACTCCTTATCTTAGACCCTGGTCCCTGGTTGTTTCAATGCCTTTTGACATGTTCTTTGTCACATCGGGATTTCATTCTCAAAGATATTCTGTTGTCGAGGTCCCTCTAAAGAACTGCAACAGCAATGGAGCTCGAGAAGCATTTTATTAAGATGGGATCATCAGCACCAGGGATTCTATTCCTGGTTAGGCTGAGAGCCACTTTTAATATCAGGCCAGGGTGAACCTTCCCCAAACTGTTTACCGTTTGGGAGAATCAGAAACTAACCTGCCTGCTGGCTGCAAAAATAGCCTTTCATGCGTCACAGGCACAGTTTGGTCTTTCTTGTGTGGATGAATTAAAAAGGGAGCCTAGGACTAGAGGGCATTGTCTAAAAATTGGAGCCAGACCTGTCGGGAACGCAAAGCGGAATGCCGCAGAAGCTGGAAACCTGAAACAAAAGCAGAAAATGTTGGAAATACTCGGTAAGTCTGGCAGCATCCGTGGAGAGAGAAACAGAGCTGACGTTTCAGGCCTGGGAAAAGCCAGAGATGTTATAGGTTTTGAGCAAGGGGGCGGGTGGGGCAAGGGGAAGAGGAAGGGGTGTGACAGCTGGATGAAAGACGACAGGGGAGATCAAGCCTCCCGCGGCCAGAGCAAACAGCAGCGGAGCTAGGGAAGAAACAGAGGCTGGGATTTTCCGGCTTTCCCAAAGCGGGCTCCACCGCGGTGAGCCATTAAAGGCCCGGTGAGTTCGGCGGGACTGGCGGGAGGGGCCAGAACATTCCGGCCAAAGAGACAAAGGGTGCGCCTGGTTTAGGTGCTGCTGCCCGAAAACCAAACACAAGGGGAAGACCAAATCAAGCGCAAAGTAAAGGGGACAAAATGGGCTAAACGAGATTATGGAGCGAAATTGGAAACCATTTCTGTACAGAACGTGGTAGAAGTTTGGAACTCTCTTCTTCAAAAGGCAATTGATGTGAGATAAATTCTTAATTTTATAACTGGGATTGTCAGGTTTACATTAAAGGTATTAAGGGATTTGGGGTAAAGGCATGTATATGGAGTTAGATCACAGATCAACCCTGAGGCAGAACATTGCGCTCGTTGGGTGGTCGCATGCCCGGCCCGAACGAGCGTTGAATGACACGCGATGATGCCAGGCGAGCGTCCCGATCTCATTGCGCACTCGTGTGAGATATCGGTCGGCAGGCCAGCGCGGGAGTCAGCAACATTACCCGCCGACAATTAACAGGACGATTAAGGCCATTAAAGTTCTAATTAAATGAAACTTTTCGCTGCCCGTCCAGCCTTACGGTTGGCGGGTAAGCGATAAGGGCAAGCGGCCTTTGGATCTTTCGCAAAGCCTCTTCCGCGGGCGGGGTGAGGTTTCGATCAGTGATTTAAAAAATAAAACTAAAAGTTTTTCAAACTAATTTCTAACATGCCCCTGCTCATGTGACAGAGTTATTAACATTTTTTAGTTCTTTATTTTTTTGTTTTCAGGATCCTCCAGCTCCCTGAGGCAGCTCCGTACCTCAGGGAGCCTTTACTGCGCGGCACAGCCCTGCACATGCGCGCGCCTCCACACTCACGCTCCTCCCGCCTCCCCCACCCCCCACTCCGGCAGCACTGAGTGAAACGCACTGGCTGGCCGTTAATTGGCCAAGCAGCGCGAAATCCATGCCCAATTGCAGACAGCGGCCTGATGAGGGCAAAATTTTGCCCATGGTCTCGATGAATGGCAGAAGTGGATCAAGGCTAAATGGCCTCCTCCTGTCCCTATGAAATTACTTGTGAAATGTAAAACTTCCGAATGGCTCAAAAAGGCAGTCCTATGGCCACAGATGTGATGTGAGAAAAAGCTTTTTCACACAGCGAGTGGTTCGGGTCTGGAATGCGCTGCCTGGAAGTGTGGTGGAGGCAGGTTCAATCGAGGCATTCAAGAGGGCATTAGATGATTATTTAAATAGAAACAATGTGCAGGGGTACGGGGAGAAAAGGCAGGACAATGGCACTAGGCCATAATGCTCAATGGAGAGCTGGTGCAGACACAATGGGCTGAATGGCCTCCTTCTGTGCCATTAAAATTCTGTGATTCTGAAATGAAGAGTTTGCATTAATTTTAAAATTTAGACATAACAGCTGCAAACTGCTTATAATTTCAAACATTGTATAAGGACTAATTTTTGATTCAGTATTGAGGGAAACAATTATTAAACTGCTAAAAAAAAAATAACCATTTCGTGTCATTGTCAGCTTGACTTATTGTTGGTACTCTTGACTCTGAGTCAGGAGATAGTGGGTTTAAGTCCCATTCTAGCCTTCAAACCTACAGTCTAAGCGAATAATCCAGTGCAGTACTAAGATAATGCACCATTGTTAAAGGTGCAGTCTGTCTGATGAACTGAGGGCCCATCTGCTCAATCTACTTTTTAATGAAGAGCAGAAAGTTGACCTGCCCAACATTCCTAGAATTACAGAATCATAGAATGGCTACAGCACAGGAGGAGGCCATTTGGCCCATCGTGTCTGTGCCAGCTCTCTGCAAGTAGAACTCACCAAGTCCCGCTCCCCCACAAATATAGAAGACCCCAGCTTGTTTGCCCTCTTGAGTCAATGGCGACTCCGTTGGCTGGGTCCATGTGGGTTGAATGGGTGATGGCCACATCCCCAAAGACATGCTCTATGGTGAGCTTGCTATCAGCAAGAGACCAACAGGTCACCCATATCTGCAATACAAGGGTGTCTGTGAGCGAGATTGTTATGATCCTTGGCCGGACTCCAAGATTTTGGTACAATCCAGTTAGGGGCCTTAGTTTGAAGTAGACAAAGTTTGAGAGTTAAGACACTTGCTCCGTGAATAAAGCCACAAAATTCCACAGGTTTTGAACAAACAAAAAACACTTTACTATTCAAAGTCAGAAAGGTAAAACAATTTACAATATCTATCTTATGTTCTAACATTCAGGGTTAATATGAGGCACATGTAAATTAACAGGCAAACTCTGGTTGAACATAGCACACTGTACAATAAATAGCAAATGCAACCTAGACAGATCCCATGGATTTCTTAGCAACCCTTCCAGACGTCAGTAAGCATTGTGAGTCAGCCAATCTCGTTGAACCTCTGGGCGGAATTTTACCCTTGGCGGGGGTGCTCGGCAGGGGTGGGCGGGCGGGCGGGGATGGTTGGGAAGCCGACTGCCACCTGTGATCGGCAGTGCACCGCGATTTTACACGGGTGGGCCAATTAAGGCCCGCCCAGCGTGAGACCCGGCCTGTGAATGAGCAAGAAGGGGTGGGCATGGGTGGGGGCTTAATGCCCGCCGGGTATTTTGGCGACCTGGCGGCTGATTCAAATGCGGCCTCGGCAGCCCCTGGAAAGCTGCCACTGAAGGAGGCGGAAGTCGTGTGCATGGAGGCCGCAGCGAGTGGACACGGCAGGCGGGAGGGTATGTAGGCAGGGCAGTCGGCCCCGCGTTTCTCGGATCAGCGCGTCACTGCCCTCCTGGAGAAAGTGGCAGCGCGGAAAGAAACCCTTGTCCCCAGGCACAGGGGGAGGAGGCCTCCCCCCACCCCCCCACCCCCACCTCACCAAGAAGGCCTGGGGGTGGGGGTGGTATCCAGGGTCAGCAGCCACGACGTGGTGAGGCACACAGGGGTCCAGTGCCGGAAGCGCTTCAATGATCTCCTGCGATCGGGAAGGGTGAGTCCCGTGTTGGCATGGGTCACTTTGCAGGACAGGTAAGAGCTGCCCATCCCCACCATGGACCTCAGAGGTGTTAGAGTGTGAGTGGCAAATATCAATGAGGCAGGAACTGGCCAAGGGGGTGAGCCCTGTCTGCTCGGACTGAGTGCCTTGAGGCTCCAGGGTCACGAACGTGCTGAGCCCTGCGAGGTGTTCCTCAGGTGGGGTTGGCCAGGCTGCAATGGCAATGCAGGTAGAGGGTGGACTAATCAATGCTCCTCTATCCTTCCAGGAGAAAACATCCCATAACAATGCAGAGAGGTCACGGACTGGCGTGGACCCCCACATCTCCTCATCCTCACACGATATGAGCAGGAGGCCCTGGAGCTGGAGAGGCGCCTTGCACCTCAGTCAAGCGGCTGCGGTGAGGCTGGGTTGCCAGAGGGAGGTAAGAGTGCAGTGCACTGAGGTGAGAATGTTGGTTATTGCTACCATTCCAGTGTAGTCTGTATACTGATGTGAGCCTTGAACCTGGAATCCCCATTGATAATGGAAAGACGTGGGCACCATGATGCAGATCTCTGTCTCATCAGAATGCCAGGCATGCACAGTGACATTGTCATGGCTGAAACTAATGACATGTCCTGCTTCTGTCTTTTAGGCTCACCAGCAGCCCCTTGTTGTGAGGAGCCTGAAGGCCCACCCCTGACCCCTGAGGACCAGTGTGCTGAGCACGCACCAGTGTCACACCCTCTCTGTCAAGCAGGCACCAGCACAGATACCAGCACCTCGGTGGGCATAACATCGCCGTCTAGTATCTCAGTGCACATTGAGGTGCAGACGGAGGCAGAGGGTGCCCAGGGTGCTGGCAGTCGGAGGACTGCTGGAGAACAGGACGATGCTCGGTCAGTGGCTGATGATGAGCCTCTGGAGTTGTCCATGAGGCAGCAGATGCTGGATGTCCAGCAGGGTGTGCGGGAGGATCTGGCAGAGATACATGAGGGAATGCGTGTCATGGTGTCCCGTTGTGGAGATGTCCCTGTGAAGCATAAGCAATGCTTTGAGATTCATGTCCGAGTGCACTGCCCCCTCCATGTAGAAAGTGGTGACTCTCATGGAGAGGCTCCTCCAGGAACAGGATCAGGATTTCCTGGGGATGTGCTCGGACCTGCAAGCCCTCACACCGGCAATGACCTCAGCTGGTCAGTGTCAGTGTGGGAGACGGATTGGGCACCCAGTATCCCAGCCAGGTGCCCGTCCATCAATGGTGAGCAGGGAGGTCCACAGCGACCTCACGTTGGCGCAGGAGCTGCCTGTCGTCTCTGCGGGCTCCTCTCAGGGCGCTCCGGATGACTCCTCCTATGCCTCTTTGCCAGTGACCGTGGCATTTGATGAGGTTGCGGCTCTGGGGAGATGCCAGCCATGGCACTGGCCGCTCCCTCCCAGACGGGTCCAGCACAGGCTCCACGGGCCAGAGGATGCCCGTCAAGGTCATCAAGGCCAACAAGACGGCAGAGTGAGCAGGCTGTCTCCAATGCCAGTGTCAGCGAGGGGGGAGCACCTAGACATTGCACCCGCAAACAAAAACTTAAAGCACCTTAAGCACAACACGGCCTGATCACGGGTGGTATTTGTTTCCCCCATTTTTCTGTTCTTTTTTTTAATGGTGTGATGTAAAACACCGGTTAATGTTAATTTCTGCAATGTTTGTCAGTCAGCAGTAAATGAGATGTTATTTTGTGCAATTGGCCTCTGTGTGCATCATTTGTTCTGTAGGTGCAGGGTAAGCCATGATGATATGATGGACGTCTGTCTCCTGAAACTTTATTGCAAAGGCACATGGCGTATGTTGTTAACCAAGGAACTGGTCCTGTCAGGGATCGAGTGTGGAGCCTGCAGCCCTGGCATGTGGTGGTGGTTCTTATTTGGTAGGTTAGCTGAAGGTAGTTGGATCAAAGCTTCCCAGGTGTCTCCGCCTCCCTGGAGGTTACCCAGGTCAGCGTCTATCCCCTCAGCGTTCTCCTGAGTGTGCTCATCCTCGGACTCACTACTGGACTCATTGTCTGCTGCCACAGCAGCTGCTTCAACATCTTCTTCCTCCGCTGTGTCCCCCCCTTTCCAGCGCCAGATTGTGGTGCATGCAGCCTGCAACCACTATCAGTGACACACGCTCTGGGGGGCAGTGCGCCCCCTGAATGGTCCAGGCATCGGAAGCGCATCTTGAGAAGACCTATGGTCCTCTCTACCACCGCCCTTGTGGTGCCGTGGCTCCTATTGTACCGCTGCTCGGCCTCTGTTCTTGGATGGCGGAGAGGTGTCATGAGCCACCTTCTGAGGGGATAGCCCTTGTCACCCAGCAGCCATCCATCCAGCCGGGCTGGAGCACTGAAGAGCCCCGGCACCTGGGAGTGTCTGAGGATGTAGGCGTCGTGGGAGCTGCCTGGGTAGCTTGCACAGACTTGCAGAATCAGCATCCTGTGGTCACACACTATCTGCACGTTCATGGAGTGGAAGCCCTTCCTGTTGATGAAGGCACCGGGCTCACCTGCTGGCACCTTGATGGCCACATGTGTACAGTCTATTGCACCCTGGACACGGGGGAAGCCAGCAATGGCCATGAAGCCTTTGGCTCACTCAGCCTGGCTGGCCTCGTCCATACGGTAATGAATGAAAGTCAATACCTGCCTGAACAGAGCTTCTGTCACCATTTTGACGTAACTGTGCACAGCTGATTGGGGGACTCCACACAGATCCCCCACTGACCCCTGGAAAGAGCTGGAGGCATCGAAGTTGAGGTCCACTGTGACCTTTAAAGCCACTGGCATGGGGTGTCCACCCACACAGTCAGAGCTGATCTCAGGCCCAATCATCTGACAAATGGAGGTCACTGTCTCCTTTGAGAGGCGGAGCCTCCTTTGGCATTGCACCTCGGACATATTGAGGTAGCTGCACCGCCGCCTGTAAACCCTGGCAGCAGGACAGTGGCATCTTCTGTGGTCCTTCCCGCCTTGGACTACCTGCTGGCCCTGCGCCCCTTGTGCCTGCGCCTCTCCTCCCACAGGTCCCTCCCCTGGAAGCTGCTTTGGGACACCTGGCCTCCTCTCCCTCCTGCCCCTCTCTTCCTCCCCAGTGGAAGTGCCTCCAGCGGAGACCACAATCCCCATTACCAGGGTAAGGGAAGGCTGTCTGATACCTGGAAGGCCCCACGTGCCGTGAATCCTCCAGGGGCCTGGAAAACAACACTGAGTCCCGAACTGAAGCCTAGAAATTCTCAGAAAGCAGCAGCTCTGAAGCGAGATGAAACTGTCCTGGTCACAGAAGCAACCAGCAGCAAATGTTACCCTAAACCCCTCACTAATCACATTGACAAGCCCACTGACCCCTCTCATCCCGCCCGTGGGTGAGGTTTTGCAAATTGAGGCCTGCCCACCTGCCCGTTTTGCCCATGCGAGGGACTGAAAATCGCACGGGCTTCGTAGTGTCGGAGACAATGGCTCTCTCAAGAGGCTTAACTGGCCACTTTAATTAATAGCGGGAGCACCTCCTCCTTCATCGCGCGCCCGCCTAGCAAAGCATTGTGAGAGTGCGCGTTGGCACGCTCAGCCGACGTCAACACGCTTTGTTTCACACTCGGGGGTGACGGGCACATGCCCGCACGCCAAGGGTCAAATTCTGCTCTCTGTCTCCCTCACGAGGAACTCCAAACTTTTCACTTTAGAGACTGAGGCCTCTGAGTTCCCTCAAAGCCTCTCCGACTCGGACTGCTTCAAAGACTGCACACCCCCTCCCCCAGGGTTTCAGTCTCATCTCGCGAGACTCTATCCCCTGGATTTCCAGATCTACACTCCAGCCTCTGCATCCTGCTGCAATCTCAGCTATTTAACAGCTGGCTGGCTTCACTGGGCTGGCACTGCCCCTGGATTTCACCAAGCTCCAATCTCCCCAGCTACACCAAGCTATAAATGTCTCCCCGGGGTTTCTTCAGAGCCCTAACCCTTTCCCGCACGGAGCCAGTGACCCTCTGCCACCTTCTGAGCTCCACAGGACTTATCCTGATATCCAACTGCACAGAGCCAGCCAACTGTAACACTTTTGCTGCCTGGAGCCTGCCAACAGCAGCACCTTTTCAGCCTGGCCTTGTTTCCCTGCTGCATTACACTCAATCCCCCAGCAAACACGCAGAGACACTGAAACCCTAGAACTTTCTGAAGCTCCATTCATCCCCATGACGACGTAGCCTGCCAGGGCTCACTGAATGCTTTTACATTAATTGTAGCTCTAATTCTCAAAACAAAATCAACTCTCTGGGCTGCATTTCTTTGCAAGCAGTGTGGGCGCCTCCATAAGACCAGAAAGACGTAGGAGCAGAAGTAGGCCATTCAGCCCATCGTGTCTGCTCCGCTATTCAATGAGATCATGGCTGATCTGATAACCCTCAACTCCACTTTCCTGCCTTTTCTCCATAACCCTTGATTCCCTTACTGATTAAAAATCTGTCTGTCTCAGCCTTGAATATACTTAATGATCCACAGATTAACTACCCTCTGAGAGAAGAAATTCCTCCTCATCTCTGTTTTAAATGGGTGACCCCCTTACTCTGAGATTATGCCCTCTGGTCCTAGACTGTCCCACAAGGGGAAACAACCTCTCAGCATCTACCCTGTCAAGCCCCCTAAGAATCTTAAATGTTTCAATAAGGTCGCCTCTCATTCTTCTAAAGTCCAATGAGTACAGGCCCAATCTACTCAACCTCACCTCATAAGAAAATCCCTCCCTACCCGGGATCAACCTACTGAACCTTCTCTGGACTGCCTCCAATGCCAATATATATTCTCTTAGATAGAGGGACCAAAACTGTTTACCGTATTCTAGGTGTGGTTTAACTGGTGCCTTGTATAGTTATAGTAATATTCCCCTATGTTTATACTCTATTCCCCATGAAATAAAGAGCCATTAATTTTGCCTTTTTATCATTTTCCCCCCTTTGACCCTATTTGCTGCTGTTTTTTATGTTTGTACACTCTGTCCCTTCCTGTCACACTCCGGGTCTCATTACCTAAATAGCTGCCCTGCAAGGCTGCCATATCCTTTTGCTTTGTAAACATACGTATCCCATTTCCAGAACCCTCCCCCGCTCTATTCAGTTTAAAGCTCTCGCTACAGCCCTAGTTACTCGGTTTGCCAGGACACTGGTCCCAGCACAGTTCAAGTGATGCCCGTCCCACCAGAACAGCTCCCTTCTACCCCAGTACTGGTGCCAGTGCCTCATGAACTGAAACCCATTCCTCCCACTCCAATCTCTGAGCCACGCATTTAACTCCAAAACTTTATTTACCCTATGCCAATTTGCTCGTGGCTCAGGTAGTAATCCCAAGTTTATTACCTTGAAGGTTCTGCTTTTTAATTTAGCTCCTAACTGTTCAAACTCTTTCAGCAGAACCTCCTTTCTAGTCCTATCAATGTTGTTGGTATCAACGTGGACGACGACAACTGGATCCCTCCCCTCCCACAACAAGTTCCTCTCCAGCCCTGAGGAGATGTCCTTAACCCTGGCAATACCGCCTTTGAGACTCACACTCACAGCTGCAGAGAACAGTATCTATCCCCCTAATTATACTTTCCCCTACCACTACCACTTTCTTATTTCCTCCCCCCACTTAAATGGCTCCCTGTACCATGGTGCCATGGTCAGTTCGCTCATCCTCCCTGCAGTCCCTGTTCTCATCAACACAGCTTGCAAGAACCTTGTAACTGTTGGCCAATTGGAGGGGCTGAGGCTCCTTGAACGCTACCCACTGGGTCCCTATACCTGCCTCACCTGCAGTCACACCCTCCTGTCCCTGATCACAGACCAAATTTGAATGACCTAGTCTGAGGGGTGTGACCACCTCCAGGAGCAAAGTTTCCAGGTAACTTTCCCCCTCCCTGATGTGGTGCAATGTCTGCAGCCCGGCCTCCAGCTCCTCAGCTCGGATCCGAAGTTCCTCGAGCTGCAAACACCTGGTACAGATGTGTTGGCTCTGGATCACCTTGGTGTCCAGCAGCGCCCACATGCTGCAGCAGCAACACATCACCCGTCCTGCCATCGCTAACTTATTTTATTTAATTTACAGAATAATTACTCTAGTATCCCCGCTCTTTACACTTTGTTTACTTTTTTTACACCAGTATCGATCTTATACTTAACAAGCTATCTTTAAGAAAGAGAAAATAAAGACTAAAGATCTAAACACAAAATATAGACCTTAATTTTACTTTAACGGTTAGAAACACTCGCCAATCCAACTGGCCAATCAGCTGCTCTCCCCGGTCTTTTTAAATGAAATCTCCCCTCTCTTTGTTTAAAATGAATCCTCCACACTCACCACGCTCGGTCTTTATATGAATTCTCCACACTCACCTCATCTCCAATTCTCCAGCTCATCAAGCCCTCCTGCTGTTTTATGATCTTATCTTTCCAGCTGTTAATTCCTTAAGTCAACACAGCCCCAACCTTTTAAGTGTAATGGTCTTCAAGCTGCTTTAGTTGCATTTTTCCCGTTTTCTACAGTTAAACTTTAATCTTCCCAGAGCTAAAAATTACCTCTAAAATATCACCTTGAACCATGAACTAGGTATTTATAACAAGGCCCCAAGTTGACCAGGGTCGGAGTTGATGCATGGGAATTCCTTGTTGTTGACCCTGGAGACAAGCAGTCAGGAAGAGCACGCAAAAAGTGAGGGCAAAAGAACCGACCAGGAGGCGAAAAATAGAGCCCAGTGGAAGGAAAAAGCATCAGTCGTGTTTGGGCCAACCCTATTCATCTGTGCCAGCTGCGGAAGGGACTGCTACTCATCAACCAGCCTCTACAGCCACAACAGATCAATCCAGGAGTGACATACACCCTGGGCGTCGTCCATCATTTCCTAAGACAGAGGAATGCCTACTAATTTATTCCAGTCTGCTCTGTTTTTAAACACGAAATGAGGCAATTCTACACATTTGAGCTCCCAGCGCAAAGTTTCCTCAACTAACAGCGTCAGTCAAGAATCCAGGCATACATTTCCTATGAACTTCAGGCCATAAGGGATTCAAAATCATTGGGAGCATACACTTGAATTTCCAACGTGTGATCCAGGCAAATAAAACTCCATGCTGGGTATGTGAATCTGTAGCACAAGAGCATTAGGCATTGGTACAGGAACTTGACTGATCACTCTCGGTCAGCCTCCCACATTCTACCTTCTGTAAACTTGAAGCCATCCAAAACTCTGCTGTTCATGTCCTAATTCACACAAGGTCCCACTCACCCATCATCCCCGTGCTCGCTGACCTCCACTGGCTCCCAGTTAAGCAAGGCCTCGATTTTAAAATTCTCATCCTTGTTTTCAAACTCAGCCTCACCGTCCCCCCCAACTCCACAGCCTCAAGATCCTCCGAGATATCTGCACTGCACCAATTCTTGAGCATCCCCGACTTTAATCATTCCACTGTTGGGTGGCTATGCCTTCAACTGCCTGGGTGCTAAGCTCTGGAATTCCCTCGCTAAACCCTTCCGCTTTTCCACCTCTCTTTCTTCCTTTAAGAAATTCTTCAAAACCTCCCTCCGTGCCCATATCCTGTCATTGCTATTTAAATGAAAGCTACTTTATTAATGATATAGCATTTGAAGCCCATTTGTGGGACATTATCACATCACTTCATTTAAGCACCCACTTGACAGGTGTTGGATATTCTTGTACAAACTTTGGACTCCAAAAAAACATTGGGAGTAATAATAATATTGGAAGGGAACAGGCTGTCCCTGGATGGGATAAATTCACAAGTTTGGGGAAACATTCTGCTGTCATTTTGCTCTCACTGTTTCATTTTACCATTTTTATTCCGTCTAGACAGCATTCTTGGCCTCACCATCTCCTCTGAAATCAAATGGATCTCCCAACAACTCCCCCATTGCTCAAGCTGCCTCCAAGAAGTTTAATGCCAAACATTTTGTTTTCCTCAGCAAGTACTAAATCTAAGTACTAAATGAAGCTTAACTACAACATTAAAACTGTGGGACCCCGTTATCTCCCTTTGTCTCTCTTTTCACCTCAAGAAGGGAGGCTTGTGGTGCGGTGGGTAGCATCGCTGTCTCCGAGACAAAATCCCTGGGTTCAAGTCCCATGTCCCCAGGACCTAATCACCGAGGAAGATGTGTTCATAATGTGCGGCAATGGTTGAGCACCAACCTGTAAGTCCTTCCAACACATGCCAATGACAAAGAGTGAAAGAAATACCTGGTCAGGCATGTTCTTTCTACATGATGGAAAGGATGTTAGAGCCTCCACTGTCACTGCCCATAGTTCCAGACTACAACATGCATGTAAAAGTGCATGTTGCCATGGCAACTCAGACACCCTGAATGAACTGTAACCCACTTTCTCTAAAAATCTTGGACCTTTCAAAAGCTAACTTTAGGAAGCTGTCAAGTCCAAGAGGAGGGACTGAGAGAGTATATTCACTCAAGAGCAGGAACGGTCTAAGGAGTTTTTTTTTTATTCATTTACAGAATGTGGGCATCACTGGCTAGGCTAGTATTTATTGCCTATCCCTAATTGCCCTTGAGAAGGTGGTGGTGAGCTGCCTTCTTGAACTGCTGCAGTCCATGTGGTGTAGGTACACCCATGGTGCTGTTAGGGAGGGAGTTCCAGGATTTTGATCCAGCGACAGTGAAGGAACGCCGATATATTTCCAAGTCAGGATGGTGTGTGGCTTGGAGAGGAACTTCCAGGTGGTGGCTGCTCTTGTCCTCTTAGATAATAGTGGTTGCAGATTTGGAAGGTGCTGTCTAAGGAGCCTTGGTGAATTTCTGCACTGCATCTCGTAGATGGTACACACTTCTGCTACTGTGCGTCGTTGGTGGAGGGAGTGAATGTTTATAGACGGGGTGCCAATCAAGCTACTTTGTTCAGGAAGTGTCAAGCTTCTTGAATGTTGTTGGAGCTGCACTCATCCTAGTAAGTAGAAAGTATCCCATCACACTCCTGACTTGTGCCTTGTAGATGGTGGGCAGGCTTCGGGGAGTCAGGAGGTGAGTTACTCACTGCAGGATTCCTAACCTCTGACCTGCTCTTGTAGTCACAGTATTTATATGACTAGTCCAGTTCAGTTTCTGGTCAATGATAACCCCCAGGATGTTGATAGTCAGGGTTCAGCGATGGTAATGGCATTGAATGTTAAGGGGGCGATGGTTAGATGTTATCCGCTAATGGGATCTAGTAGAGAATGGTAGTCACTTACCAAGGCTGAATTGAGCGCACGACTGAAGGATTGTTTAATTGCTGGAGGTACTGTCCTTCAGGTGAAATATTAAACTGTTATAAAATGGACATAAAAATTACATTCAAAAAAATGTGTAAAGCCACATGTTCTTACAGTGCTCTGGGCAACAAAACCACCAAGCATATAACTGGTCGATCATCTGTCCCTGTTTGCAAATTGGCTGCAATGTTTTCCTGTGAAATGACAATGGACAGCAGCAATTACTTGCAACATTTTAAAATTTATTCAATCATATGACATGGGCGTCATTGGCAAGGTCAGCATTTATTGCCCATCCCTAGCTAACCTTGCTCTCTTCTTGAACTGCTGCAGTACAGGTGCTGAATGCACTCTCACAGTGCCATTAGGTACAGAGTTCCAAGATTTGGACCTCAGGACGATGAAGCAATGGCAATTTATATAGCGCCTTTAACGTAGTTAAACATCCCAAGGTGCTTCACAAAAGTGCCATCTGATAAGGAGCTACATAAAGAGATATTGGGCTGGAGTATGTGGTTAGCAATGAAGGAACGACAGTCATCACTGAGCTCGAACGAAACTGTCCATAAAGATCTAGCGAGCTCTATGGTGTCAATTTCCCCTATTAAGGCATCAATTTCATTCCTGCATCAGCTATGGGGGATCTCTTGTATCCAAGAACAATGAAGTCATCAGGCAAGCTGAGTAGCCAATCATTTTGAATAATTCTCACAGACATAAAAGCAGGAAGCTAAAAGTACTGATTAACATTCACTTTTTAATAATTTTTACAGGTGGCAAAGTAAAGATCGGGACATGCACATAGGGTTAAGATAAAAGCCAAAGTAGAAACAACCTTTCAAAAAGAAATAAAAATAAACTTTTATTTTTGAAATCTGTGGAATTTTCATCATGGGGTGGAGGAAATGACACTCCAGGTTTCTAAAATCAGTTTTTTTTTCAGGCTTAAGGAGGTTGGATCATAGGTAATTTTGAGTTAGTATTCCATTATAATCTCAGATACGCCTCATTCAGTAAGACTTAACATTTTCCATTTTTTTTTACAGCGAGAATACTGTGTAAAAAGTTGAAGTTCGAGCCAAATCATGGATTTCAATGGCTCTCCGGCCGCTCCGCGCCAGGGGGTGGTGGGGAGGGGGGAGGAAAATCCCAGCCTAGGTGCAAAGCAAAGAATCTGATAAGGAGGGTCTCAGCCATCGTCGTTTCTCGCGTGTTTCCTGAAAAGCATCTCACGGAAGGATTGAAGAAACAGACATGCCAAGGAACAGGTAACCACTGAGCTTCACTTGTAGCTACATTTATAGCTACGGTTCTGAAGAGTCACATTCGATTCGGACGGTTAACTCTGTTGCTTTCGCTACACATGCTGCCAGACCTGTTGAGTATTTCCAGCACTTTGTGTTTTTGTTTCAGATTTCCAGCATCCTTACATTTTTCAAGTCTCGTTCTGTATTAACATGAGGAAATCTGCAGGAGAAAGGCAGATTTGCACTTATACGCCGTTTTTCACGACTACTGGATGTCTCCAAGCTCTTTATAATCAATGAAGAACATGGGTCACTTGTTTAAATTTGTATTTCAGGCCTACCTCGTAATGTTTGAGTGCAGCCGGCTTCAGAAATGGAAGGCAGTGAATTGAGATACATGTCAGAGGGCTGAAGTGACAAATACTAGGAGGGCGCTATAATCCAGCAATAGGACAATATTTTTCTCATAATTTACGCCACTGGCTCACTAGCCTCACTCAGCTTCCAATGTTAGGGGGTCAAAATTCCACAGGGACATATACAGACTATTTTTACTCATGACTAACACAAACATTCATTCTCCAAAACTGAGAAAACATACAAAGTATTAAGAAATGGACATTATGTTTCTGATATTGCCTCAACCAAGACCTAAGCCAGGGAAGCAATGAGCGAATTGGAAATAGACACGGAAGTTTATATTTGACACAAAGGAACTCAGTTTAAAGTAAACACCCTTGAGAGATTAGAAATATAATGTAACGATATCTTATAGTAAAGTTAATATTAGCCATCAGATTATATAATTAAGATATTAACAAGTTGACAAACAACTGTTAGATCAACATCAGAAATCAGATTACCTTGGAGTACATGTTAAAGCTTATTAACCATAGGGAATATCCATCGATATATTTCTACACATTTATACGTATATACCGAGGGCGGAATCGTCTTGTCCCATTGGCAGTGGGTTTCATGGCGGACGGAGGGGACAATTCGGCGGGAGGGGCAGATATTGGTTTCACATCGGGGTGAAAGCACAGCAGGGTCATCCGACGGTGCCCACCATGGTGGGACACAAGTCCCGCTGGAGGCGGGCGTGAAACTGGTTCACATGCCAGTAATGGGATGCACAGTAAGGCCCAACCGGAATCATCCCGCCGCGCCCGATTGCCCGATTCACCGTTACGCCGGCCGGGAAAACACGCCGGCCCAGAACACGTCTGGGCAAGCGTGACGTGCCGAAGTCGGGAGTCAACTTTAGGGCCTTGCTCAAGGTTGGGAGGGCGGGAATGAAGGTGCCAGGGGGTGAGGGCGGGAGGGGGGGGAGGAGGGAGTACAGGGGTAAGAGGGTGTAACCAGGGAGAACGCAGTGGGGAAGTAAGTGTAAAGGGGGAAGGAAGGTGTAAGGGATGGAGTTTGTGGGGGGTGGGGTGGGCGGGGGGGGGGTTTGGGGAGAGGGGGGTGCGGTTTGGGGCGAAGTATCCAGAGAGGGAGGGAGTTCGGAGAGGGGAAACTGACCGGGGTGGGGGGAGGGAGTTTGGAGAGTGCCTCTTATAGGTGGCACACACTGCTGCTATTGCACATCGGTGGTGGGGGGAGTGAATGTAAGTTGGCGTTTTGTCCTGGATGGTGTCCAGCTTCTTGAGTGTTGTGGGAGCTGCACTCATCCAGGCAGGTGGGGAGTGTTCCATCACACTCCTGACTTGTGCCTTGTAGATGGTGGACAGGCTTTGGGGAATTGGGAGACGAGTTATTCACTGCAGAGTTCCCAGCCTCTGACCTGCTTTTGTAGCCACAACATTTATATGGCTAGTCCAGTTCAGCTTCTGTTAATGGTAACCCCCAGAATGTTGATGGTTTGGGATTCAGTGATGGTAATCCTATTGAATGTCAATGGGAGATGGCTAGATTCTCTCTTGTTGGAGATGGTTGTTGCCTGGCACATGTGTGGTACGGATGCTATTTGCCACTTATCAGCCCAAGGCTGAATGTTGTCCAGGTCTTGCTGCATATTGGTACGGACTGCTTCAGTATCCAAGG
Organism: Cetorhinus maximus; assembly: GCF_964194155.1. Lineage (NCBI taxonomy): Eukaryota > Metazoa > Chordata > Chondrichthyes > Lamniformes > Cetorhinidae > Cetorhinus > Cetorhinus maximus. Next base: position 7,212,170 of record NC_135893.1, read on the forward strand.
AGTTGCAAATGGTACTGAACATTGTGCAATCACCCACTTTTCTCTAGCGTCAGTGTCTTTCCAGACTGACATTTGATCATGCTGGAGAACAATTGTTTAAAGCTTGTTTCTAAAATATCTCATTGAGGATCACAGGGATAGAAATCAGTACAGCTGCAGAAGGAAAATCTTCCTTAAAATGCATTTTTTTGGCTGAAAAGTGCAGTGGAAAGAAAGGGAAAAAAAATATCTTTGCAATGGTGTCTGAGGAGGAAGCAGAACCTGATGGCTGGAAGGTAAGTGTCCTTCCTCACCTGTAGAGAAGAGATTCAAATCTCCATTTAAAAGAAGGATTCTAGCTGAGCGTCAATATTCGTGCTGTCATCAGACACTGTGACAAATACCCTGCAAAAGTCTGCGATAATTCTGGAACAGACTGTGAGCTGCTCCAAGCAGTTATGTCATTGCTTTTAATCAAACTGAGCAAATCTACAGTCGACCTCTCAATGAGAGTTCCTAAGTCCAGTTGATACGATCTCCCAGGGATTTTCAGGCTGCTATCATAGAGGCCTTGGGCTCCAAGCTATATCAGACTGTCCAGCTTCTTTGTGTTCAGTGTGGAAGAGTTTCTTGGCCCTCATTACTGCTCAGCGATTGTCGCCCCGCACCCTACCCCCATGTTCATTGATTATTCGCTGTTGCTCTTGTCAACTCAATGTAAACGAGGCATGAAGTCCAATCTTGGCAGCACTTCCAGCCTCATCGCTTAGACACAGGCTTGTTCCCTGCATCTGCCATGTGCCCAGAACTCGGTACATCCAAATGCACAGAATTGTTAAAGTGCAGAAGGCAGCTATTCGGCCTACCATGACTGTACCGGCTTTCCGAATGCACAATTCACTTATTCTCCCCGTAACCCTGCACATTCTTACAGTTCAGGTCACAGTCTAATCCCCCTTTGAATGGTTCGATTGAACTTGCCTCCACAATCCCTAGGTCAATGGGTCTCCCTCACCAGGTGCAACGGCAGTAAAAGATGCCTAAAGAGACTGAGGTTTAGCGGAGCAACAAAACAGCTCCACTGGAGCTCATTACTTCTGTTTTAAATGCAGAGTTTGGGGGGAGGGGGGGGTCACTTGTTTCTTAGAATAATGTATCTTGTGGATAATATTAGAGAGAGCAAGCCAGTCCTACTGAAAACTAGAGGATTCTGCACCCTGCGAATGAGTTATTTTCCACCATATCGAATTAGCAGCTGTGCGACCCACTTGTGGACAGAGCATTTTTGTATTTTTTTTTAAGATGGAGTGATCGCTGATGAAGTCTGGGTCTGTTTCCTGCCTGTCCATTTATATTAACCAAGTGGAAAACCCGGCCTCCATTGGTCTCCATCAACCGGGAACCCCAGGCCAAGTTTCCGAAGGACAGCAATCCCATCATATCTTTCACCAGATTCTTAAAGTCAGGACTTTACATTTCCAAGGTTTTAATAATTCCTTCCCTCCCCATAAAATCTAATCCTGGAAACTATTTCCGGAAAGTAACATTGTGAATTAAGCCTGGAATTTTCCTGGAGAATGCTTTTAAAAGGGAATATATACAGATGCATACAATATAGGCAGTAAGTCGGGGTAGTTAAAAATATGTAATATTGCATTGGGAACTTCAGAACAGGAGGAGGTCATTTAATTCCTTGAGCCTGCTCCATCATTCCATGAGATCATGGCTGATCTGTGACCTAACTCCATATGCTGACCTTTGCCCCATATCTATCTTTGGCTAACTAAAATCTATCAGTCTCAGATTTAAAATTAATAACTGATCTAACACCAATTGCCATTTGTGGAAGAGAGCCCCAAACTTCTATTATCCTTTGAGTGTAGAAGTGTTTGCTAATTTCACCCCTGAAAGATCTGGCCCTAATTTTTAAACTCTGCACCCACCCCTCCTTCCGCCCACCCAACCCCCGCCACCAATCCTAGACTCCCCATCCAGCGGAAATAGTTTATTTCTATTTACTGTTTCTGTTCCTCTTCATGTCTTGAAAACTTCAATCAAATCACACCTTAGCCTTCTAAATTCCAGCAAATACAGCCCATGTTTAGCCTTCCCTTGCAGTTTAATCCTTGGAGTCCAGGTATCATTCTGGTAATTCTATGCTGCATGCATTCCCAAGGCCAATATATCCTTCATGAAGTGCGGTGCCCAGATCTGCTCCCAGTACTCCATTCAAGAGGAATTCATAAAGCATTCTTTAGCTCCTGATCCCAACTTCCTTCTTCCCACAAATCATCCGACTGTTTTAATTCCTTTCATGCAAACCATAAATATCTCCTCTTCCAGCTGTGGAACATCATATTCACATCTCCGTGGTGCTAACTAGAGATACTAAACACCTTTACTCCCCTCATATCTCCACACATGTTTGATGAGGTTTCACCAACTAATGTGCCACATCCCTCCTCCCCCATTCGCATCATTCAGCAAATATTTTTCAAGACAAATTATATCTAGATGCTTGGGGTGGGGCAGGGATTGTTGAACACAAGTTTCATTGTGCATGGGACTTGTGACTGCAGCAGAGGATTTGATATAAAAAGGGAATTAAGCCAATAAAGGGAGGTGTGATCACACTCCTCTCATTCTGCCAGCCTTTAATATGTATTTTTTGAATCTAATTCCGATACTTACCTTCCTCTCACAAACACAAAAATTAATTTCCTTTCTGCTTGCGAGGACCTTGGGGAGTATTTATTAGCCACGAGCTGTTGGTGTCTAAAGAGAAATTCTCCAGCAGTTCACTCATCAACCACTAGGGCAATTTGACCAAACAATTTCCTCCAACCAGACTGCTACGTGTACAGACCTCAACTCTTGCTGAGCCACTGAATAGTTCACTAATTTATCCAGGTATATGTGTCATTCCCCAGGAGGTCTGAGGCAAATATTCCACCCGGTGGATAGCCTCTTCCAGTTAGGAACCATCAAATGAGCTAACATGTTCACAATCACAATACCTGGAAAAACTCAGCAGGTCTGGCAGCATCTGCGGAGAGGAACACAGTTAACGTTTCGAGTCCGTATGACTCTTCAACAGAACTAAGTAAAAATAGAAGAGAGGTGAAATATAAGCTGGTTTAAGGGGGTGGGGAGGAGGGTAGAGCTGGATAGAGGGCCAGTGATAGGTGGAGATAACCAAAAGATGTCATAGACAAAAGGACAAAGAGGTGTTGAAGGTGGTGATATTATCTAAGGAATGTGCTAATTAAGGGTAGAAAGCAGGATGAGCAAGGTACAGATAGCCCTAGTGGGGGTGGGGTGGGGGGAAGGGATCAAAATAGGCTAAAAGGTAGAGATAAAACAATGGATGGAAATACATTTAAAAATAATGGAAATAGGTGGGAAATATAAATTATTGGGAAAAAAAGGGGGGATCGGAAAGGGGGTGGGGATGGAGGAAGGAGTTCATGATCTAAAATTGTTGTACTCAATATTCAGTCCGGAAGGCTGTAAAGTGCCTAGTCGGAAGATGAGGTGCTGTTCCTCCAGTTTGCGTTGAGCTTCACTGGATCATTGCAGCAGGCCAAGGACAGACATGTGGGCATGAGAGCAGGGTGGAGTGTTGAAATGGCAAGCGACAGGGAGGTCTGGGTCATGCTTGCGGACAGACTGAAGGTGTTCTGCAAAGCGGTCACCCAGTCTGTGTTTGGTCTCTCCAATGTAGAGGAAACTGCATTTGGAGCAACGAATGCAGTAGACTAAATTGAGGGAAGTGCAAGTGAAATGCTGCTTCACTTGAAAGGAGTGTTTGGGCCTTTGGACAGTGAGGAGAGGGGAAGTAAAGGGGCAGGTGTTGCACCTTCTGTGGTTGCATGGGAAAGTGCCATGGGAGAGGGTTGAGGTGTAGGGGGCGATGGAGGAGTGGACCAGGGTGTCCCGGAGGGAACGATCCCTGCGGAATGCCGCCAGGTGGGGTGAAGGGAAGATGTGTTTGGTGGTGGCATCATGCTGGAGTTGACGGAAATGGCGGAGGATGATCCTTTGAATGCGGAGGCTGGTGGGGTGATAAGTGAGGACAAGGGGGATCCTATCATATTTCTGGGAGGGAGAGGAAGGTGTGAGGGCGGATGCGCGGGAGATGGTCCGGACACGGTCAACCACCGTGGGTGGAAAACCTCGGTTAAGGAAGAAGGAAGACATGTCAGAGGAACTGTTATTGAAAGTGGCATCATCAGAACAGATGCGACGGAGGCGAAGGAACTGAGAGAATGGGATGGAATCCTTACAGGAAGCGGGGTGTGAGGAGCTGTAGTCGAGGTAGCTGTGGGGGTCGGTAGGCTTGTAATGGATATTTGTGGACAGTCTATCACCAGAAATTGAGACTGAGAGGTCAAGGAAGGGAAGGGAAGTGTCAGAGATGGACCATGTGAAAATGAAGAAGGGGTAGAAATTGGAAGCAAAATTAATAAATTTTTCATGACCCAGACCTCCCTGTCGCTTGCCATTTCAACACTCCACCCTGCTCCCATGCCCACATGTCTGTCCTTGGCCTGCTGCATTGTTCCAGTGAAGCTCAACGCAAACTGGAGGAACAGCACCTCATCTTCTGACTAGGCACTTTACAGCCTTCCAGACTGAATATTGAGTTCAACAATTTTAGATCAGAATACTCTCCTCCATCCCCACCCCCTTTCCGATCCCCCCCTTTTTTTCCAATAATTTATATAGATTTGTCTTTTCCCACCTATTTCCATTATTTTTAAATGTATTTCCATCCATTGTTTTATCTCTACCTTTTAGCCTATTTCGATTCTTTCACTCCACCCCACCCCCACTAGGGCTATCTGTACCTTGCTCATCCTGCTTTCTACCCTTAACTAACACATTCCTTAGATAATATCACCACCTTCAACACCTCTTTGTCCTTTTGTCTATGACATCTTTTGGTTATCTCCACCTATCACTGGCCCTCTATCCAGCTCTACCTTCCCCCCCCCCTTAAACCAGCTTATATTTCACCTCTTTTCTATTTTTAATTAGTTCTGTTGAAGAGTCATACGGACTCGAAACCTTAACTGTGTTCCTCTCCGCAGATGCTGCCAGACCTGCTGAGTTTTTCCAGGTATTTTTATTTTTGTTTTGGATTTCCAGAATCCGCAGTTTTTTGCTTTTATCTTAATGTTCACAATCACACCCACCTTGGCATCTGATTGACTGGCACCCAATTTTTGACCACCTACTTTTTCCCCTGATGTGTCTCTTGACTCAAAAATAGAAAGGAGGAGTAGATTAGAATAAAAGATAGTTAAAGATTTTAAAACAAAACAAGGCAAAATAGTAAGCGTGGATGGTATAGAGTATATAGTTAGAAAAAAAAGGAAAATTAAAGTTAAACAGTTAGGCAAGGAAAGAACAAATAGGAATAAAAGAGGTTGGTAGTGCAAGCACAGGTAAAGTATACAGAGTGACGCCAACAGCGTGGGTTCAATTCCCGTACTGGCTGAGATCATCCATGAAGGGCCCGCCTTCTCAACCTCGCCCCTCATCTGAGGTGTGGTGACCCTCAGGTTAAACTCACCGCCAGTTGTCTCTCTCTGACGAGAAAGCATCCTATGGTCCTCTGGGGCTACGGCAACCATCATTCATTTTGTTCAAAGTATTTAAATGTTTTATTTTACGATTTCACCATTAACTGATGCATTCTCTGTGCCAACGCCTCTACCAGAGTCCACTTGCCAACCAATCAGCACTCCCTTCTCATACAGTATAAAATTGTTGTTTCCCCTGACATTGGTATTCTTGTGATTGTCCTGATGAGTGCAAGACAAAAAGCTTCGACAAGATGTCTTTTTTCAGCAAGACTCAAGTTCTGTTTTATTTTAGTTGCAAATTCAAGTTTCAAAATTCTTAAACAAAGATGCAAATGATTATAGATCAGTTTCCTGTCTGAAAAACTTATGTTGACTGTTTTTTTTGATAAAGACACTCAGCTAAACACAGAAGAAAAATGCCCTCACCTTGCAGGTTGCCAGTTGGAACAGCTTTAAAAACCAGCAAAGGATGACTAAAAAAAAAAAGAGGGAGAAATTGGAGTGCGAGAGGAAACTAGCTAAAAACATAAAAGCAGACAGTAAAAGCTTGCAAAAAAGGAAAAGAGTAGCTCAAGTGAGCATTAGTCCTTTAAAGGGTGAGATCAGGGAATAAATAATGGCAAACAAGGAAAGTATTTTGTGTTTGTTTTCACAGAAAGCATCCTGAGAATAGTAGAGGAGAACCAATGTAAAGGGAAAGAGAAACTTAAAACAATCATGCCCACTGGAGAAAAAGTACTGGGAAAACTGATGGGACTAAAGGCCGACAAGTCCCCTGGGCCTGTTGGCCTCCGTCTTAGGACCTTAAAGGAAGTGGCTGCAGAGATAGTAGATGCATTGGTTGCAATCTTCCAAAATTCCTTGATTCTGGAAATGTCCCAGCAGATTGGAAAGCTGCAGGTTTTACACCACTATTGAGTTGGAAACTACAGGCCAGTTGGTCTAACATCTGTCATTGGCAAAATGCTGGAATCCATTCTTAAGGATGTGGAAGCAAAACATTTAGAAAATCATAATACAATCAGGCAGAGTCTACATGGCTTTTGTGAAAGGGAAATCATGTTTGACAAATTCATTTGAGAATGTAACAAGCAGGGTGGATAAAGGGGAACCAGCAGATGTAGTTTTGGATTTCCAAAAGGCATTCAGTAAGGTGCCACATCAATAGTTGCTGCACAAGATAAGATCTCATGGTGGTGGGAGTGATATATTAGCATGGATAGAGGATTGGTTAACTAACAGGAAACAGAGATTCAGGATAAATGGGTCATCTTCAGGTTGTCAAACTGTAACTAATGGAGTGCCGCACCGATCAGTACTGGGGCCTCAACTATTTACCATCTATATTAATGACTTGGATGAAGGGACTGAGTGTATTGTAGCCAAATTTGCTGAAAATGCCCAGATAGGTAGGAAAGCAAATTGTGAGGAGGATGCAAGAATCCGCAAAGGAACAAAGATAGGTTAAGCGATTGGGCAAAAATTTGACAAATGGGGCATAATGTGGGAAAATGTGAGGTTGTTCACTTTGGCAGGAAGAATAGAAAAGCAGGATATTATTTAAATGAAAAGAGACTGTAGAATGCCACAGTACAGGGGAATCTGGGTGTCCTTGTACATGGATCACAAGAAGTTAGCATGCAGGTATAGCTAAGCGAATGGAATGTTGGTCTTTATTGCAAGGGAAATGGAATATAAAAGTAGAGGAACATTGCGGTAACTGTACAGGACATTAGTATGACCTCACCTTGAGTCCTGTGTACAGTTTTGGTCTCCTTACTTTAGGATATGCTTGCATGGAAAGCTCTGCAGTATTTTCACAAGGTTGATTCCTGGGATGACGGGGTTGAACAGGTTGGGTCTATACTCATTGGAGTTTAGAAGAGGTGATCTTATGACCTATACATATAAGATTCTGAGGGGGCTTGACAGTGTAGATGCTGAGAGGGTGCTTCCTCCCATGAGTGAATCTAGAACTCGGGGGCACCATTTGAAAATAAGGGGTCTCCCATTTAAGACGGAGTTGAGGAGGAATTTCTTCTCTCAGAGGGTAGTCTTTGGAATTCTCTTCCCCCATGATCAGTGGAGGCTGGGTCATTGAATATATTCAAGGCAGGTTTTTGATTGACAAGTGTTATGACTGAGCAGTTGGTAAAGTGGGGTTATTTAAAAATTCCAGAGGGAAACTTTAAACAACTGTCATAACCTATATTTTTAATTGATGTGTTTGAGATGCAACACTATATTCAGGAATCAGACCACCAGTGCTCAAGAGGTTTTATATTAAACTAAATGAAACATTTTATTAAGTTACAGTACATTAAACACATATACATGCCTACAAATTACTACTATCATAACTTTTAACAAATTCCCAAACTAATCTCCATTAAGGCATTAGCAACCCATAGACTTAACCAGACACCAGGCGAAGTATTTTCACCTTACGAATTCAAAATGAGGTTCTTTTCATGTTGGTCCTGTGGAGACAGTTGGAGGCTTACAGCTGCTTTGATCTTACATTGCATCTGCCCCCCACACACAAAACTGCCATCTGTTATATCCAGCACATCTCATTGAATGTAAATTCTCATTGTATCACCAGCCTCTTTGAACTCCACCTCTTCTAACAATAAAACCCCTTTCATTGTACCAATTTTATTAGTAATATGAACATATTGCTTGGTCTCTGCTAGCTAGGTGCCAGATTTCACTCCCCTTCTTGAATGCTCAATTCAACAAAATGCAAATGCACCTCTACTTCTCTGTTTACATCTCAAAACTAGTACACACCAAAGCACCCAGACTAGCTGGCTTTAACCTAATTAAGACACACCCTCAGACTAAGGGCTGAATTTTTTGCCTGCCGGGTGGGCAGGCCTGACCCAATCTCCGGCGGTCGGGGAGCTGATCCCCACTGGAGAAGCAGGCCCCGCCGCCATTCTAAGGCCCGCCCAGCGTGGCGTCCGCCAGGAAGAGCTATGTGCTTCCTGTGCAGGCAGGGGGAGGGGGGATTCCCCAAATGTGAGAGTGTGATCTTTCGCACATGCACACGATAAAGCGCACATCTCCCTGAGGCTAAGTGCTGCCTCAGGGAGATCGCTGAGAGGTTTTCAAAATCTAAAAATAGAAAAATTTAAAAATCATTAACACTTCCCTCTCATGTGACAATGGCACACAAGAGGGGACATGTTAATAAATTGCACAAAAACTTTAATAAATCTTTTTAAAACTGACATGAAACCTCATCTTGTTGGTGGATGAGGTTTCATGTTTTTTCTATTGTCCGCCGGGGCTCCTGGCCTGCCCCCCAGCCTTAAGGTTGGAAGGGCAGGTCCTTTTTTAATTGTTTTAATTATCCTGTCAATGGCCTCATTGAGGACTCCACCCGACATCATCCCACGTCATTTTCACATCAGCGAGCGGGCCCCACCCCTTCTCACCGACCGAAAAATTAACCCCTAAACCTCTATTTTAAAAGAAAAATATTTTCCAATAATATTATATACATTAACAGCTTCATGACAAGAGAGTCAACGGTTAAGGGGACAGGCAGGAAAGTGGGCTTAAGGCCACAATAAACTCAGCCATGATCTTATCAAATGGCAGAGCAAGCTCAATGGGCCAATTGGCCTACTTCTGTACCTATTTTTTTTCTGATCTTACGAACTCATGATCTTACAAATAGGAAGGCAGATATACAGAAGGTAAGGACTGCACTTTAATTGGCCGAATGAGACATGTTTGATGGACCAGCTGCTCTTTTAATGGCCAAATAGGACAGCGCAGAGAGTCAGGAAAGTATTGTATTGGCATCCCTGACTGACTGTGAGCCCACCTGAAGAAGATGCCCAGCTGACTTTCTCCCACTCCCACAAGCCTTCAGGTATCTTCAGCAAAGAAACATAAAATCAACGTTCGCTTCAGTCATGTGAGAAAAATAACAGAAAAAAAAAATCACATTTTGGTTGTTTTAACTGCAAGAGGCAGATGGCAAAAAGTGATTGCTCTGTTTCAAGGCAACTAACCAGTTGTACTGATTTGTTATTCGTCAGACCTGCAGAGCAGCCAGCGTCTTCATTGCCTGAGGAATGTTATTATGTAAAGTTGCAGGGCTGCAGCAGCCCTGTCATGTTACACGGTCTAGGAATGCCTGCCCTTTGTTGTGGTACACCAAATACCAGTAATTTGCTGTAGTCATGAGTGCAGAACAGCTGACTGGGGAGTAAATTTCAACTGTTTTCAGCACAAGCAAATGCTTCCTTTAGAAATAGTGAAGACCATATTCAGAGTAGATTGAAGCCATACTGGTTTCTTCCTCAGGTAGGTCGTTACCTGTCATGATGCAAAACAGCAACGTGATACTACCTTATTCCACCTGTGTGTAGGTCAATGGTGTACCAGCATCTATTTATACCACTCTTCCTTCTCTTTACGTCCAATGCCCCACCACACCACACATAGCTCCTCAAGCTGCATGCCAACGTTTAACACATAATCCAGGCTGACACTTCAGTGCAGTACTGAGGGAGTGCTGCACTGTCAAGAGTGCTATCTTACAAATGAAGCATTAAACCAAGGTCACATCTGCCCTCTCAGGTGGACATAAAAGGTCCCATGGCACTATTTCAAAGAAGGGCAGGGGAGTTCTCTCAGCAGCCTGGTCAATATTTATCTGTTAGCCAACATCATTAAAACAGATCATTATCACATCGTGGATCTGTGCTATGTGCAAATTCATTGTTTCCTGCATTAGGACAGTGATGACTCTTCAAAAAGGACTTAATTGACTGTAAAGTACTTTGAGGTGTATTGAGGTTATGAAAGGCACTATCCAAGTGCAAGCTTCTTTCTTTCTCATGCTTGTCTGCCTGTGCCACTCAGTAACCTGGGAACCAAAATGGATGTCCCTACACCACATGGACTGCAGAGGTTCAAGAAGATGGCTCACCACCACCTCTTCAAGGGCAATTAGGGATGGGCAATAAATGCTGGCCCAGCCAGTAACGTGCACAACCTATGAACGAACAAAAAACAAAATGCAAAAGATTACGATGTTTAGGCCAAAAAGAAGAGAAAATGGATGTACTTTTAAAACAAATACCCAAGCCTAGCAATATTGAATTGTTTACATTTTTCCACCTGGAAATTCAAACTGTGTGGGGATGCAGCGTTATATAAACCTGCTCTTTGTTTCTTCAAATTAAGGTAAATTACTTACCTGCTTTGTTGCAATTGTCTCTAGGGCTGGATCCCCTGAGTACAGACAGCAGTGGCAAATCAGTCTTGGATTAAGGACCTCAATTAGGCATTAGGCCCCTTATTCACATACATGCAAATAAGGAACACCTTTCCTACAGTACAATAGTGACTACACTTCCACTTGGTTGGCTCTAAAATGCCAGGACACCTTGAAAAGTGATATATAATTGTTTGTCTCTCTTTCTTTCAAAGGGCCATAATGCCTACTTCACAGGCACAAGTAAAGGACACCTCTGGTTTGTCCTTGCTCAATATGGCAGGAAATCTGACCATGCTTCCTACCCACCATTTTGGAACCATAGTTGTCCACGCGGTGCCTGTATCCAATCAATTCAATTTCTTGGGCTTTGCTCAGTTAGTAGCACTCTTGCTTCTGAGTCAAAATGTTCCAGGTTCAAATCCCACTCCAGGTCTTGAGCAGGAGAATCAGGGCTGACTCCCCAGTAGAGTGCTGCACTGTTGAAAGTGCCATCTTTTGAATGAGACATTGAACCGATCTGCCTGCTTGGGTTGGATGTAAAAGACCCCATTGTACTAGTTTGAAGAGCAGTGTTGTTGTCCCTAATGAATGTGTCAATATTTATCTCTCAGTCAACATCACAGAAACATTATCTGATCACTAGCACATTGCTGTCTGTGGGAGCTTGCTGTGTACAAATTGGCTGTTGCATTTCCTACATTACAAGAGTAACTACATTTCAAAAAGTGACTGTAAAGCACTTTGAGATACCCAGTGTCCATGAAAAGCACTATATAAATGCAAGTCTTTTTTACTGTCTTGATGCTGCAATACTTAACAGAGCTGTGATACTTAGCCCACACATAGGGCAGGATTGTCCCCCCGTCGGGGGCCTAATTGAAGGGCGGGCACGCACAGGTGCGCCTCCGATCAACACCCCCGATTGGGGGCGCAGCGCCATTTTACATGGGCGGGCCAATTAAGGCGATGTTCACACGGAAGTGCTGTGTGCTCCTTGTGCAGGCAGGGGGAATTCCCTACATTGAGAGTACGCTCTTTCGCACAGCACTCATCTCCCTGAGGCTAGGTGCTGCCTCGGGGAGATTGGCTGTCCTATAACAAAAATAAAAATAGAGAAAAAAAAATTCCTGACACAAAGATTGGCCGGGTGGTTAACAGTGAGGTTGAGTGTCTTGGGCTACAGGAAGATATAGACGGGATGGTCAAATGGGCAGATAAGTGGCAGATGGAATATAACCCTGAAAAGTGTGAGGTGATACACTTTGGAAGGAGTAATTTGACAAGGAAGTATTCAATGAATGACATGGCACTAGGAAGTTCTGAGGAACAAAGGGACCTTGGTGTGTGTGTCCATAGATCTCTGAAGGCGGAGGGGCATGTTAGTGGGGTGGTGAAAAAGACATATGGGACACTTGCCTTTATCAATCAAGGCATAGATTACAAAAGTAGGGAGGTCATGTTGGAGTTGTATAGAACCTTGGTGAGGCCACAGCTGGAGTAGTGTGTGCAGTTCTGGTCGCCACATTATAGGAAGGATGTGATTCCACTGGAGGGGGTGCAGAGGAGATTCACCAGGATGTTGCCTGGGTTGAAACATTTAAGTTATGAAGAGAGGTTGGATAGACTTGGGTTGTTTTCATTGGAGCAGAGAAGACTGAGGGGCGACCTGATCGAGGTGTACAAGATTATGAGGGGCATGGACAGGATGGATAGGGAGCAGCTGTTCCCCTTAGTTGAAGGGTCAGTCACAAGGGGACATAAGTTCAAGGTGAGGGGCAGGAGGTTTAGGGGGGATGTGAGGAAAATCTTTTTTACCCAGAGGGTGGTGACGGTCTGGAATGCACTGCCTGGGAGGATGGTGGAGGCGGATTGCCTCACATCCTTTAAAAAGTACCTGGATGAGCACTTGGCACGTCATAACATTCAAGGCTATGGGCCAAGTGCTGGTAAATGGGATTGGGTAGATAGGTCAGGTGTTTCTCACGTGTCGGCGCAGACTCGATGGGCCGAAGGGCCTCTTCTGCACTGTGTGATTCTGTGATTCTGTGATGTCCCCTCATGTGACACTGTCATGTGAGTTGGGACATGTCCATAATTTTTACAAAAACTTTAATAAAGTTTTTAAAAACCTACATAAAACCTCATTCTGCCTGTGGATGAGGTTTGATGCTTTTTCTAATTCCCACCGGGGCTCCTGGCCTGCCCACCGGCCTTAAGGTTGGACAGGCAAGTCCACTAATTAGCTAAATGACTCTGGCAATGGCCTCAATTGGCCGTTGACAGGTCGGTGGGCGCACAGCTGATTTTGCTGCGCCCCCGCCTACCGGAAAATATAAATAGGCCCCGCCCCCCGCTCGCCGACGGGAAGAGCCTGTCCATAGGCCTGTACACATGAGCAGAGTGGTGAGCCTCTCTGCTTGGAAAAACCTAATCTCTGAATGGCTTCGCAGCCAACACAACACAACAGGTGGGGGATGGGGGAGGGCAGTGGAGTCTGCCCCCAGTACATTCCCCCCTTCGAGTGCTATTTCTATAGTTTAGATTAGCACTCCCCTCTTCCTCACTGGTCTGGCTTAGCGGAGAGTTTAGCCAGTAGACAAGTTCACCTTTCACCAACTTCCTAGCTGATCCAGCATGACTGGTCACAAACTGTAATATTGGCGGATCTTCTGGTCCCACCAAAGTCAATGGGCTTTTGGCTGGCTCACCTCATCTGGCATGGCAGGACCTGCCACACAAGGGGCCCAGAAAACCCGGCCATTGTTAAAGAGAAACATAAAGAGAAACCCGAAAAGATGTTGGTTGCCAATCAGTTTGATATCTTGGGATAGTCCGGATTATGAGGCGCGCTTTATTATGGGGTCCTGCGGGTTGGCTCCCCTTCTACAGAGGGCGAGGTGAGCTGAGTGGAATGAGAGTGGAGGCCTGGGAGGGGTTCTCACAACGCACGGATGGAGCATTTCGAAGCATTGAGCCCCCAAGCTCAGTTAAGAACTCAGCCGTGTTCATAACTCATAGAGCACTCTGCAAAGTCGATGAATTGCCAACATTGCCTGCCGAAAAGGTTCCGCCTTTCAAAATGAAATTCCTACCACAGTTACCACAAACCAGGTGCAAAGCCAGCTGCTTCCAACCTATTGCAACTGGAGTTGGCCAACCTGACTAGCCCATTTCAATGGATACTGATAAATTGGTTGGAAGGCAGATCAATTAATTGAATCCACTCTGTTTACCCTCAAAGTTGATAAGATAAACTTTTTGGTTTTTGTTTTAAGCCGTCTATCCATAATAACACTTTGAAATTAGCCTGAGTTGCAATATGCTGTTCTCAAGGTGATTGATTATATTGTTAATATATGAGAATGTCTCTCACATTTGCTCAAGCAGGACTTGAGGAACCATGAACAGGATTCTGCTGCGGAGATGTGATTGAGTAACACAGCGCCCAGAACATTATTTGTTTCTATCACAGCAACCCAGATTCCTACAGGTGATGTTTGTACTTGACTATAATATAAGCTTTGGGATGTATCATTTTCAGCAATTCAAAATGCACTAATAACTCTCATCCTTCATGTTCAAATCCCTCCAGGGCCTCACCCCACTTATACCTGTGACATCCTCTAGTCTTACAATCTTCCACGATCACTACATTCCTCCAACTGGATCCCCCACTTCCTTCACCCTACCATTGGTGGCTAGCAAGACCCTAAGCTTAGAAATTCCCTTCCTCTCTGCCTCTCCACCTCACTCTCCTCCTTTGAGATGTTCCCTAAATTTACCTCTTTGACAAAGACCCTAAGACCATTAGACCATAAGACATTGGAGCAGAAATTAGGCCATTCGGCCCATCGAGTCTGCTCTGCCATTCAATCATGGCTGATAAGTTTCTCAACCCCATTCTCCCGCCTTCTCCCCGTAACCTTTGATCCCCTTACCAATCAAGAACCTATCTATCTCGGTCTTAAATACACTCAATGACCTGGCCTCCACAGCCTTCTGTGGCAATGAATTCCATAGATTCACCACTCTCTGGCTAAAGAAGTTTCTCCTCATCTCTATTCTAAAAGGTCTTCCCTTTACTCTGAGGCTGTGCCCTCGTGTCCTAGTCTCTCCTACTAATGGAAACATCTTCCCCACGTCCACTCTATCCAGGCCTTTCAGTATTCTGTAAGTTTCAATCAGAACCCCCTCATCCTTCCAAACCCCCATGAGTATAGACCCAGAGTCCTCAAACGTTCCTCATATGTTAAGCCTTTCATTCCTGGGATCATTCTCGTGAACTTCCTCAGGACCCTCTCCAGGGCCAACACATCCTTCCTGAGATACGGGGCCCAAAATTGCTCTCAATATTCTAAATGTGGTCTGACCAGAGCCTTATAAAGCCTCAGCAGCTCATCCCTGCTTTTATATTCTAGTCCTCTTGAAATAAATGCCAATATTGCATTTGCCTTCCTAACTACCGACTCAACCTGCAAGTTAACCTTAAGAGAATCCTGGACTAGGACTCCCAAGTCCCTTTGCACTCCAGAAATCTGATTTCTCTCCCCATTTAGAAAATAGTCTATGCCTCTATTCTTCCTACCAAAGTGCATGACCTCACACTTCCCCACGTTGTATTCCATCTGCCACTTCTTTGCCCATTCTCCTAACCTGTCCAAATCCTTCTGCAGCCTCCCGCCTCCTCATTACTACCTGTCCCTCCACCTATCTTTGTATCATCTGCAAACTTAGCCAGGATGCCCTCAGTTCCTTCATCTAGATCATTAATGTATAAAGTGAAAAGTTGTGGTCCCAACACTGACCCTTGCAGAACTCCACTAGTCACCAGCCGCCATCCTGAGAAGGACCCCCTTATCCCCACTCTCTGCCTCCTGCCAGACAGCCAATCTTCTATCCATGCTAGTACCTTGCCTCTAACACCATGGGCCCTTATCTTACTGAGCAGCCTCCTGTGCGGCACCTTGTCAAAGGCCTTCTGGAAGTCCAAGTAGATAACACCCATTGGCTCTCCTTTGTCTAACCTACTCGTTACCTCCTCAAAGAATTCTAACAGATTTGTCAGGCATGACCTCCCCTTGATGATGATGTATCTAGTGCCCCAAATCTTGACTACTGTTCGGAGGCCTGTACATAACTCCCATTATGGTGTTTTTTACCTTTGCGGTTCCTCAACTCTACCCACACAGATTCTACATCATCTGATCCTACGTCGTTTCTTGCTACCGATTTAATTTCATTTCTTACTAACAAAGCAACCCCACCCCCTCTGCCAACCTGTCTATCTTTTCGATAGGATGTATATCCTTGGATATTTAGCTCCCAGTCCTGATCCCCCTGCAGCCACGTCTCCGTAATGCCCACCACATCATACCTGCCAATTTCAATCTGCGCCACAAGCTCATTTACCTTATTTCGTATACTGCGTGCATTCAGATACAACATCTTCAGTCCTGTATTTCCCACCCCCTTTCTCATTGTCGTCCCTTTATCTGATGTGTTTGAAGTTAGATTCCTAGCCCTTTCCAAACACTCTGTCCTATTTTGTGTTCTGGAGACTTTAATAGCCTCTCCTGG
Organism: Cetorhinus maximus; assembly: GCF_964194155.1. NCBI lineage: Eukaryota > Metazoa > Chordata > Chondrichthyes > Lamniformes > Cetorhinidae > Cetorhinus > Cetorhinus maximus. Next base: position 7,228,559 of record NC_135893.1, read on the forward strand.
GCTCTCCTTCCTTTTCAGTTTTTTCATAATTTTCCATGAAGTTGAATCCACCCCTCCACACGCTAACCTGCTGCTTTGTTTCCCATTAGTCATACTTCTTGGAGTTTTACCCTTCCCTCCCTCCCCACTTTCTAGTTTAAAGTCCTGTTGACCACCCTATTTACCCTTTCTGCTAGAACATTGGTCCCAGATCGGTTCAGGTGGAGACCGTCCCAACGGTACAGATCACTCCTGTTCCAATACTGATGCCAGTGCCCCACGAAATGGAACCCCTCTTTCCCGCACCACTCCTTTAGCCACGTGTTTACTTCCCTTATTCTCGCGTCCCTATGCCAATTTGCACGTGGCTCGGGTAGTAATCTGGAGATTATAACCCTTGAGGACCTGTTCTTTAATTTAGTTCCTAGTTCCTGATAATCCCCAAACAGGTCCTCTTTCCTAGTCTTACCTATGTTATTTGTCCTGACGTGGACTACAACAATTGGATCCTCCCCCTCCCTCTCCAAAATCCTTTCAAGCCGGTCAGAGATGTCCCTCACCTTGGCACCAGGCAGGCAACATACCAAACGGACTCTCGATCCTCCTTACAAAGGATGCTATCAATTCCCCTAATTATAGAATCCCCTACAACTACCACTTGTCTTTTTGCTCCCCCCTCTTGAATGGCCTCCTGTGCCACAGTGCCGTGGTCAGCTGGCTCATCCTCTCTACATCCCTGTTCCTCATCCACACAGGGAGCAAGTACCTCGTACCTGCTGGACAAGGTCAAGAGCTGAGGCTCCTCTGTTCCTGATCACAGGATCCCTCTACCTGCCTCACTTGCAGTCACACCCTGCTGACCCTGACCACTGACCGAATTTGAGGTACTTAATCTACCAGGTGTGACCGCCTCCTGATACAAAACGTCTAGGTAACTCTCCCCCTCCCGGATGTGCCGCAGCGTCCGGAGCTCAGTCTCCAGCTCATCAATTCTGAGCCGGAGTTCCTCCAGCAACCAACACTTGCTGCAGATGTGGTCACTGCGGCTCGCAATGGGATCTGCCAGCTCCCACATCATACAGCTACAGCACATCACCTGCCCAGCCAGCTTGACTTAGATAATTAATTTATTAATTAGCTTTGCAGTGTTTTTTTTTTCATATTTGGTGCAGATTTCCTACTAACCAATCAGGTCACAGCTTTCCAGTGACGTCACTATTTCAGTTTTATCCTGTGTCTCCGCCGCTCTTTTATCCTGTGCTTTTGGTCACTAATTCACTCGTCATCCCTTTGGTCACTGGCCCACTTTGGTTCCTGGTCATATGTCACCATTCTTTCAATGCCGCTGGGTCAAAATCCCGGAACTTCCTTCCTAACAGCGCTTCGGGAATGCCAGCACCACATGGACTGCGGCAGTTCAAGGAAGCAGATTACCACCACCTTCTCAAGAGGAATTAGCAATGGGCATTAAACACTGACCTTGTCGGCAATGTCAGCAATGCATGAACGAGTTTTTATCCTCAAGTATACTTGCATTCCTCCAATTTTGGCCTCTTGCACATGCCTAATTTTCATCTCCTATTGGTGGCCATGCTTTCAGCTGTTGAGGCCCTGAGCTCTGGAATTCCCTCTAAACCTCTCCACCTCTTTCTTCCTTTAAGACGGTCCTTAAAGTCTACCTCTTTGGCCAAGCTTTTAGTCAGCTGCGCTAATATATTCTTAGATAAAAACAAAAAGCTAAAAGCTACTGCGGATGCTGGAAATCCAAAACAAAAACAGAATTACCTGGAAAAACTCAGCAGGTCTGGCAGCATCGGTGGAGAAGAAATCAGTTAATGTTTCGAGCCTTCACAGCCCTTCGGCAGAACTGAAGCATAGTTAGGAGAAAAGTGAAATATAAGCTGGTTTAAGGTGGGGGGTGCGGAGGGGAGAGAGAAGTTGAGGGTGTGGTGATTGTGGTCACTGCTTGCTTATCTCCACAATCATCACACCCTCAACTTCTCTCTCCCCCCCCGCCCCCCCCACCTTAAACCAGCTTATATTTCTCCTTTCTCCTAACTATGCTTCAGTTCTGCCGAAGGGCCGTGAAGGCTCGAAACGTTAACTGATTTCTTCTCCACCGATGCTGCCAGACCTGCTGAGTTTTTCCAGGTAATTCTGTTTTTGTTTCTAATATATTCTTACATGACTTGGTGTCAAATTTTCTTCCATTATGCTCCTGTGAAGCACCCTCGGAATGTTTTACCGCATTAAAGGCGCTATATAAATGGAAGTGATTATCGTTGAGGGTCCTTGATTCTCGTGGTTGGTGCAGGCTTGCCAAACATTCAGAACTCAAATGAGGTCATTATAACTGGCATGTTTTGAGCTCATATCCACTCAGAACGACAAATGATCCAAGCGGAGAGCATTAATATTGGAGAAGTGTTCGTTTTAAACTTTAAATTCAAATTTAAAGGAACAGCCCCTGCCTTATCTTGGGCATTCTTCGGCATCTCCCTGTAACAGTTCCCGATTGGCAGAAAAACACGCCCAACATCTTCATGAAAGGAATTAGGTCACCGAAAATAAGTAACTTTGCGCCCTGAGAAAAGAAACACTTTGTATTTATATAGCGTTTCTCATGACCACTCGACATTTCAAACCATTCGACAGCCAATAAAAGTATTTTTGAGGAATAGTCACTTTTGTAATGCAGGAAATGTGGAGCCAATTTGTGCACAGCAAACTCCCACAAACAGCAATAATGACCAGATAATTTGTTTTTGTGATGTTGATCGAGGGATTTTTTTTTTTCTTTGGCCAGGACACCAGGGGTAACCTCACTGCTCTTCTCCAAATAATGACACAGAGTCTTTCACATCCACCCGAGAGGGAAGACAGGGAAGATGGCACTTCTGACAGTGCAGCACCCCCTCACTCCACTGCCCTGGAGTGTCAGAAAACAGTTAGGTGAAACACATATCCTCTGGACATTCCCTTCCAAATTGCCCAGTTGTTGACCTTTGCAGGTAATTACACATAAGGCCTCCACAACCCTTCCCTGTGAATGCCATTGTTCAGTATTTTAGCATCAGCACTTACACATAAGGCTAAGCCTCCATTTCCTCTTCAAAGTAACTCTGAGAAAAAGTGTTCCAGAGACCTTTTGGCGTTCATTGGTAAATACATTCCACTTGTTACTTGCATGCTAAACATCGACACCCCAAGATGATGGAGAACGATGGTTATGAGGGGATATTGGGAACACCGAGGAGGCACAGTCTCAGCTTAAGGAGTTGATCATTTATGACTGAGATGAGGAGAAACTACTTCACTCACAGGGGTTGTGAATCTTTGGAATTCTCCACTGCAGAAGGTTTGGATGTTCCATCGTTGAATATATTAAAGGCTGACTTTGGGTCTCTCAGGGGCTCAAGGGATATGGGGAGCGGGCAGGAAAATGAGGTTGTAGGTCAAGGTCAGCCATGATAGTATTGAATGGCGGAGCAGGCTCAATAGTTGGTATGGTCTATGCCTGCTCCTATTTCTTATGTTCTTTTTAACCCATTTCACAGAAGTAGAGAAGACTGAGAGGAGATTGAATAGTGGGTTTTTTTTTATCTTATGAAGGGTTTTGACACAATGGCTAGGGAAGGAATATTTCCTCAGGTCCGGGAGTCAATAACGGAGCGGACTATTTAAAATTGTCACGACAAGTGAGAAGAGAGAGTTCAAAGTCTTTTTTTTAATGCAGAGACCGGTTGGAGTGTGGATTGCCTTGGACCAAAAGGGATAGTCAACACAGAAACCACTCAGACTTTGAAAGAAAAATTGGGTGATTATTTGAATCAGTGGAAGATACAGAGCTGGGGAGGGAGGAGGGGTGAGGGGGGTGTGGTGGAGTACGACAGTGGGATTAGTTTGGAGTTTCTCTAGCAAATAGTTAGAACACACACAACAGGCTTTTCCCTTTATTCTTCCATGGGATGTGGGCATCGCTGGCAGGGTCAGCATTTATTGCCCATCCCTAAATGCCCCCGAACTAAGTGGCTTTCTAGGCCATTTCAGAGTCACCTGCATTGCCATGGGTCTGGAGTCACATGTAGGCCAGACCAGAGAAGGATAGCAGATTCCCTTCCCTAAAGGACATTAGTGAGCCAAACAGTTGTTACAACAATCGGTGATAGTTTCATGGTTACTGGGACTGGCTTTCAATACAATTATTTAGTGAATTTAAATTCCTGTTGTGCTGGGATTTGAACCCGTGACACCAGAGCATTAGCCTGGGCCGCCGGGTTACCAGGCCGCTGACATTACTACTATGTCACCACTTCCCCCTCTGGCCTCCTTCTGTGCTATATAAACCTCAAATATCTTATGACTTTCGTGTATTCAGTCATGGGGTGTGGGCTTCGCTGGCTGGGCCAACATTTATCCCTAACTGCCCTTGATGTGGTGGTGGTGAGCCGCATTATTGAACTGCTGCAGTGCATGTGGTTGTAGGTACACCCACAGTGCTGTCAGGGAGGTGGGGGGTTCCAGGATTTTGACCCAGCGACAGAGAAGAAACGGCAAACTTCGGATCACAAGAAAAATGACGCAAAATTCTCCTGAAGCTTGGCCCTTATTTGCAAACGAGATTTGGTGCGCCCCCACCCCCCCAAGGAACTGAACTTTTGCGTGAATAATTTTGCTGAAACGCTTTGATTAATGCCTCATTATGTGGAATATTTGTTTTACTTTCATTTTTCAACTACATAAGCCAGCAGTTGACCTTTGCCCCTTTCGCCTGCAGACGAGGAAGTGTGCGAGACTTGTTCCCTTGCATTCAGATTTTCCATTCTGGCCGCCAGACTCAAACAGGAACAGTTTTGCATTCAGTGAGGAACAAAACAGCCCAAGCAGATGTGGAAAGAGAGTGCCACCATGATTCTGGACATTGCCGCCCCTTCTCTGCATACCTCAGCACTTACAAGCAGCAGCAGTCAAAGAGGTGAAGCCCAGGCATGGATTTATGTTTGAGGATGGCTATCCAACACCAAGTTGCATTTATGGAACGTCTTTAACGTAGAAAAATGTCCCAAGGCACTTTCGCCGCTGCAAATCATCAAACAAAACTCAAAACCAAATAGGGAGCTTTTCAGAGAGTCGACCAAAGGTTTGGTCAAGGATTCGGGTTTTCAAGACCATCCTAAAGGAGGAAAGAGGGCTGACGAGATTTAGCGATGGAATTCCAGAGCTTAGGTTGCAGGCAGCTCAAGCACAGCTGCCATTGGTAGACGGATGTGCAAAAGCCAGTGATAGTGGAATACAAACTTAACAGGGGTGTTGTGGGGCTGGGGGAGGTTACAGAGATAGGGAGCAGGTAAGGCCACGGAGAGGTTTGAAAACAAAGATAAGAATTTTAAAACCAGCTTCGGAGCCATTTGGCCGGTCCAATCAATTCCTCGGAAATTCCATCGAGAAAAATGCTCTGATGTGAAATTATTCTGATTCCGAAATCAGCCTTTCGGCTTTTCCTAATACATCCAACACTTGGCACATGGGGACACTTCTTTGAAGCCGTCTGCTTTTAAGTAGGGAAACCTGGAAAAATCTATGTAATACAATACAGAAAATGTTTAAATAAACAGAGTAAATTTCATCTGATGGCTGACAGACACCTCAAGGGAAATTGTCGGCTTGAGATGAAAGGCGTACAAGATGAAACAATCCAAATCTGGCCTTTTAAAAGTAGATTGAGTACATGGAGGATTTCATTGTGTGACTATGGGACATGGTATAGGAAAAGGGGGACACAAGGTCACCATTAGATTATAGGGGCAAACCACAGCCACAACACAAAGTCTTTACAAGTCCCGTGCTTTTCTGTGTGCACCAACACATCCAATAATGATCCGAAACTGAACAATTCCTTTCAGAAATGAAATATTTATAAGACCAGTGTGTACAAAGCTGATTGTATTTTTTTCAATTTCTTTCAGTTTCCCTGTGGAGACTTGCCACAATGGCACACATGTTTAGTGCATTCTATGTGGGTAATGCCAATTCCCCTGGCACGCTCCCTACATATAAACAGAGACCATATGCTGTGACAGTTACCCTCAAGGCAATTTTGTAGACCCAATGAGATTCGGTCCCACGCACATCTATTTATATTGATCTCTCTATACATCAGGCCTACAGATGCAGGATCATTGTCTGATGGTGATTGCTTCCAATCTGCAGCCTGAAGCTGATAAGCAGCACATTTCCATCTGTGGACCTCCCAGACTAAATGACAATTAAGTTCTGATTGACCCGAGCCTTGCTTACTCAACAGCTGCTGGATGTTATGGCTGAAAATGGATGCAGTCTGCTCTGCGGAATACTTGGGAATGCATTGCATAATATAATCTCTCCAAACCAATAAAATAACTATCTGCTTAACACAAGCAACAACACCGCGACTCGGGTGGACCATTCAGCCCTCTGAGCGTGTTCTGCCATTCGGCTAGATCTTTGCTGATCCATCTTCAACTCCATTTACCTGATGGCGCTGAACACCTTTACTGAACAAATATGTGCCGATTTCAGCCTGGGAAAAGTCAATTGCCACAACTTTGTGGGGAGAGAATTCCACACTCCCACTACCCTTTTGTTGTTTAAAAAAAAAGAGCTTGCTGACATCACCAATGAATACCCTAGTTTTTAATTTAAGAATGTATCCCCTTGTTCTAGATTCTGTCACCAGAAGAAATAGTTTCTCTGTATGCTATCATGGGTTCTTAACTGTGGGGAGGGGTCCATGAGAAGGTTTCAAGGGGCCCAACAAAAAATAATACTTTTCTTTGCCCTAACAAAATATGGCAGCTCCCACTGTCAAATTGACACAGCCCCACAGTGAGCTACACTAAGGTCACTAGGTAGTGGATGGTGATGAGCAGTGAAAGCACCTTGTTTGAAAAAGGTAAGTTGTTATGAATAGTAACGTAATAAATAGGAGCAGGAGTCGGCCATTTGACCCCTCCATCCTGCTCCACCATTCAATAAGATGGCTTTAACTCTATTTTCCTCCCCGCCCCCCATAAATCTGTCTAATTCAGCCTCCATTGCTCGCTGGAGAAGAGGATTCCAAAGGCGTGGAGGTGAAGGATGCACTTGGAAAGAAACAACGGCCCAAGAGAATTGCATTCTCGCCCTTCACCTCCTTAACCCCTCGGATCCCACCCTATGCCATAGATTCTACCTTTCCCTTTGTGGACTCTGGCTGCGCTCAGGACACCATTTACTGTCGACTGCTGTTCCAATAACCAGTGAGGTTATAGGTTGGGCTTGGTCCACTCACCGTGCAGCACTTCCCTGGGACTGGTAATTAATGTGGTGTGAGTTCACACCATGATTTTTCAAAGCTTCTCCTCTAGAAGCACGTAAACAGCAGATTACTGCAATAGCCTCAAACCGTAAAGCAGCAGGTCAGTCAACATCAGAGGGAATCCAACCATCTCCCCTTGACATTCAACAGCATTACCATCATTGAATCCCCCGCTACCAACATCCTGGGGGCTACCACTGACTAGAAACTGAACGGGACCACCCATATAAATACTGCGGCTACAAGAGCAGGTCAGCAGCTGGGAATTCTGCGGTGAGTAGAAGCCTGTCCACCATCTAACAAGGCACAAGCCAGGAGTGTGATGGAACACTCTCCACTTGCCTGGATGAGTACAGCTTCAACAACACTCAAGACGCTTGACACCATCCAGGACAAAACAACCCACTTGATTGGCACCACATCCACCACCTTCAACATTCATTCCCTCTACCACTGACACACAGTGGCAGCAGTGTGTGTACCATTTACAAGATACACTGCAGCAACTCACCAACTCCTTCGACAGCACCTTCCAAACCTGCAATCTCTACCACCAAGAAGGACAAGGGCAGCAGACGCATGGCAACACCACCACCAGGAAGTTCCCCTTCAAGTCACTCACCATCCTGACTTGGAAATATATCGCCGTTCCTTCACTGTCGCTGAGTCAAAATCCTGGAACTCCCTCCCTAACAGCACTGTGGGTGTACCTACACCACATGGACTGCAGCGGTTCAAGAAGGCAGCTCACCACCACCTTCTCAAGGGCAACTAGGGATGGGCAATAAATGCTGGCCCAGCCAGCGAAGCCCACATCCCATGAAAGAAAGGAAAAATCAACAGGAAAAAGAAGCCTTTCTTCATGCATGTGGGCTATCTGATATATTGGCTCATTTGAGGTTGAGGTATTGTGCTTTATTTACCATTTGAGTGAGGGCTGGGGTTTTTTTTTTAAGTAATTTTGGGATGTGGGCTAGACTGTCATTTACGTCCACCCCATATTGATGCATGTTTATCACAGGTTGAAATTGTAGAAATTAACATGTTCTCAGCTTATGTGATACATTTCCTTTCTTTACGCAAGGTATAATACAGCAACTTCACCAGGAGCAAGATAAACCGCAAATAACAAGAAAAATCATTGTAAATGCACACAACAAATATCAGATATGGATAAATTTTCAATTTAACCATCAGCTTCAAAACAACCTAATCCACAGAGTGACGGTACAGAAATTCCTTCATCACATAAGAGCTCAAGATGGGGGTCGAGTAAAACCCATAAAGCAGCCTTGACCCTTCAACATTAAAAGAAAAACATGAAGACAGCTCCTTGAATTTCAATACTATTTGCACTGGAAGCGGAGATAAACCTCAAACACGCCATACAATTTGTGACCAAGTACCCCATCTGTTCCCCTCAATAACTCGAAAACTTTGATCAAATCATTCCTTAGCCTTCTAAATTCCGGGGAATGCAACCTGAGTTTGTGTCATTTCTCCTTGTAATTTAGCCCTTGGAGTCCAGGTATCATTCTGGTAAATCTACACTGCACTCCCCCCCACCACCAACCCCCCCCCACCCCGCCAAGGTCAATATCTGTCCTTCCGTAGGTGTGGTGCCCAGAACTGCTCTCGGTAACTCCTGGTGTGGTCTACCAGTTTGCCCTTAATTAAAAGTTGCGTAATTTGAACTACTGGAAAATGCAATATAAAATATGACATAATTATCGGGAGTAGACTGTAATATTGTAGATAGAATCGGTGCAAATCTTTGGCTGATTGGAGTTCATGGCAGTTCACTGTTTACCCAGTTGATTAGTAGCTTATTCAGTGGTGAGGCTTTTAGTCATACTAAAGTTATATCTTTTAATCTTTCTTGTGGGCTGGAGAAAAGAAATATTGAACCAGCCCTATTTCCATCAACTTCTGTGGAATTCTACAGTCTGGTTTGAAATTCCAGTGCTCAGGAAGTGGGACAGTCTAGACAGACATGGTTAATGCTTCACTTCAGACCTCTGATTATTACCTCCAGCCTTAGAGGAACTCTTTTTGATATTCTCAGATACTAAAAAAGGCAATGCTGGAGCCTCTACCCTTACATGGCTTTCCTTGATTTTAGTGTGACAATTACACAGCTGCTCATGTCAAAACAGAATGTGGCAGGAGGCACGGATTTTACAAGTTGCACATTTAAAAAGAAGGTTCTCAAGCGACCCGTAACCAACAGGGGATGAGGGGAAAAGGCCTCACTCCTGGTACCTGCCGAAACCAATTCAAGCCCACAAAACTCAGCCTCAACCCTGATGAAACTAAAAAAAGAATAAATCTCCTGGGGAAAAACAACGCAACTCATCTTTCAATTTACAAAAATTAACCCACGTTCTGTCATCTAGCAGCATCTGGTCATTTTCAGCCTTGAAATCAACATCTACTTAATTGCAAACAGGGATCACCAATGATATTGCAACCTCCACAAAAGGCAGGCAGTGCATTCCAAATCCTAACCACTTGCTGCACATAAAAAGTTTTCCCTCACGTTGCCTCTGGTCCTTTCACCAGTCACCCTTCAATCTGTGCCCTCTGCTAGCGACCCTGCGGCCACTGATAACAATTTCCCTTTTATATATTCAAATCTAAACCCTTCATGATTGGTTTCTCGTCAGTTCCTCGCTCAGATGGCACCTCAGGTAATCTTCCAATGCAGCTCTGCTGCTCGGGCCTTAGCTCGCACCAAGTCCCGCTCCCCTATCATCCCTGTTCTCGCTTTATTGGTTCCCGGTCAAGCAAAGTCTTGACTTCAAAATTCTCATCCTTGATTTGAGATCCTCCATCATGTCAACCCTCCCTATCTCTGTAATCTCCTCCAGCCCCACAACCCTCTGAGATATCTGCACTCCTCTAAGTTTGGCCTCTTCAGCATCCCCGAATTTAGTCATTCCAAAATGGCTGCCATGCCTTCAGCTGCTTAGGCTCTGTTATAGAGTTGATTTTCCAGGCAACTTTTCATGGTGGAAACACTGAACTTTATTTACAAGTCAGCAGCTGCAACTACATGCATCTAACTCTATAACTAATGAAGAACTCCCTCCAAGGTTCCCCACGCTGTTAACTCATTGGTTTACATGGATCAAGTGATCTTACAACAAAGGGCTATTCTTAAAGCTACAGTCCTACATTTATCAGAACTATAATTACTACATTCCTCCCCCTTTAACTTTCCTGTACGTTTTCTATTTACAAGGATATTTATCTCCTGACATTACAATGTTTACACAGGTCATGAAATTACAAGTTCAGTCTTTCAGGTGGTTTCCTGATCCGTGTGGAACATCGCATCTCCACGACTTCTGATTCTTTTGCAGGAACCACATTCTCTGGAACCACATTAACGTCAGGTACCTCATTAGGCACAGGCAGTTCAGTGCCTCCCACTCCGACAGGGACATCGGGCATGTCTGTCCTTGGTTGAGCAACTTCACCAGGAACCACAGGCTCAGCAATGGTTACAGGTGGAACATCATTTTCTTGGGGTCTCTCCCTCCTTCCTAAATGATCCACATGCTTCTGGGTGATCCGGGCCTCCACTTCCACATGGTACGACAATGGTCCAATCACAGAGCTTACTTTACCAGGTAACCACTTCGGTCCTCCATCGAAATTCCTTGCATATACTCCTTGTCCAACAGTAAATTGTCACTCACGACTATGCAAATCATGAGTCGCTTTTTGGTTCCCTTGACTTTTTTTCACCATCCCCTCCAAATTGGGAAGTATCAGGCTCAGTCTTGTTCAAAGACGGCGCCTCATCAGTAATTCTGCAGCTGCTGCTCCAGTCGTAGTGTGGGGGGAGGGGAGGGGGTTGTTCCGCAATGAAATAGGAAATGAGCAAGTTTAGTTTCCAACGATTCACCTGTTACAAAAACAGCAATTGCTGGAAAAACTCAGTGGGTCTGACAGCGTCTGTGGAGAGGAAGACAGAGTTAATGTTTCGAGTCCACATGCCCCTTCATCAGAACTCACCTGTTAAATTTTTCATTCCCACCTTAAACTGCACTTTCCGGCAGTCCGTTAGATGACGGATGGTAAGGTGCAGTCTTCATATGGTTGATACCATTCAGGCTGACAAACCTCTGAAATTCAGTGCTCGTAAATGCAGTATCATTATCTGAGACGATTACTTCTGGCAATCCACGGATAGCAATGTTTTGGCATCGTTTTTCTTTAGTAGCACCTGATGTTGGCAACTTTTTAAAAATTTGTTCATGGGATGTGGGCATCACTGGGTAGGCCAGCATTTGTTGCCCATCCCTAATTGCTCTGTTCGGAGGGCAGTTAAGAGTCAACTACATTGCTGTGCGTCCGGAGTCACATATAGGCCAGACCAGGTAAGGACGGCAAAATAAAACAGAACAGGCATTAGTGAACCAGATGGGTTTTTACAACAATCGACAATGGTTTCATGGTCATCAGGCTTTTAATTCCAGATTTTTATTGAATTCAAATTTCACCATCGGCCGTGGTGGGATTACCATGGGTATTACCCTGGGTCTCTGCAATACCAGCCCAGCGACAATACCACTATGCCATCACCTCATAAATGTCTAACCACTTGGAATGAGCATCTATAATCAGTAGAAACATGGTTCCAAGAAAAGGACCAATGAAATCTATGTGCAATCTCACCCAGGGCCTACCAGGCCACTCCCATGGGTGTAATGGGGCTGCCAGTGGCAACTTTTGTAGCTGTTGGCATTGCACAGAGTGTTTAACCACCTCCTGAATATCGCCATCCATTCCCGGCCACCAGAGATAATTTCGCACGATCATCTTCATTCTGGAGATTCCCGGATGGGCACTGTGTAGCTCTACTAAGAGTGGATCCTTTCCTTGTGAAGGCACCCCATAATAGAATACCATCTTGACTGCTCATTTCGTGTCTTCGGCTGAAAAATGGCTTCAATTCATCAGAGACTGGTTCCTGGGGCCATCCATGTCACACTTGGTCTCTCACTCGAGACAGGGCTGGATCACAATTCACCCAGTTTCTTATCTGCCTGGCACAGACTGGTGAGGAATCCAGGAAGTTCATCACTAATATGAGCTCTTGGGGAATAGGGACACGGTCATTGTTCTCATGCAAAGGAAGGCGACTTAGGGCATCGGCATTGGCTGCATGAATCCTTGGTCTGTGCACAAAGGTGTATTCTTATGCCGCCAAAATTGGGGCCTATCTTTGAATTCGTGCAGAAGCTATGGGAGGGATAGCCTTCTCGATGCTAATCAGACCCGAAGGTGGTTTGTGGTCTGATACTATCGTGAAATGTCGCCCATGACGTATTGGTGGAATATTTTTACACCAAAAATAATCAACAGGCTTTCCTTTTCGATCTGAGAATATCCTTTTTCAGCTGTGGTAAGTGTCCTAGGCACATAGGCTATCGGCCTCTCTGTACCGTCGTCCATGTTGTGAGGTAGTACCGCCCCCACTCCATAGGGGGACACGTTACAGGTTAGCACCAATTCCTTTGTTGGGTCGTGGTGCACTAACAAATTTGAAGAGTGCAAGAGCTTTTTAACTTTCATGAAGGCTTCTTCTTGGGGTGGTTCCCAAACCCAACGCTGGTTTTTCTTTAGCAGTGATTGTAGAGGGGCTAGAACCATTGATAGAACCGTAGAAATCGGCCATAATAATTTACCATCCCTAAAAATGATTTAAGTTCAGAGACATTCTTAGGTGCAGGTGCCTCTCTGATTGCTTTAACCTTCTCTTCAACAGGGTGTAATCCTTGGGATCTACCCGGTGGCCCAAATAAATGACTTCATTTGCCTGAAAAGTGCATTTTTCCTTCTTTAGATGCATTCATGCTTCTGAAAATCGCTTCAGGACTTCTTCCAGATTAGCCAAGTGTTCCTCTCCAAGAATCCAGTTATTAGTACATTGTCCGGGCAGACCACAACTTGAGATAGTCCTTGTAACAAGGTCTGCATTATCCTCAGAAAAATGGCACAGGCCGAAGAAACACCGAAAGGCAGGTGTGCGTATTGATACAATCCTTTGTGGGTGTTTATGGTCACAAATTCTCGGGAGGCACCATCCAGTTCCAGTTACTGATATGCGTGACTCATGTCAAGCTTTGTATATGTTGTCTCTCCCGCTAGCTTGGCATAGAGGCCTTTAATCTTGGGAATAAGGTACCTGTTCAGTTTGGCTACCCCATTGACTGTTAGTTTATAGCCCCCACAGATCTGGACGGTCTGATCTGATTTTAGGACAGGGACTATGGGTGCTACCCACTCTGAGAGTTGAACTGCTTTGTTATGCAGCCTCTCTAGCTGTTTCAACTCAGCATCAACCTTCTCTCTCACGTCGTATGGCACCAGCCTTGCTTTCAAAAAATGAGGAGTTGCTTCTGGGTCCATGTAAATCTTGGCCTGTAGGCCTTTGATTTTTTTCCCAGTTCATCCTTGAATGACGGTGTCATTTTTTTTTTGCAGCTCTGGCCGTCCCCCTGCTCGCAACAGGAAGGTTTTGGACCAGTTTAATTTAACCTCTTACAACCAATCAAGACCTAGAAGGCTTGGACCTTCACCTTCTACCACCATCACTGGTAGTTGTGCTGTTTGGTGTCCATAATGAACAGTTACCTTTTACCTGGTTTTCTCCGCCTGTGTAGGTTTTCAGCTTGACAGAAATTGAATTGTTGAGCACTTTTATTTAAATATCTGAAAGTGTGATCTCCTATTACAGTGGTAAAAGCACCAGTGTCTACTTCCATTTTTAAGGCTTTACCATTCACTTGCAGTGTGACAGTAATTGGCTCTGTCTTCCCAGCTATCAAGTGAGGAATAAATGTCAGAATTGGTTGTTTCTGGCTCTTCCGCACTATAGACTTCACTGGACTTTATTTGTTGCCTGGAAGTCTGTTTTAATCTCGCTTTGCAATGTTTCAATACGTGTCCACTGTCGTGATGAAAATAACACTCTACCTTTTTAATTGCCAATCGTTAGGAGTGCGTTTGTTTCCACGTTGATTAAAAATTAGTTTTCGAATTTGCTGCTAAATTGTTTCCGCTAACTTTGTGGGTAGTGGGGATTGTTTCCCACTTTGCAGCAGAGTCTCAGCTTCTCGCGCCACCTTTGGCTGATCGTTCCCGCCTAACCAGGGGAACAGCTCCATTTTGCGCACCTTGAATCGCTTGCGAATCTCTTGCAGCGTTTTCCATCATAAGCGCTATTTCTAATGTTTTCTCAAAATCAAGATCTATTTCAGCCAGCAATCTTCACTGAATAGCATCTTTGCTGAATTGCACGCCACTGACCAAACCATCCCTGAGCATGTCATTCAGGGTTTCACCGAAATCACCATATTCTGTTAGTTGTTTTAATTTCGCCACGTAGGTAGCAATGGTCTCCCCGGGGCTCTATTCCGTGAATTGAACCATTGTGACTGAGGGCCTGCATTGTAAACATCGCTTAACAAGGTCTACTAATTCACTGAAGGTCTTCAAATCTGGGGCACTGGAGACTGTCAAGCTTGCTCCCACAAATACTCAGGAGAATCGCTCTCCTCTTTTCTTCCCCCGTGATTTCATTGTCTTGAAAGTAGAACTCAAGACGTTCTATATATTGAGACCAATCACCTGTGGCTAGTGCAAAGGGATCGATTCTGCCAAGCTGCGGCATCTCGGATGAGTATATCTTCCTTTCTTTATTAACTATCTTAGATACTCACAATCACTGGGCGAGGGACAGTACCATTGATAGGGCTAGAAAGGAGGTTCTGCTGAAAGAATTTGAACAGTCAGGAGCTAAATTAAAAAGCAGAACCTCCAAGGTAACAACCTCGGGACGACTACCTGAGCCATGGGCAAACTAGCATAGGATAAATAAAGTCAAGGAGTTAAATGTATGGCTCAAAGATTGGTGTGGGAGAAATGGACTCAGTTCATGGGGCACTGGCACCAGTACTGGGGCAGAAGGGAGCTGTTCCAGTGGTACGGGCTTCACTGGGACCATTGTCCTGGTGAATTGAATAACTAGGGCTGTAGAGAGGCCTTTAAACTAAAAAGAGTGGGGTCAGTCGGGAAGGAAAGCGTGGTGGGGTGGCCTTGTTAGTACGAGATGGAATAAGTACAGTAGCAAGAAATGACCTTGAATTGGAAGATGTAGAATCCACATGGGTGGAGATAAGAAATGACACGGGGAAGAAGGCACTCATGGGAGCAGTCTATAGGCCCCCTAACAGTAGCTATACTGTAGCTACTGTCCTCTGTCGGACAGAGAATAAGTCAGAAGATAATGAGGGCATGTAAAAAAGGCAGTGTATTAATCATGGGTGACTTTAATCATCATGTAGATTGGGAAAATTAAATTGGCAGAGTTAGCCACGAGCAAGAATTCATAGATTGTAGTTGGGACAGTTTCCTAGAACAATATGTTCTGGAACCAACCAGGGGGAGAATTTTCCGGTCGCAAAATGACGTGCAGTGATGTCGGGCGTGCGTCCCCACGTCACCACGCGTCATTTAGGTTTTCAGTTCGGCGGGCGCACAGCTGACTCTGCTGCATGGCAGGGGAACTGTCAAAGGCCTATTAAGGCCTGTTTAAAACTAATTAAATCAATTAAATGAGCTGCCTGTCCAACCTTAAGCTTGACGGGGCAGGTGAAAAGCCCAGGCGGCCTTTGCATTTTTCATGGAACCTCATCCACGGGCGGGATGAGGTTTCATGAAGTGTTTATAAATTAAATACATTTTTAAATTAATGATCCTTGACATGTCCCAGCTCATATGACACTGTCACCTGAGGGAATACGTCTTAAAATATTTTCAATTCTTTATTTAAATGTTTGAACCTTAAACAAATCTCCCTGAGGCGTCTCTGGGCGCGAAAGAGCACAGGCCCGATCTCAGGGGACCCCCCCCTTCCCGCCCGCACAGGGAGAGCTCAGCACAGGGTAAGCGTCACGCTGGGCGGGCCTTAATTGGCCCCGCCCACGTAAAATGGCAGCGCGCACCTGATCGGGGGGCGCCGATTGGGTTCGCACTCGCTCTCGCCCGCCCACGTACAACCTCCCCAAAGGGGGGTTAAAATTCAGCCCCAGGGATCAGGCCATTTTGGATCTGGTACTGTGTAATGAGGCAAGTTTAATAAATGATCTCAGACTAAAAGATCCCCTGGAAAACAGTGACCACAACATGGTGGAATTTAGCATTCAGTTAGAGAGCGAGAAACTCAGGTTGGAAACAACTGTGCGAAACTTAAATAAGGGTAATTACAAAGGAATGAGGGCAGAGTTGGCTGGAGTGGACCGGGAAAGGAGTTTAGCAGAAAAGACGGTTGTTGAACAATGGCAGACGTTTAAGAAAATATTCATGACTCACAACAAAAATATATCCCAGTGAGATAAAGGGGATAAACCAACCATGGTTAACCAAGTAAGTTAAGGATGGTATTAAATTAAAAGAAAAAACAACAAGAAAAAGCAAAGTGGTAACCCAGAGGATTGGGAAAGTTTTAATAACCAATAGAAGATGACCACAGGCGTGCATTGACCTTCATCCACTTCCGCTGGGACGAGGCCAGTCAGACACAGTGAGCCAGAGGCTTCGCGGCCATTGCTGGCTTCCCCCGTGTCCAGGGTGCTATAGACTGTACACATGTGGCCATCAAGGCGCCAGCAGGTGAGCCCGGTGCCTTCGTCAACAGGAAGGGCTTCCACTCCATGAACGTGCAGACAATGTGTGACCACAGGATGCAGATTCTACAAGTCTGTGCAAGGTACCCAGGCAGCTCCCACGACACCTACATACTCAAGACACTCCCAGGTGCCGGGGCTCTTCAGTGCTCCAGCCCGGCTGGATGGATGGCTGCTGGGTGACAAGGGCTATCCCCTCAGAAGGTGGCTCATGACGCCTCTGCGCCATCCAAGAACAGAAGCTGAGCAGCAGTACAATAGGAGCCACGGCACCACAAGGGCTATGGTGGAGAGAGCCATCAGTCTTCTCAAGATGCACTTCCGATGTCTGGACCGCTCAGGGGGCGCACTCCAGTACCCCCCAGATTGTGTCTCGCTGATAGTGGTTTCATGCTGCGCTCTCCACAATCTTGCGCTGGAAAGGGGGAATGCAGTGGATGATGAAGATGTCGATGCAGTGGCTGCGGCTGCACACGATGAGTCCAGCAGTGGGTACGAGGATGAGCACACACAGGGAAATGCTGAGGGGGTAGACGCTGACCTGAGCATACTCCAGGGAGTCAGGGACACCCGGGAGGCTTTAATCCAATGAACCTTCAGCTAGCACACCACATATGGACCTCCAGGACAAGCCTGGTCTGTAGGCTCCATACTCGACCTAAGTGCAAAATCTGCCAGGTTATGAACAGTAACTAAGGGCCTTGTTAATAAAGCTGAATGTCCAAAAAAGCACTCATTACAGTTTTGGAAACCATCTACATGCAGAAGAGGCATCACCCAGCGTCACCAACACCATTGGGCCAGGGTACATGGCGCCTCTCCAAACCTAGGGCCTCCTGCTTGAAATGACTTAGAATGGCGATCTGCGCCCGGTCGCCGCCAGTCCTCACACGCTCGGCCGCGTTATGAACATTCTTCTCCTGAAAAAGAGAGAAGAGCAGTGATTAGTGCAAATTGCACATGGACTCTGTTCACACACGGCCCACCCCAACCAGAGTGGGACATATCAGGGCTCCAGTGTCTCCTCACCCCACTGCTGCTGAACACTCACACAAAGATGGTGGGCCTGTTCCCCACCCACCCACCCCCTCCTTGGATAAATGCTGCCTACATGACATTAGGCACCACACAGTATATCCTCCCATAGCCAGGAGGCACAAGCACGTGGAGCGCAGAGGGCAGCAGATGGTTTGTTGCCAACGCCACCTTGAATCTCCCCTCCCAGCATCTCATCACCCTGACTAGGACATGTCCTGGAGTTCCAGCACTGTGCCCAGGTGCAACTCCTCCAGGTTGCTCCCAAACCTGAGTCATGTGGGACTCAGTGTAACACACGCTGCGGGGGCAAAACACATCTCTTCACCACCCTCTCAGGCTGACCTCAGCATGGGCACTATCTGCTGACCCACCCAGCAAAGGGCACAGGCCGTCAATGATTCAATGCAGTCAGTACACTCAGACTTGGGAGGTGGGGGGTGCAGCAGAGGGGGGTAAGCTGACCTGCTGGGTTAAATACCCAATGCCAACATGGTTCTCACCCTGCCAGAGCGCAACAAGTCATTGAAGCGCTTGTGACACTGGATCCAGGTGCACTGCACCACGTCGCGGGAGCTCACCACCCCCGCCAGCTCCTCCCAGACACGTTTCGTCATGTGGGGGGGCCTCCTCCTCCCATCCTGGGGGACCAGCATCTCCTGCCATGCTGCCACCTCCTCAAGGCCTGGCCTGTCCCGAAGGCCTACCCTCCGGGCTTGCGTGAACTTCCTTGCCCCTCTGTAGAGCCCTTTGCCCATCCATTGTGAGCAGCCTTTCCAAGGCTGCCAGGCTCTTCCTTTATACAGGCTGCCGTGTCGCCGTTGGACCTGGCAGCCTGAGCGCAGCCGCCACCACCTGCCCACTCCCGCTATCCATGGGAGTTGTGAAGTATGCTGGGCAGGCCTTAATTGGCCTGCCCGCGTAAAATGTCTGCATGGGCCCGATCACGAGCAGCAATCGGGTCCACTCCTGCCCACGCCCGCTCCTGCCCACGCCCGCTCCTGCTCTACTGAGGGATATAGCTTGGTTAAGTGAGTGGGCAAAAACTTGGCAGATGGAATATAATGTGGGAAAATGGGAGGTTATACACTTTGACAGGAAGAATAGAGGAGCTGAATATTACTTAAATGGAGAAAGGCTGCAGAAAGCTAAGCACCGAGATTTGGGGGTCCTCGTGCATGAATCCCAAAAAGCTAACATACAAGTTCAACAGGTAATAGGGAAGGCAAATGGAACGTTGGCCTTTATTTCAAAGGGAATGGTGTATAAAAATAGGGAAGTCTTGCTAAAGACTTGCTATATAAGGCATTAGTTAGACCACACCTAGAGTACTGTGAACAGTTTTGGTCCCCTTATCCAAGGAAAAATATACTGGCATTGGAGGTAGTCCATTGAAGGCTCACCAGGTTGATCCTGGGTGTGGAGGGATTTTCTTATGAGGAGAGGTTGAGTAGGTTGGGCCTGAACTCATTGGAGTTTAGAAGAATGAGAGGCGACCTTATTGAAACATAAGATTCTTAGGGGGCTTGACAGGGTAGACGCTGAGAGGTTGTTTCCCCTTGTGGGAGAGTCTAGGACCAGAGGGCATAATCTCAGAGTAAGGGGGTCACCCATTTAAAACAGAGATGAGGAGGAATTTCTTCTCTCAGAGGGTAGTTAATCTGTAGAATTCTTTAGCACAGAGGGCCGTAGAGGTTGGGTCGTTAAGTATATTCAAGGCTGAGATAGATCTTTAATCTGTAAGGGAATCAAGGGTTATGGGGAAAAGGCAGGAAAGTGGAGTTGAGGATTATCAGATCAGCCATGATCTCATTGAATGGCAGAGCAGACTCCATGGGCCGAATGGCCTGCTTCTGCTCCTATGTCTTATGGTCTTATCCTCGTCGCCAGTTTGTTATAGAGTTGATTTTCCAGACAACATTTCTTGGTAGAAACATTATTATTTACAAGACAGCCGCAGCAACTACATGCGTGCATCTGACTCTATAACTAATGAAGAGCTCCTCCCTCAAGGTTCCCTGCGCTGTTAACTCATTGGTTTACACAGATCATGTGATCTTACAACACAGGATTATTCTTAAAGCTACAGTCCTACATTTATCAGAATTATAATTACTACAGGCCCGAAGATCTGAAGTACTCTCCCTACACCTCTCCGCCTTTCTACCACGCTTTCCTCCTTTACGATGCTGCTTAAAACTTACCTCCGATCGAATATCGCCTTATGTGGCTCAGTCACACTTTGCTTTGTCCTGTGAAGTGCATTAGGACATTAAAGTAGCCATATAAATATAAATTGTTGCTGTTGCTACAACTGAAAGCGTCACAAAATTGTCTCGCAGGTTATATCTGATGTCTCACCAGCTATGCGAAGCTGCTAGGCTATTAACTTTAATGGGGGCAAACTGCATCTCGGTGTTAATAGTGAAGGTTGCTACAAAAGAGCAGAAAAGTAAGGTAGAGGCTAATCTTTGCATCTGTGGCCACCTAGTCCTGGAAGGTTCCAAATTAAACAATGCAGCCTTTTAATTTGTGAAAAAGGGGTAGCATTCACTGTGTCATGTGCATTTACTGAACACACCACGCCAGAAATGGAAGACATCGCTGTGAATAGTTTGCCGAACAGCATCACCTTGAAATGCAAATGCTTTGCAAAGTTTAAAAGGGTCCATCCAGATATGATTGTTGTACTTAAAACGTGTGCCATGATAACGCAAGAGACAATCACAGCTCTCCAAGACCGAAGCACTGAATCAGAACAATAGGCGGTTAAAGCGTTGGCGAAGCAATTCTCTTCTCATTTAATTAGCAATTCATTCATGCAAAGATTACTTTTCTGCTCTTTTGTAGCACATTAGAGATTGCAAACTAAAACGTTAACATATTGTGAAGTCCAGAAGTGGAAAACAATCTTTAAAATACAAGACTGACAGATCCCATCAGCAAAGAACAACGACACAATATATGTCCAACCATCTCCACTCATTTATGCTCAAACATGCATGAATAGAGAATGCAAATGCTGCACATCCATGTACACAAACACACAGGCAGACACCTACGTTAGTGAATGTGTTCAAGTTTATGGAAAGGAAAGTTATTTCATTGCTGTGACGAAATTAAGCCCCTAAGAGTAAAGCTAGGAAAATAAAGCTGACACCTAATGCAAAGTGTGGATCACAAGAGACGGGCTGCAGTGAAAACTTTCTCAAACAGCTTTGGCACAAGCCAATTCCTGTCTGTCCCAAGCCTCAAAACTAACTCTAAAGCTGCTTTGTTTAGGCAAGATTCCTAGAGAGCGCCAGCCCTGGCTCCCACTGTTTATACTTCCAAACCCGTCTCTTTCATTCCAATAACCAAGGTTTGTGCGGCTCTAAGTCCACTTTAGGGATAAATTATCTCAGAAAATGTAAACCCTAGGAGACAGACAAACATGCAATAATTATGAGTCAGAAGGGCCATTTGACCCGCCTTGATCAATTCATCCAAAGCGATCCTGATACTAGCCCCCTGCTCACTGCACGGAGTTAATGGAGCCTACAGTGCAAAAACAGACCATTTGGCCCATCTATTCCAACATTTATGCTCCACTCGAATCTCCTCCCTGCCTCTTCATCTAATCTTATCAGCACATCTTTCTGGTCAAAGGCACTGCCACTGAACTATACCTCCATCCCTGTGCGTAACATCCATTGTTTCATCGATGATTCTAAGGTTTTTGTCTTCACTATACCTGGGTTTATTCCACAAGTTGCTGCTTTGAAGAATTTATAGATATCTGTTCTAAAAGCACTCTCCTCTAGCTTGAACCTGGTCCCCTTGTTTCACCCCTGTAGTTTAATTTGAAGTAATACCCCAAGTATTTGAAGCAACCTTTTCCATAGCCTTGATGTACCTCCATTAAACCACCACTTAGATTCTTCTATTCCAGGCTGGAAAAGCCAGGGATCTCCAATCTTTTCTCAGAACTCATACCCTGATATTGGGGGTCAGCTTGGCAGCCCTTCTCCTCAAAGCCTTTAGTGTTTCAATAAAAGCAAAATACTGCGGATGCTGGAAATCTGAAACAAAAACAGAAAATGCTGGAAAAACTCAGTAGGTCTGACAGCATCTGTGGAGGGAGATACAGATCTAGTGTTTCAATCTCTCTCTTGCTTTTTGGCTGATCAAATTGGACATGACTTTCCAGATGTGGCCCAGTTGAGGATTATAAAGTTTGATCTTAACCTGCTCGGACCTGCATTCTACAATTTTGCCTATATAGCTCATCATCCACTCAGCTTTGTCACTTGCCGCTCTTGCACTAATTGGACATGGGGGTAGTTTTACCAGACCATTGAAGGTGGGTTTCGAAGTGTGGGAAGAAGCAAAATCAGAGAAAAACATGTTGCACTAGTTCCCTGACATATTCCTGCCTTCCCAATCCATTTGCATCAGTTGTTCCTCATTTCAGAACTGAGTTCTTTAAAACTTCCTGGTTTTAAACATTTCGGACTCCTAGATCATGTTAAACTTTCTCATCCCTCATGATCTGATCAAAACAACATAAAGGCACTATTGTAGGGTGGACAAGTTGTGCTATTCATGTAGAGCTGATCTGCAGACATTTCTTGGGTGGAAACATTAAATTCATTTACAATATACTCAGCAGCAACCACACATGTGTTTTCAACTCCAACTCTATCTCTACGCTGACTGCTGAGGTCACCTGCACTACTTTCCTATTGGTTACTACAGATCATGTGATCTTGCCTAACACGTATTATTCTTAAAGGCACATTACTAAATAAAACCATAATTACTACAGGCACCTTAAAATTCCAATGACCTGTCCCATCTAAAGAGTTGAAAAGGAATAAATTTGGAGCATGTTTGTGCTAAGGTGCAGGAGGTGTGCCAGAATGCAGCAGCAAAGGGAAATCTAGCAATGCTATCTCAATGAGATGCGTATTTGTTGAGCAACACACTCTTATAACAGGTACATTAATCCTGTTATAGGAAGTAGCTTTTTTTTTAGCAGTTAGATACAACTGAGCAGCTTGTTAGGCCCGTGTTCACACTTAGGCCAGACCAGATGAAGATGGCAGATTTCCCTTCCTTAAAGGGCATTAGTGAACCAGATGGGCTTTAAACAACAATGGTTTCATGGTCATCATTAGACTTTTAATTCCAGATTTTTATACCATGGTGGGATTTGAACCCAGGTCCCCAGAGCATAACCCTGGTTCTCTGGATTACTAGTCCAGTGATAATACCACTATGCTACTGCCTCCCCACAGGAACACCCATAACTGCATCACAGGATTCACATCGAGTGTTTATTATGTTTCACTGAATATTAAAGGCAGTGACATCTCATGCGTGCAAGACCATTTCCTGGGTACAGCTAGCCTAGTGATATGGCACTGGGCTACCAACCCATTTTATTGCTGACCATGTGTTCAAGCCCACTGTGGCAAATAACGGGGAGAATTTTCACACGGGCGTGCGGGGGAAACGCGTGGAGACATTGGGCGTGTGTCCCAACGTCACCCGCATCATTCTGATCTTTCATTCCACGGGAGCCATTAATAAACCAATTAACCTAATTCTCAATGCTGCTCATCCAACCTTAAGGTTGACGGGGCAGGCAAAGAGCCCAAGCGGCCTTCGCATTTTGCATGAAACCTCATCCACGGGCGGGATAAGGTTTCAAGAAGGTTTTATTAAATTTAAAAATTTGAGTAAATTTTGCTCATTTCATGAACATGTCCCAGCTCATGTGACACTGTCACCTGAGGGGACATGTGTAAATGGTTTTTAACTTTCTTTATTACACATTCTCAATATGAACTTAATCTCCCTGAGGCAGCTCCGAGCCTCAGGGAGATTTCTGCGCTGTTCTGCACGCATGTGTGAAAGGGCTCAGGCCCCGATTGTCCATCCTCCCCCTGCCTGCACAGGTAGCGCTGAGCGCTACCGGGCGCGCATCACGCTGGGCAGGCCTTAATTGGCCCGCCCACGTAAAATGGCGGCATGCAGCCAATCGTGGGCGGTGATCGGCTCCAAGCTTGCCTGCGCCCGCTCCCAATCGGCCCACCCGAAAGGTAGAAGATTCTGCTCTATGTAGTTGAATTTAATAAATCTGCTAATTTGGTCTTACACAATGGCAGCAGAAATCCTAACTGGTTCACTAATGTATTTGAGGGAATTAGGGAACCTGCCACCCCTTACATGTGACTCCAGTCCCATGTGCCTGACTCTTAATACTCTCAGGGAAACAAGGGTTAGGTAATAATTTTTGCTAGTGTTGTCCACATCCGCAAAAAAAAAGTAAAAGATCAATTACTTCTCAAATATTAAAGCTTTGTAAAGGATTGTGTGCAGTAGATTAAAATTCCAGCTGAATATTACAAATCAGTTTTTACATGTCAGTGGTAACTTTGCCTGACTTAAAGAAAAGTCATTTCAATTTTACAAGGTGAGCGTGTCTGGTTTAATATTATAACATTAGCTAGCGCTTTAATAAATTATCAAGGAGGCCATGGAAACTCAAAAAATACAAGCCTTCAGGTCAAGACAAAGGCCCAGATTTTACTTAGAATGTACAGTGCAAAACAGGCCATCCAGCCCAACAAGACAGTGCTAGAGTTTATACTCTGCATGGGACTCATCCCATTCTACCTACCTTGTCTCACGTACTTGTCTGCTTTCCTTTTGAAAGCTATTTGCCTCAACCACTTCCCGTAGTAGAGAGTTCCACATTCGAACCATCCTCGGAGCAAAGACATTTCTCCTATTTCCCAATTCGATTCACCAGTAACTCTCTCACAACTATGGCCCCTGTCCATTCCGTTCATGGTTTTCTCTCCATTGCATCGTTAGTTTATTTGGTGGTCTAGCTTGGGTCAGGAGTAGGCCTCCATGGTAAAGGGAAGCCTTGTCACTCCTTCCAGGGCTGAAAAGTCTCAGCAAAAACGTCTGGGGAAAATCTACCAACCACAGAGACAGTGAGCCGCTCTCGGTACTGCATGTTGGATATAGCACATGTTCTTGGTTGTGTTGAACTCCATCAATATTAGACTGAGTGTTAATGCAAAGATGCCTGGTTCCCAGCACATAAGGGATCCCCATCTCAGATACACTGATCTACCACACGGAGCTCTGTTGCCTCTTGGCTCGGTTCAGCGTGGACTTTGAATTGAGACTAAGCTTTACAATGAAGTCAAGGTGTGCGTGATACCTGGACATAGAGCCCTGGAAGGAAACAAAGTGGAACCAGACTGGGAAAGCAAATGATCCTAAATGACTAAAATAGCCAAGGGCGCATTACGAGAATATCAGTAAATCCTCAAAATAGCAATCCTAATGAGGACATTTACTGACATAGTTTTGAAGTTTGCTGTTGGTAATTTTTAAGTTTCTGTCCACTAACAGTGAAACTTCGAGAATTACCACTGGTTTCTGAAAATAATAGCTGCTCATATATTATGCAGCAGCTGGGAAATAAAATGTGTAAATTTGGGGTTGCTTGCAAAACAGGATGACACAAAATCCTTACCAAATTAAATGGACAACGATATACTTCATGCTTAGCTGAGAAATATTTGGTGGAACCAAAATTAGCACAGTGCTTTCATGTGAAAGACTCGTGTTCAATGAGGCTGGGCCTCTGGCCAGGAATATTTTTTTAAAATTCTCATAGCGACTTTAATGAGTGTATGCTTCAGTTTACTGGAAGTTCAGACCCCTTTTCTATGCAAGGTAAGTAGGGGGTCAGAGATCGCTGTGATAGACCATGGCTTTGTACCTTTCCCTGTTCTTACTACTCCTGTGTTGCAACTTAACGGAAAATGCCTACGTCTAATTAATGATTACATTGTGGGATTTCAAAAGGAGTGACTCAAGCTAACATATGACCATAACATCATTAAAAGAAAATGTAACCTAGACCAAGAGTCCTGGAAGTAAACAAAATGGATCTGGACTGGGAAAACAAATGATCTTATATGATTAAAATAGCCTAAGGCCGTATTATTGGCGCAAAAAGGTGGCCACACTCCCTTCTGGAACATTCCCACCCAACTTAACTGTGTGGGCTTGCTTGTGGGTGCATGCATCTTTGTTGTAAGGGTGCCTAAAGGATTAAATCTTTGTTGCTCTCATTTTCTGAAGAGTGAGGGAGCAGCAGACAGTTCGATTGTCATTCCCAGCATTGTCAACCCATTGCCCCAACACACGAGCCTGCTCAGAATCCAGGAACTGCCCCTGTGAGCCAAGGTTTTCATCGAGGAACCCAGGTGGAAGAGTGTGGACAATGGCACAGGAAAGGACGTCAAAGCCAAAAAGAGAAGAGGAAAAATAGCAAGTGGTGATTTAAATGCTCCTAGTTTAAGAGAATTGCACATACACGAATGCAAGAAATAAGAGCTGGAGTAGACCAGATGGCCTGTGAAGCCTGCTCCACCACTCAATATGATCATGGCTAATCTTGGGCTTCAACTCCATTTTCCTGACCACTCCCCATCTCCCTTGATTCCCTGAGAGACCAAAAATCTGTCCATCCCAGTCTGAAATGTATTCAAAGATGGAGCATCCACAACCCCCGAGGTAGAGAATTCCAAAGGTTCACAACCCTATGAATGGAAACATTTCTCCTCCTGTCTGATCTAAATGATCGGCCCCCTTATCCTGGGACTGCGGCTGCCTGCTATAGATTCCCCACCCAGGGGGAAACATTCACACAGCATCGACCCTATCAAGCCCATGTCAAATATTTAGACATGCTGCCTGTCATTTTTTACCTTATAGATTAATGAGAAATAGTGTAAGAACACCCTGAAATGTCTTTATCCATGATTTTCAGATAGAAACCTCAACAGGAGTGCAAAGTTAGAAAACTACAACGTCCCTCACCCCGCCAAATTTGATTTTTTAAAAATCTACACATGTAAAGGAAACATTGAGAGAAGTAAGCAGTGAATTTACGTAACTATTAGGAATCTTTGTATCACTTTGGCCCATGTATCACTGCTTTCATATTGCCCTCGTGATGTTTTACTATATTTAAAGGAGCTGCATAAATGTGAGCTATTGTTTTGAAGTCATCTGAAAAACTCTTCCCCTCAATGTCATGAAGAAGCTTAAGTTAGCAAAATAAAATCGAACAGGCAAATCTACTCCTGCAAAAGGATGGAATGTGAGGGCTCTTCCAGTACACCATCACTCCAGCAAGATGTGCGTCTGTTTAGAATTATTTTAGATTGATGCATTTAGATTGATGCATTTCGAAACCACCTCTCTCCCCCACCCCGCCTAGAGGTACTTGCTGTTATTTAAACAGAGAATCCCAGCAGCCTGCCCAGAGGTACTCCACTCAGTACTCGCCCTTTCCACACTCAGAAATCACCTCTCCCCTCGCAGTGTGTCCTTTCCAGCACCCAGCTTCCTAACCTTATTCTACCTGGAGTTCCCACAAGGAACCATGTGGAAGGCTTTCCAGTAAACCCAACGCACCCAGTCACATGATTTAAATACAGCCCAGCAAAGTCAGCGAGGTAGGTTAGACACACTCTGATGTTTAATCAGTATTCCTTTACCTGTCATTGACACAAGGCCATTGGTTCTCCATCTTCCCTGATTGGGTTCCTTTTGGCTGACAGGCAAGGGTTCTCAGTCGTCATAACAACAGAGATGGTTATACAGAATTCAATTCTCCATGTAATTTAACACAGCTGTGCGCTTATTTCTTTAGCTAAGAAGGATATGTGCACTGCGTTGCTGGCATGTGCTTAACCTATAGAGGGGGCATCTATGGGAGGGGGTTGGGGGGGGAGAACACTAGAGCACTTCACATGAAGTCTGATGGACTATTTCCATAGATACAACAGCTCACTACAATCTCACGTGGATGTGCAGTGAACATTTATTGCAAGGAGCGAGTATTTCCAGGCTGCAGACTTCTTGGTTCCTCATGACATTCGTCAGAGGACAGCAAGAGGCATGAACACAGCAGGATGGGATATATTCTGATGGATTGCCCCTTGAGCTGTAAACATCCGCTATCGGAAGGATTTCTCTTAGAGGCCTGATGTCAAATCTCGTCTTAACTGAGTCAGACAGATTCAAGTGTCAGGCAATTGAATGTGAATAAAAGGATTATGAAATGGGCCATGGCTGAGCAAAGAGGGAAGATAATCTTTTAATGACAGTCAGAAAGGATGAAGCCAGAATATGGAGCATGGTATGGCTGCCTAAAGCAGGATTTGAACCTATTAGCTTCAGATCACAAAGTGCCCAGTAACACTGGAGTTGAAAAACAACCACCTGCATTTATATCGCAATGTTAAAATGGCAAGCATCCCAAGGTGCTTGGAGAGTGGAGTAAAAATCTAAATTAAACGAAGCAAAGGAAAACAAACTGAACCGTGTGGGAGGACAAGGAGAGGAATCTCCTCCTTGAGAGCTTGCTTGAATAGATGGGTTTATAGAACGTCTTTAAAACTGGAAAGAATCATGTAGAGGTGGACGTCTTTGGAAGGGGGTTCTGAATGTGGAGCTGACAGCTAAAGGCTTGTCCACTAATTAGTGGACAAGGTGGGATGTGGGTTAGTGGGCAAGGTGGGGTGTGGGTTAGTGGACAAGGTGGGGCGTGGATTAGTGGACAAGGTGGGGTGTGGGTTAGTGGACAAGGTGGGGCGTGGGTTAGTGGACAAGGTGGGGTGTGGGTTAGTGGACAAGGTGGGGTGTGGGTTAGTGGACAAGGTGGGGTGTGGGTTAGTGGACAAGGTGGGGCGTGGGTTAGTGGACAAGGTGGGGCGTGGGTTAGTGGACAAGGTGGGGCGTGGGTTAGTGGACAAGGTGGGGCGTGGGTTAGTGGACAAGGTGGGGCGTGGGTTAGTGGACAAGGTGGGGCGTGGGTTAGTGGACAAGGTGGGGCGTGGGTTAGTGGACAAGGTGGGGCGTGGGTTAGTGGACAAGGTGGGGCGTGGGTTAGTGGGCAAGGTGGGGCGTGGGTTAGTGGACAAGGTGGGGTGTGGGTTAGTGGACAAGGTGGGGCGTGGGTTAGTGGACAAGGTGGGGCGTGGGTTAGTGGACAAGGTGGGGCGTGGGTTAGTGGACAAGGTGGGGCGTGGGTTAGTGGACAAGGTGGGGCGTGGGTTAGTGGACAAGGTGGGGCGTGGGTTAGTGGACAAGGTGGGGCGTGGGTTAGTGGACAAGGTGGGGCGTGGGTTAGTGGACAAGGTGGGGCGTGGGTTAGTGGACAAGGTGGGGCATG
Organism: Cetorhinus maximus; assembly: GCF_964194155.1. NCBI lineage: Eukaryota > Metazoa > Chordata > Chondrichthyes > Lamniformes > Cetorhinidae > Cetorhinus > Cetorhinus maximus. The sequence goes on from NC_135893.1 coordinate 7,257,867, forward strand.
GGTTAGTGGGCAAGGTGGGGCGTGGGTTAGTGGACAAGGTGGGGCGTGGGTTAGTGGACAAGGTGGGGTGTGGGTTAGTGGACAAGGTGGGGCGTGGGTTAGTGGACAAGGTGGGGCGTGGGTTAGTGGACAAGGTGGGGTGTGGGTTAGTGGACAAGGTGGGGTGTGGGTTAGTGGACAAGGTGGGGCGTGGGTTAGTGGACAAGGTGGGGCGTGGGTTAGTGGTGCAATGGACAGAAGGTCAGAGCTGGAGGACCAGCAGGGAAATGAAGTTACAAGTTAAAACCTCACGCTGCGCAGGTTTCTCAACCACCTTGGCCCACATCACCTGCCAGGGGTTAAAAACTGAGACTTTGCTTTGAGGGAAAAGCCTCTGGGGGAGGAATAGTAGAGGAACGAGGATTGATCCAGGGAAGCCATGGTGTGCAGTCCAGGAGACCAAGAAAAGGGTTCAGCCCTTCAGAAAACAGAGGGAAAAAGCAGAGCCCAGGAAACTAACAGAGCACAAGGCTCCAGGCTGAGAGCCGGCAGATAAAAAGCTTGGATGCAAGTTGGGTTTAATTCAGGAATGAAGGAAGTAAATTTAATACCATGGAGGGTTACTCCAGCAGGTGAGTAGCACAATGGGAGAACAAAGTCCCGATATTCGAGAAGCAGGAGTAACAGAGGAGCCTGAGGAGAGCGATAGGATAGAGGAAATCAGAGTTCTGATCCAGATCAAGTGGGAGCAGAATTCAGCAGTGAGGCACTATCGGGGTGAAATTCAGTGGATCTGGGGAAAGGTTATGCAGCATGGTGTAGAGCAGGTAGATTTAGTCTCGTCAACAGAAGAGGAGGGGAGGGGTAAAAACAAAAAGCTAAAAGCTACTGCGGATGCTGGAAATCCAAAACAAAAACAGAATTACCTGGAAAAACTCAGCAGGTCTGGCAGCATCGGTGGAGAAGAAATCAGTTAGCGTTTCGAGCCTTCATGGCCCTTCAGCAGAACTGAAGCATAGTTAGGAGAAGGGAGAAATATAAACTGGTTTAAGGTGGTGGGGGCGGGGGGAGAGAGAAGTTGAGGGTGTGGTGATTGTGGAGATAAGCAAGCCGTGATAGGAGCAGATAATCAAAAGATGTCACAGACAAAAGGATCAAAGAGGTGTTGAAGGTGGTGTTATTTGTCTAAGAAAAGTGCTAATTAAGAATGGAAGACAGGACACTCAAAGTACAGCTCTAGTGGGGGTGGGGTGGAAAAGACCAACAAGGTTTTAGTTTTAGATTTAAAAATAATGGAAATAGGTAGGGAAAGAAGAATCTATATAAATTATTGAAAAAAAAGAGGGGGAGGGGGAGAAACGAGGTGGGGATGGGGGGAGGGGGAGTTTAAGATCTAAAGTTGTTGAATTCAATATTCAGCCCGGAAGGCTGTAAAGTGCCTAGTCGGAAGATGAGGTGCTGTTCCTCCAGTTTGCGTTGGGTTTCACTGGAACAATGCAGCAAGCCAAGGACAGACATGTGGGCAAGAGAACAGGGTGGAGTGTTAAAATGGCAAGCGACAGGGAGGTTTGGGTCTTTCTTGCGGACAGACCGCAGGTGTTCTGCAAAACGGTCGCCCAGTTTGCGTTTGGTCTCTCCAATGTAGAGGAGGGGAGGGGTGCGGGATTGCAAGATTATCGGGGGTTGACCACATAGGGAATTGCAGAGGAACTCAGCAAAGAGCTACCACCTTGGAATAAATGTTTGCATGTCATTCCCTCTAAAACTGCTGAGTTGCAGTGCTCTTAATAACCTGTCACCACAAGTGAGGCAACAATGAATCAATATTCAGGAAGTCAACTGAACATTTTAGTTGTAGTTGTAAAGGATTCAAATTATTGAGAGCAAACGCAAAGAAACAGGTTTGAAACATACACAGAGCAGTTAATCTTTTATTAAACCCTGTTGTATAAATAGGAACTCTGAAACCAATTGTGTTACCGGGGCATTGCTTCTATTAGTCTGGTGCAATTACTATTTATCAGTAGGTCAACAGTGCGTCAAATTTCAGTTCACTATTAGTGGCGGAACCGGATTTATATGTTTGCTTTTATTTTATATTTACATGTTTAGCTCTGACTGCTTTTTTTTTTGGGTGATAACCTTTGCTAAGCAGTCACGTCCCTCAAGTCGTCAAAGATAAGCTTCACCAAGGCAACAGTCACAGGTCATTGACGCACCAGCGCAAGTGGAGCTGTGAATTTTGCTAGTTCCTGATCAGCCTTTGGATACAGGGCACCTTGACACAGATTCACACTTGTTTGCCATTTTCAAATGCAAATCTGCATTGCTGTCCCACAATGCTGGTTTGTACTGCTTCCTCCACTGGTTCTACTGGTTTTAGGTCCTGCAGTCCTTCAGGCTTTGTGGATGCTCCCTGCACTGGTATTGCCAGATCCATTAAAAAATATATTTCCTTCCCTCAATTTCTTTTTGGGAGCTCTGAAGAAGAGTCGTACGGACTCGAAACGTTAACTCTGTTTCTCTCTCCATGGATGTTGCTGAGTTCTTCCAGCATTTACTGCTTCTATTTTGGATTTCCAGCATCTGCAGTATTTTGCTTTTATCTTTTTGAGAGTTGTTTTTCCCCCCCCCACATGAAGCCTCATTAAGTCAACAGACAGTTGGCCTTTGGTAATTGGTAATTCACAGCAAGGCCATGAATTCAGTCTATGATTCTCCATTCCTCTTTGGGTGGTAGCATCAACCTCCCAATTTTCTTTGATTCTTCCTGTTAAAAGTTCCTTCACCTCCACTCACTGCCTCACCCCTGGAAATTGCTCCCTACATTACAGAAGTATTTAATTAACTATAAAGAAAAGAAAGACTTGCATTTATATACCACTTTTGTGACCACCAGATGTTTCAAAGGACTGCACAGCCAAAGAAGTGCTTTTTGAAGTATAGTTACTGTTGCAATGTAGGAAACACAGCAACCAATTTGCACTCAGCAAACTCCCACAAACAGCAATGTGATTGTTATGTTCCTTCTGTCGGGTCGCTAGCTCAGAGAACACGGTTGCATGCCTAGCTATTATTGAGTGAGTTGGTAAACAAGATACCGCAGATGCAGAGACCAGTGTAAGATGAAGCACATGTTGTTTATTAACACAAGGAGCAGAGAACTAACACGTGTGCTTCCCCAACCAGACCCTATTCTAAACTACTCATTAACATTATAGCCTGTGCCACACAGCAATTGGGTCATACAGTCATGTGGTCAATCTGCTCACACTCTCTTATAGGTGTGTTGCACCTCAGATTACCCCTCACCTCCGTCCCCCTTTACCTGAAAGTACAATTTGCAATCTTTACAATATATCAACTATTTACATAAATAAACTATTTGCAAATTCAGCCTCTCTGGAGGCTTCTTCAAATGTGTCGAACATCATAGTCCCACAAGTTCAGATGGTTTATCTGAGGCCTCCCTCTCAGGAGTCATCTGTCCGCTAGACTCTCCACTAGGAACCTGTAAGTTTGTTTCTTTGACTCTCTCAGGCTGAACGGATCCTACAGGTACTTCCAAACCAACTGGATTTCCTTCCACATGTGGTGTAGACTCCAACAGGAATGCTTTCACCCTCTTTCAAACACAATCGCATGCACTCCAGCTGCCCCTCCCCTCCAAGTTCAACAATATGAAGGTCAACTGTCAGGGAGGTTCTCAAAACCAAGATGTTGGGCAAGGCTAAATTCAACACAGTATAATCAGCTTCCTGTTGTATAAAAATTAAAAATAAAAATTCCGGGGCCTTGTTAGTAATTCCGCTTTTTCTTTATACTTTTTCTTTCTTCTTTTGATGGGTTTTATTCTTGGCAGCGCTGACTTTATTCTCGGCCTTCTTTTCAATTTCCCATTGGCCAGACTAGGCTCAGGCATAAGCTCAACTTGAGTGAACTCGGTGGTTGAGTCTTCCAGCATTTCCTCATCTGTCAGCTGCTCTGAAAACTTTAAAACTATTTTTAAAGCTTCTTGGCTTTCACGTAGCTGATTCTTCAGCTTTTCCATTTCTTTTTTATACTTGTTAGTCGTTTCCTGGAGAATTAAGTATTGTTGCGCTTTCTCGGCTAATTTATTCTTAATCTCGGTCAGTGATATGCTGGATTCTTTCTGTTCTTCCTCATACCTTTTTAGTGGCACAAGTTGGGATCTGAGGGAATCTTGCAACATGCGAAAGTCCTTCAGCAGGTTGTCTTTTTCTTTTTGGAGGTTACTGACTTCAACTCAAACTCTGTTCTGATGCGTCACCGCTACGAGTTCCTTTTGCTGAGTCTTTACATACTCCTTTTTCCAAACAGTAACATTTCCTGCTTCTGATTGAGATCTCAGTAATCTCTCAAGATTAATCTCTCTTAACCAGTTCCTTCCGAGGAGACTCTGTCCTCTGCCTGCTATCACTATTAGGGGTAGATTAACAGACCGATTTCCATACTGTACTGGCACCTTACATATACCTCGTACTTGTATGTCTTTAATTTAGCATCAAGATTTTCCAGCTTTAGTGAGTGGTCTCCTCCATTCAGATATTTGAACGTATGTTCCCCTATAATGGTGGTGGATGCCCCCGTATCCCACCTCCATTCGGATGGGTTTCCCATTGACTTCCACTGTCACGTGGATTGGCTCTGTTTTACCCATTTTTAAGTTGCGTAGTGAGTAAGTATGTGACTCTGTTTCTTCTGGTTCCTCTTACGTGGATTTCACGATTTCTGCCTTTTTGTTTGAAATTTTGTCTCAATCTGTCTTTACAATATCGCATAATGTGCCCATTTACAGTGGCAGCAGAAACACTTGATTCTTATAAATTGTCGTTGGCTTGCAGGCTGTCTGGTTCCATTTCTGATGTTATTATTGGGGGTTTTCTCTGTTAAACCATTGCTTTTTGCTGGTCTGTTGATGGTGGTTGACTCTCACCTTTCCGCAGAGCCCTGCGTATCCGCGCCATTTCTAACCGGTGCCTCCCTCCTGAAGCGAAGGATGGCGCCATTTTGTGCTCCCTTGATTGCTTCTGAGTCCCTGACTGCGTCTCCATTACGAGTGCCAACTCCAGCACCTTGCTGAAGTCTAAGTTTGTTTCTGACAGCAACCTTTTTTAAGTCGCATCTTCATTAATCCCACATACCAACTGGTCTCTTAACATGTTGTTTATCGATGTCCCAAACTCACAGTGCTCTGTCAGTTGTTTTAAGGTTGCTGCATAGCAAACGACTGTCTCTCCAGGGGCGCGACACCTCGAATTAAATTTAAAACTCTGCATTGTTACCGAGGGTTTCGGCTGAAAGTGGCTCTTCACAAGATTTACCAACTCAAAGCTCTTGGAATCTGGGGCATTGGGTGCTGTTAGACTGCAAGTTATGCCGCATGTTTTACTGCCACATGTCAATAAGAGGATTGCTCGCCTCTTCTCCTCCCCCGATATATGTCGTTGGCCAAAAAGAAGTTCAATATAATGTGACCAGTCGTCAGTGGTCTGATCAAACAGTTCGGTACGGCCAAACTGTGACATACTTGACAGAGATAACTCCGACGACTATGATGAAGGCTGTACTTACAATCGCCTTGCAAGGTACGGCTGATTTACCTCTGTTGAAGTTTCGCGGCTTTCTTTGGAGTCGTCGACTGGTCATGTTTTGCCTTGTTGCCAGTTGTTATGTTCCTTCTCTGTTGGGTCACTTTGCTCAGTGAACATGGTTGCGCACCTACCTACTGGTGAGTGAGTTGGTAAACAAGATACTGCAGACGCAGAGGTCAGTGTAAGATGAAGCACATGCTGTTTATTAACTCAAGTCACAGGGAACCAATATGTGTGCTTCTCCAACCAGAACCTATTCTAAACTACTGATTAACATTGTAGCCTGTGCTACACAGCAATTGGGTCATACAGTCTCATGGTCAATCTGCTCACATTCTCTTAAAGGTGTATTGCACCTCAGATTACCACAGCGGTAATGACCAGATAACACGTTTTTTGCAATGTTGATTAAGGGATGAATATTGGCCAGAACACCGGGCATAATGCCCCTGCTCCTCTTTGAAATAGTGTCATGGGATCTTTTACATGCACGTGATCAAGCAGGTGGGGCCTTGTTTAATATCTCATCCAAAAGGTGGTGACTCTAATTTGATTGAGTGGTGAGTGTGCTACCTACTGAACCATGGCTTTACAATGTCCCAAGGTCTTGAAAGGCACTATATGAATGCAAGTTCTTTCTTTTTCTGATTAAAACTGGAAGCTCACAGCATGGGAAAACATTGAATTAAAGGACTAAAATTCAACAAACTCCGAGGACATGGTGGCCTACATCTTAGGCTTCTAAAAGAGATGGCTGCAGAGATAGCAGATGTGCAAGCTATGATTTTCCAAAATTCCCTAAATTCAGGAATGGTCCCACTAGATTGGAAGTTGGCAAATATTACACCGCTTTTTAAGAAAGGGAGGAGAGAAAAAACAGTGAATCACAAACCAGTTAGCCTAACATCTGTTGTTGGGAAAATGCTGGAATCTATTATTAAGGAAGCCTTCACAATGCATTTAGAAAGGCTAAGTATGATTAAAAAATCAGAATCACAGAATCACAGAGTGTAGAAGAGGCCCTTCGGCCTACCGACACATGAGAAACACCTGACCTACCTACCTAATCCCATTTACCAGCGCTTGGCCCATAGCCTTGAATGTTATGACGTGCCAAGTGCTCATCCAGGTACTTTTTAAAGGATGTGAGGCAACCCGCCTCCACCACCCTCCCAGGCAGCACATTCCAGACCATCGCCACCCTCTGGGTAAAAAAGTTTTTCCTCACATTCCCCCTAAACCTCTTGTCCCTCACCTTGAACAAATACCCCCTTGTGACTGACCCTTCAACTAAGGGGAACAGCTGCTCCCTATCCACCCTGTCCATGCCCCTCATAATCTTGTACACCTCGATCAGGTCGCCCCTCAGTCTTCTCTGCTCCAACGAAAACAACCCAAGTCTATCCAACCTCTCTTCATAATTTAAATATTTCATCCCAGGCAACATCCTGGTGAATCTCCTCTGCACCCCCTCTAGTGCAATCACATCATTCCTATAATGTGGCGACCAGAACTGCACACACTACTCCAGCTGTGGCCTCACCAAGGTTCTATACAACTCCAACATGACCTCCCTACTTTCGTAATCTATGCCTCGATTGATAAAGGCAAGTGTCCCATATGCCTTTTTCACCACCCCACTAACATGCCCCTCTGCCTTCAGAGATCTATGGACACACACACCAAGGTCCCTTTGTTCCTCAGTACTTCCTAGTGTCATGCCGTTCATTGAATATTTCTTGTCAAATTATTCCTTCCAAAGTGTATCACCTCACACTTTTCAGGGTTATATTCCATCTGCCACTTAACTGCCCATTTGTCCATCCCATCTATATCTTCCTGTAGCCCCAGACACTCAACCTCACTGTTAACCACCCGGCCAATCTTTGTGTAATCCGCAAATTTACTAATCCTACTCCCCACATAGTCATCTATGTCGTTTATATAAATAACGAATAATAGGGGACCCAGCACAGATCCATGTGGTATGCCACTGGACACTGGCTTCCAGTCACTAAAGTATCCTTCTGTCATCAAGTCAACATGGCTTTACTAAAGGGACAAATTTATTAGACTTGTTTGAGGGTGTAACTAGTAGGGTAGATAAAGGGGAACCAGTAGATGCAGTATACCTGGATTTCCAAAAAGCATTTGATAAGGTGCCACACAAATGGTTAATAGGCAAAATTAGAGCTCATGGAGTTGGGAGTAATATATTAACATGGATAGAGATTGGTTAATGGATAGAAAGCAGAGAGTGGTCATAAACAGGGCTTTTTCAAGTTGGCAGGCAGTGAATAGTGGAGTGCCACAAGGATTAATGCTGGGGCTTCAGCTATTTACAATCTATATTAATGACTTAGATGAAGGTACAGAGAGTAATGTATCTAAGTTTGCTGGTGATACCAAACTAGGTGGAACGGTAAGCTGTGGGGAGGATACAGAGAGGCTGCAAAGACATATAGACAGGTTAGGTGTATGGGCAACAAGATGGCAGATGGAGTGTAATTTAGGGAAATGTGACGTTATTCACTTCAGTCATAAGAATAAAAAAGCAAAGTGTTTTTTTAAAAGGTGAGAAACTTGTAAGTGCGTATGGTTTTTTGACTAGTCTGATGGCATGTGCCGACCTATCTGGGGATGACAGTCTCCGCGAATACAGGACCCCCACCCTCACCCAATGATGCTGCCCTGCACCCCACCCCGGCCCACCACCTTGGCACACACAGTCTAAAAGTCAGAGTCCGACCTTTCATGAGTGCAATGGGATCTCACTTCCGTAAAGTTAACTAAGGTTATAAGGGATTGTAAGTGTTGATGTTCAAAGAGACTTGGGTGTGCTGGTGCAAGGAATGCAAAAAGTTAGCATACAGGTGCAGCAAGCAATTAGGAAGGCAAATGACATGTTGGCCTTTGTTACAAGGGGATTGGAGTACAAGAATAAAGAATGCTTGCTACAGTTATACAGGGTTTTGATGAGACCACATCTGGAATACTGTGCACAGTTTTGGTCTCCACATTTAAGAAAGGATATACTTGCATTGGAGGGAGTACAGTGAAGGTTCACTAAATTGGACCCTGGCATGAGGGGGTTGTCCTATGATGAGAGGCTAAGTAAATTGGGTTTATATTTGCTGGAGTTGAGAAGAATGAGAGGTGATCTCATTGAAACCTACAAAATTCTGAAGGGGCTTGATAGGGAGGACGTTGAGAGATTGTTTCCCCTGGTCGAGGATTGTAAAACACGGGGGCACAGTCTCAGGATAAGGAGCCGATCATTCAGGACCGAGATGAGGAGAAATTTCTTCACTCAAAGGGTTGTGAATCTTTGGAATTTTCTACCCCAGAGGGCTGTGGATGCTCCACTGCTGAATGCATTTAAGGCCGGGACAGGCAGATCTTTGGTCTCTCAGGGGAATAAGGGACATGGGGAGAATGCGGGAAAATGGAGTTGAAGCCCAAGACCGCATTGGATGGCAGAGCAGGCTCGATGGGCTGTGTGGCCTACTCCTGCTCCTGTTTCTTATGTTCCCATGATGTAAATCATACAAGTGCACAGCATCTTTGAGCGTTAGAAGCATTTTCACATCGACATGGTCATACCATTGGGTGAATAAGAGGGATATCGGAATATGTAGGACAAGAAAAATCTATGTGGTCCATCAGCCCGATTCCCTCCACTGACCACCGCACTGTTTGTTATACCTTTTGGGATCTACCAAACCTTCTCAATCTCTTGAGGAAGGCAACTAGCCACAGGAAATAAAACCATGTTAAACTTTCCAATGACTCACAGTTAATTGGTCGGAAGTACAGGATATCTCACAACCCGCATTGTCCAATTGTGACTGGCAAGACTTTGCACCTGGTGGCACTTCTGTTGTCTCAGCAGCACAAGTAGAACATTTCTATCATCTGTGTCTACATATAATTTTGAGAGAGTGGCTGGGGAAAATAAAGAGACTTGCATTTCTAAAGTACTTTTTAACGATTTCAGTACCTCCCAAAGCACTTTACTGGCAATGAAGTGCTTTATGAAGTGTAGGCACTGTTGCAGTGGGAAAGACTTATTTAGACTTAGTAGCTCTCATGTCTAGAAATGCACGAGGCAGACAAAGCTGTCCATTCTCTCCTGTCCACACTCAAAGCTCTCGCATCGTCCCAGTGTCTGTTGGCCAGCAGGAGATCCCGACTGACAGTCCGGCGCCAGCTCATCTAGGGCCCCTCTCTTCTTCTCCGTCCAGTAGGAGCCCACTGCATGTCCTGATGGGCAGGTTGCGATGAGGGCAGTCAAGTGACACAGCCAAGCCAGTGGAGCCATCTTTTGCAGATGATGGACGAAACTGGAGGCTGTTCTGAGTGTTTTCTTACTTCAGCGTTGGGTATAAAACCCCACTGGTATATGCCTAGAATCCTTCAAAGACATTTGCTATCAAATGGCATTTGGTTTCCTTTACTGGCAGTTTTTCAGGTTCTGAGTTTCAGGAACATATCGAAGAATGGAGAACACATTTGCACTGTAGAACCTAAGGTTTGTTTTCAGAGAAAGATTTTTTACTGTTTTACCCCACAGGAGCAGGTTACCTAAGTCATTATCACATTGCTGTTTGTGGGAGCTTGCTGTGAGCAAATTCGCTGTGTTTCCTTTCCATTGCTTGGAACAATAAAGATATGCAGCAAATTTGCACACAGCAAGATCCCAGAAACAGCAATGAGAATGACCAGGTGACCTGTTTTTGTGATGTTGGTTGACAGTTGAATAGGGGATAACACACCAGGAATAACTCCCCCTACTTTTCTTTGAAGTAGTGCCATGGGATATTTTACGCCCAACTGAGCCGATAAATGGTTTAATTCCTCATTGAAAACACCTTAGACAGTGAAGCACTCCCTCAGTACTGCACTGCACTGTCAGCCTGGATTTTGTGCTCAGCTCTCATGGACTCAAGCCCACAAACCTTCTGACTCAGGGTATCTATTCACTGAGGTATAGCTGACCGAAAGTGTAAGACCACGAGAGAGCGAGAGAGAGAGAGAGAAAGTGGAAAAGACAAAAGAGAAGTTGCAGAGAGAGAGAGAGAGAGTGAAGAAGGAAAGCAAGGCAGATACGAGAAAAGGAGAGAGTATTTTTTTCAAACTTTACTCTGTACCTTGGCCAGGATTTCCAATCCCGCCCACTGTGGGTTATCTTTAGTTAGGGGGCAATGAATTGCTTTCCTGAAGCCAAGTATTACAGAAAATAAAGCTTTTATGAACTACTAAAGCAGAATATGCTTTCAGATTTATTGTCAAGACTAACTTTGTGTGAATGAGCCAGGAGCAAACAGAGACTTTAAAAAAAACGGAAAAGTAAAATATAATTTTACTCCAATTTTACAGCAGCTGTTCCCACTCCCAGGAAAGAAAAATAGTTCAGTGACTATGAGGAAGTGAATAGTTAACACAGTGTCACAAGATCACAAGACGGAGCGAAATGAGGAAGGTCATGTGCTCCATTGTCACTCAGCGGTCCTGAAAGAAGCTCTGATAAGATCACAACACTGAGACTTTTCTTCAGTGCTGTGTGCATTGTGGCTTCAATGATACTGGTATTCATGCCTGTGAAGAAGGAATTCTTGATATCAGTCCTAGGTTTGGAAGCAGGGCAGCGGGAGGGCAGCAGGGCCAACCATGAGGGACACATAGCAAATTAAAGGAGGCCTACTGTGGGGGTGGGGCGGGGGTGGTAGTGGTGGTTAAGAAACCTGCGGGGAAAATTCTGCTTGCGGCATCCAATAGACAATAAATGCCACATTTCCATGTTATCGTGCTCAGTTTAAAGCGAATTGTCAGATTTTGCACAGTCTATAAACTGTTCCGAAACCATAATAGTCAGATGCCTGAGCAATTCTTTTCAGTACCTTTCAACTGCATTTCTGATCACAGCAGGAAAAGGTAGAACTTGCATGTACATAGCATCTTATTACAACTCTCAGAAACATCCAAGAGATTAGCACAATGTGCCCAATTTTTACTCTGTCCAAGCTGGTGGCTTTTAAATGATTTAAAATCTCGCCCAATGAATTACTTTGAAGTACAGGGACTGACGATATCAGAGTCGTAGGCCAACCATATATTTGGCATTTCTTCGATATTGAAATTGGCTTCTTTGAAAGACAAATAGATTTTTTTTCTCAATCATTAACTAAAATATGAACAATTTCTAATCTTTTATGGTGTGGACATGAGGGTCCTGGTTCACTTGCTTTTGCCTTGTGACTACAGCAGAAACACATCTTAATATTTGATTAGAACCTCCAAATAAAACACTGAATGTCCATCTGGAGCCACAAATTACAATGTCCTCTTGGAACCAACCTACTTTTTCCTGGACGCTTTGCACATCAACAACCTGCTTTCCTTCACATAGGTCTCCCATAAAAATTGTACATGCAGTTCGGACCATTTTGTGTCAATCATTTCCAGGTCACAACAAGGGAAAAAGTCCTTGAAATTATTGTTCAGCAGTGTTACTTTTCAAATTGCATCGCTGTCTATCTAAAATCATAAAAATAATATTACAGTAATTCGCTCTATTTCACACATGAAACAGTTTGGTGTCGGTCGTAGCCTTTTCTTCTTAAGAAACAAATGTTCCTCTTCGTGGTTGACGTGAGCAGTACTAGTCACAGTGAGTAAGGAGGAGAGTTAAAAACCCTTCTATCCACTCACCTAGCCCAGCACCTGTAGCATCAGCAAGACTCAAAGATAAGACCATGTGGAAAAGGACAAAGGAAACTGAGAGGTTCTTTTTAAATATTCGCCCTAAAAATACAAAACCAAGACTAAATTAAAGAGAGTGGCTCCTTTCAAAAAGACAATGTTAATGTTTCTTACATAGAATGTCCAGTACAGCACAGAAACAGACCTTTCAACCCTACTGGTCCATTCTAGTATTTATACTCCACATGAGCCTCCTGCCACTCCTCCTCATTGAATCCAATCAGTGGATCTTTCTATTCCTTTCTCCCTCATGTGCTGATCTAACTTCCCCTTGAAGACATCTATGCGATTCGCCTCAACCTCTCCCTGTGCTTCCACGTTCTCGTCACTCTCTGGCCAACATGGTTTCTCCTGAATTCACTATTACTTATTGATCAATTAGTGACTATCTTCTATAACAACAGGGCTGTCTGTAGACGTGCTGCCATGGATATTATTTCAAAGTATGAATCTTAGCCCTTCACAAACAATATCTGCACAACAGATGAGGATTTATCTTCATATTGTTTCCTTTGACTCTCCGCATTGATGACATTTAGTTCAACAGCATGAGGCTGGATGCTTGCTAACCATAGGGACATTGAAAATTCTCCCATTCTACAAGGGGTCCCTAAACTACTTTGTACAAAACACCAAGAGGAAACCTCCCCACATTTCAGCACTAAGTGTGGGTCCTATGCACTATGCTCCATTGATGTTCTGCATGATACATCAGACATGAATTTTAATATCGACCTTTTTTTAATTCTTTCATGGGATGTGGGTGTCCCTGGCAAAGCCAACGTTTGTTGCCCATCCCTAATTGCTCTTGAACTGAGTGGCTTGCTAGGCCATTTCAGAGGGCAGTTAAGAGTCAACCACATTGCTGTTGGTCTGGAGACCCATGTGGGTCAGACCAGGTAAGGACAGCAGATTTCCTTCCCTAAAGGACATGAGTGAACCAGAAGAGCTTTTACTACAATCACTGATAACTTCATTACTGAGATTTATTAGTTGAATTTAAATTCTACCAGCTGCCGTGGTGGGATTCGAACCCCTGTCCTCAGGACGTTAGCCTGGGCCACTAGATTACCAGGCCAGTGATATCACCACTATACCACCATCTCCCTCTGACCTGACAATAGATAACGATGTGACAGTAGAATATAAGCAGACAGCAATTTCTGGAGATTTTTTTCTACATTGTTTGAGCCAGCACATATCAACCTCCTGTTTCCCAGCCCTAACATAGGAGATCAAACAAGGAGCATCTCACTCAAAAAAATGGGCAATTGTGGCTGAAACTCTGGCAGGGATAAGCGTTTGCCTGCTAGAATCAGCTTTCAGCCACTCTTAGAATGTGTGCCCTACATCCTGCCCATATGGGTCCATTATCTAACGTAGAACAACAACCTGCAATCATGTAGTCAATTCAACATCAAAAAAAAATGCTCAGAAGTGTTTCACTGAGGAGCAATCAAAAAATACAGGAAACATTGGGCGGGGGAAGCGGCGATCTAAATCTTGCAGAAGGGAATGCATTTTAAGGAGGAGAGGGAGGAGGAGAGGCAGAGGGCTTTAGGGAGGGAATTTCAGACTGTGGACAACTTTGACCAGACTATTATTGCCCACCCTAGTATTCTCCTGCTCAATTGCTCATCTTCCCACCCCCCCTTAAACCAGCTTATATTTCACCTCTTTTCTATTTTTCCTTAGTTCTGATGAAGAGTCATACGGACTCGAAACATTAACTGTGTCCCTCTCCGCTAGAAGCTGTCAGACCTGCTGAGTTTTTCCAGCTATTTTTGTTTTTGTTTTAGTATCCTCCTTATTTAGCTTGACGCCTTGTTATTGGACCTCGGTGAGGAAACCTTTTTGGAAAGGTCTTTCTACGTTGAAGTCGTTACATAATCACAATTTGTTGCTGCACAACTAGATATCGGAACAGTACGGGCATAGGTTAAATACCAAGACCCTGAGACTGCTTACAGGAGCGCCCTGCACTGTTGCTCCTGAATGAATATCTGGAGGGGAAATCTGAACCTTGTTAAACACTCTCAGTATAAAATTCTCCACAATTCATGTTTGGCCCAGTTACTGCAATTCATTCGAGAAGAGAAACCTGCTAAGTCAGCAAATTTGTAGTCAAATGTTGCATAATTAGGGAAGTGAATCAGTTTTATGAGACAGTGCTGGGAATGTAAAACTGGGTGGGTAATTTTGTTTAATTTGTGGCTCGTTTGTTCCTATTCTGCCCTTTCTCCTGAAGCTGCCGACTCTCTCTTCTGCATCTGTTCTATGCGTGCCAGCAGCTGTCTGGCGCACAAGAAACAGGGAGCATCACCAGGCTGCACAACCCCTCGAGCTGACTCCACGTTTCAATAAGATCACAGCTGATCTTCTGTCGCAACAGCTTTCATAATCTGTATTGGCTGCCGGAACAGTCGTGAGGGGCTGAATGGGCTACTCCTCCTCTGCTCCTGGCCCATATAGTTCAGCGCGGTGCATGGGGGTGTTGTCTCCCGCCAAAACCACGTGAACATAACAGGAGACGGGAGCTGAATCAGTTGGGGGGCCATCCAGGTGCAGATGTTCTATGAATATAAGAATTAGAAGCAGAATTAGGCTCCTCGACCCCTCGAGCCTGCTCCGCCATTCAATAAAATTATGTCTGGTCCGATTGTATCCTCAACCCCACATTCCCACCTACCCCCACTCACCGATAACCTTTCACCCTTTCACCCCCTTGCTTATCAAGAATCTATCTAGCTCTGCCTTAAAATTATCCAAAGACTCTGCCTCCACCACCTTCTGAGGAAGAGAGTTCCAAAGGCTCACCACCCTCTGAGGGGAAAAAATTCTCCTCATCTCTGTCTTAAATGGGCGACCTTTATTTAAACAGTGACCCCTGGTTCTATATTCTCCCAAAAGGGGAAACATCCTCTCCACCTCCACCCTGTCAAGACCCCTCAGGATCTTATATGTTTCAATCTTTACTTGATTTACTCTTCTAAACTCCAGTGGATACAAGCCTAGCCTGTCCAACCTCTCCTCATAAGACAACCCGCCCATTCCAGGTATTAGTCTGGTAAACCTTCTCTGAACTGTTCTCAATGCATTTACATTCTTCCTTAAATAAGGTGACCAATACTGTACACAGTACTCCACATGTGGTCTCACCAATGCCCTGTATAACTGAAGCATAACCTCCCTACTTTTGTATTCAATTCCCCTCACAATAAATGGTAACATTCTCTTAGCTTTCCTAATTACCTGCTGTACCTGCACACCAACCTTTTGTGATTCATACACTAGGACACCCAGATCCCTCTGCGTCGCAGAGCTCTACAATCTCTCATTATTTAGATAATGCTTTTCTCATTCTTCCTGCCAAAATAGACAATTTCACATTTTCCCACATTATAGTCCATTTGCCAGATCTTTGCCCACACACTTAACCTATCTATATCCCTTTGTAGCCTCCTATGTCCTCTTCACAACTTACCTTCATATGTATATTTGTGTCAACAGCAAATTTAGCAACCATGCCTTCATGCAAGTCATTTATATAAATTGTAAAAAGTTGAGGCCCCAGCACTGATCCCCGTGGCACACCACTCATTACATCCTGCCAACCAGAAAAAGGCCCATTTATGCCAAATCTGTTTCCTGTTAGCCAGCAAATCTTTTATCCATGCCAATATGTTACCCCCTACACCATGAGCTTTTATTTTCCATAATAACCTTTGATGTGGCACCTTATCAAATGCCTTCTGGAAATCTAAGTACAGTACATCCACTGGTTCCCCTTTATTCACAGCATGTGTTACTTCTTCAAAGAGCTCCAATAAATTGGTCAAACATGATTTCCCTTTCAGAAAACCATGTTGCCTTTGCCTGATTACCTTGAATTTATCTAAGTGCCCTGATATAACATCTTTAATAATAGCTTCTAACGTTTTCCCTGTGGTAGGTGTTAGGCTAACTGGCCTATAGCTTCCTGCATTCTGTCTCCCTCCCTTTTCGAATAAATGAGTTACATTTGCTATTTTCCAATCTAATGGATCCTTTCCTGAATCTAGGGAATTTTGGAAAATTAATACCAACACATCAACTATCTCACTAACCACTTCTCTTAAGACCCTAGGGTGAAGTCCATCAGGACCTGGGGACTTGTCAGTCCACGGCTCCAACAATTTACTCAGTACCACTTCCCTGGTGACTGTAATTTTCTTGAGTTCCTTCCTCCCTTCCATTTCCTGATTTGCAGCTATTCCTGGGATGTCACTCGTGTCCTCTATAGTGAAGACCAAAACAAAATACCTGTCGAATTCACTGCCATCTCCTTATTTTCCATTATTAATTCCCCAGACTCACTTTTTATAGGATCAATGCTCACTTTGTTGGCTTTTTAAAAAAAAATATCTTTAGGAACCTTTGCTATCTGTATTCTGTGCTGCAGAGACACCTTAGGCCCCAGTAAGATGACTGAACGCAGCCAGTCACACGGCTGCCATTGTCCCAAGTAACGAGCGAGATTCTCATCGGACATGAAATTGCCACAGGCTTTTAGTTTCTCAGATTCCCTCTTACGGAAATATACTTAACATAGCCATAGCCAGTAAGCATGACGGGGAGATGCAGCTGTGGGCCCCATGTGCAAGTTTCAATTCCTCCCAGTTGCTAAGAGTGAACGTTAGTGCAGAGTTGAAGCATGTGGCACAATGATCTGGCACAGTGCACCAGGAAACAAACGAGGTTTTCAGTATGATTCACCCGACAAGCAGTAAGTGGAGAGTGATTGTTCTGGAGGTTGGAATTGTCAAGTCTGTTCTAGTCTGTTGGGAGGTAAGGATTCTCAGAATGCAGGAAGTACACTGAAATTTGAATTTTAACAAGGCTTTGTGACATACAGGGAATATCCCTGCTAATTTTCCAGGATTCTACTGAAGAGAAAACAAATTGGATACAATACAGCTCTGTCCAATGCAGAAATAGTCAGAAATGGGCACATCAAACCACACCCTACACACAATCCCCGTACACATACACACACACCAAACACCCCCTAAACACACACCACACACACCCCCGACATACACCCATACGCCCACACATCCCCTACATACACACACACACCAAACACCCCCTACACACACACCACACACACCCCCTACACACACACACCAAACAACCCCTACACACATACCACACACATCCCCGACATACACACGCACACCCACACATCCCCTACAGATACACACACACCAAACAGCCCCTAAACACACACACACCACACACCCCCCCGACATACACCCACACACTAAACACCCCCTACACACACACCACACACACCACCGACATACACACACACACCAAACACCCCCTAAACACACACCACACACATCCCCGACATACACCCACACACCAAACACCCCCTACACACACACCACACACATCCCCGATATACACACACACACCAAACACCCCCTACACACACACCACACACACCCCCGACATACACATACACACATCCCCTACATACACACACACACCACACACATCTCCGACATACACACACGCACACCACACACACCCCCTACACACACACCACACACACCCCCGACATACACACACACCAAACACCCCCTACACACACACCACACACACCCCCGACATACACACACA